>NC_137269.1:44107349-44707349 GCF_053477335.1 Acartia tonsa | reverse complement strand
GGTAATTTTTGTATATTCATAGGGGATGTGCATCAATTTTTCGGCCACCGTTTTATTCCTTTAGATTCCTGATAAAAAAAATTTAGAAAGGAACATAAAGAAAATCCACTTCAAGCCTACTTGGTGAAAATAAGATCCGCGAAGAAAGGCCTAGCTAACTGGATTAAGAAACTGCATATTTGTGTGTGCACACAGACACACACATACACACGCACACATATATAAACATACACACACATATACACACACACAGACATCAGGTGTCTGGTGGAAGCATCCTGGCAGGCTGTGCCGCCAGGCAACCTTATCCAGGTATTCTCAGAGTACATAAATGTAAGCCCTGACAACACAGGTTATAGAAATAGATTCTAGTTTTCCTTACATATTTTTAAAGGGATATGACAATGGACGATAATCGATATATCGATATACATCCCGTATGGAAATAAACAAAAATATTAATTCTGTAGATAAAAGATATCGGTGAAAAAGTTTAGACACTAAAGATTGTAATAAAACAAAAAATAATAAACACAAAGTTGTTAGGTAAAAAAATAGTATTATACATTACAATAGTGTTGTAATAAAACTTTGGGTATCACTCCAAATTACGATGTCCCCTACCTTCCACTATTTTTAGAAATTAATCAGAAAATGTACACTATCAGATTGAGATAAAATACCTAGCGCTTTACACTAAAAAGGAATGTTGAATTAGTTGTTTATTACGCTGACACTCAAAGTTTTATGATAATGATTTTTTATTCGTCAGCTTAACAACTTTAGATACTTTTATTTAATTTCGTTTGGTTAGTTCATTAAGTTGAGTGTCCAAACGTTTCAACCTCTTATTGTAATCTGCACAAGTGGTAATTTTGGGTATCATTATTGGGGAGACACATTAATTTATCGGCAACTGTCTTATCCCTTAAGATCCCTGTCTATTTGTATATCCTCTATTGTTTCATACCTGGATTATTCTCTTGCAGGCAAGCAAAGCCTTTGAGTCGTCCTACAGGTAATATTATACCTTACACATCACAATATACCAGAAACTTATAGGGATATAAAAATGGCCGATAAATTGATGTACATCCCAAATGATCATGTACAAAATGACCCCATCTGTAGATTGCAATCAGTGGTTAAAACGTTTGGACACTCAATGTTTTGAACCAACAAATCACATTTGACAAAACAAATCTATAGTATAGATGTATATACAGATCACTACTTTCCCCCCTTTTCCAATGACCTTTTTCGTCTGCTGTTGAATTGTTTTCTGCTATTTGGCTGTGTTAATATTCCCGACATCATTAGTTGATTTTCAAATCTTACCAGGTAAAAGAACTCCAACCCTCCATTTTCAGGATTAAAAGTATAGTAAAAATATGTCTTTTAATACTTATAATTGAGACAACTTTAGTTTCCGTTCAGGTTCCACAGGTATCATATTGGTTACAAATCTTACCAGGTAAAAGAACTCCAACCTCCCATTTTCAGGAGTTGAGGTATAATGAAATATACCATAATTTTTATTCGTCACAAGATGCATATACAGTGGTCCAGTTATAAGATAAAAATCCAAGTAATAGTGCAAACAAAAAAGAAATTAATCTTATGATTTTTTATAGCTCAGATCTGGTTTTAATCTGGCTAATACTTCAGTTTTTTCATCAATATTTACTTTTATTTGTTGTCTATTATTTTTTAAATGTAAATTTTAACTTACTTGATAACATTTAATAAAAAAAAAATATCATGAGAAATGAATTCTACACATTTTTTTCTAGACCTGATTTTTTCTGCCATCTTTTTCATGTGTTGTGCCCAGTATTTTTACATTTCAGAATTTGATTAAAACAACATTTTCTTATGTGAATTTTTTTTTTATCTTTTACAATCTAATCTTTCTCTAATTGGTCAGCCCTAGCAATAAACCAATATATAAACAGTCCTAGCCCTAGGAGATACCCCTAATCAACATGGTATAATCTAACCTAAATTATTATATTAATCAAGGGGATCAGAGTTATTGTTTATCTGATAGATATTTCCTGAATAATAGCATCTTTTTTCTAGCTATTTTATGAAAAGTATAAACTCTTGTACCCTTATCTTCTCCTTTTGAATTATAAATAGATGGAATACCTGAAAATCTAGGCCCAGTTTACATTCTTCGTTTTAAATTTTCAAAATAAAACATCTAATAAATATTGAAAAACTGATTTACTTTATAATTTGTTAATTTTGGTCAGAATCATTGTAAAAAAGGGTAAGACATCCAGGATCTTATCAACTATGAAAATTAGTAAATAAAGGTCTTTTTAAAAATGCACAAGTTAACCTATTTTTAAAACTTTGGGTACCATTATAATGTACACTTCCCATGTACCCTTTCTACCTTAGAATATATTTTTTCAAAATGAAATGTCTTGCTGACCGCTAGAATACGTTGGTCATCCTCTACAGAGTAAACCTTTTATGGTATGGGTTGGTTTTTGACTATGCGTCAAGATAAAATGTACTTTTACTACTGTTTTTAATGGTGACAAACTCTTAGAGCCCCTTGCATGACATAGAACAAAACTTTGTAGAGAGGGGGGGGGGGGTGATTGATTGAAAGTTTTCCTCTGATAAAAAAATACTAATCCAAGAAAAGTAAAAATTAGAAAGAATATTGAATTGAAACTTGCCCTGGTGAAACCAGAACCCAGTGCCATTAAGGATTAATCTCACAAATTGCTTTCCAGAATACATATACTCCTTCAATTGCTATAGATGAGGGGACAGGTAGCTAATCTGCCTATAGACCCTTGTATACTTATTTCTTCATAATTTTTTTAATATTGATCATGCTGGGAGATACGGAAAGTGAAATGTGTGACGTCATAAATATACATTTAAAAAGGATGGATGAAAGAAAGAGTGGGAAAGGCAACTCCTAAAAAAATGGATTTAACATATTGAGAAAAATTATAATTTAGTTATACATACATTATTGTTTTTAATACAATAAAAATTTTGAAGGATAATAATTTTCTTTTATAGCGGGAAAGAATGTATACATTTATAATTACTGAATAATAGTTTACTGTTGTAGAAATACATATCCTCAATATCTTTTCTTGTTTTTTTTTCTTTAGTGACAACAATTATGACTTGAACTTTAAACATAATATGAACAAAAAAAATATTTTTTTGTATAGTGTTTAGATGAAATATCCTCTTACTTAAATTCTACATATAATATTCTATGATATACACCTAAATATATATTAGATGGTTTTAAATGCAACCCATCTATATAGCAAACACTAGGTAAGGAAAATTAAGGATGGATTAAAACAGGCGGCGGCTACCAAATTCATGACAGAATTTAAATCTATTAATTAAAAATGATTATTTAATATTTTAGCCAGGGCTCGGCAGCTGCGACAAGGCCTAAAATTTTATGCTTAATCTTTTTTCGAAAAGAAGATTTTCTCAGATGCGTGTAAAATGGTTTATACTGCTGCTATGTCTAGTGCATAACACTTATAGGGAGAGTAAAAAGAATACCTTTGCCTTTAAAAAAGCGTAACTCATTACTATACATAGTTAAGACTTCAAGACAAAGGACTTGGAATTAATAAGTTGGTTGTCTGTTGAATGTTACTAAACCTAATATCCCTAGATGATAAAGCATTGCGATAAGTGGCATTTAACGATCATGTAAAGTCAAAAGAATTTATCGGCAAAGTTATATTATAATTATTAACGGTCAGTTTAATCAAACTGACTTTTATTTTTTTATAGTGTTATGGGTCAGAAATATATAATTTCTTTATTATCATCTTTTAGTTGCTTCTGTTCTCTTTTTAAAACAACCTCAGCTCTTTAAAAGCAATTTTAAAAAGTTTTTTGATAATCTAACTCTAAATCTAGTGACTTCCCCTCTAGTCTCTTTTTGTTTTAAATAATAAAGTTTAAAGTTTTAAAGTATTTTTAGGAAATATTTTTATTTTAAGTGTTAGCGTAACATATTTAGGAAATAAAAATCTGCTTAGTAACTACATCTGCTTAATTAAAGGAGAATCTAATCGCTCCAGCGCAGCGGTTGGCAAAATCTTTTAGTTTAAACAGACACACAAAGACCTCAAACGTTTTTTTTCCACCAGGTCAATATTCTTTTAATATCAGAAACAAAGCAACTATTTGAAATTAGTTAATGGAAGAGGAGTTAAAATTGTCAAAGAAAAATTAAAACATCATCAAAATACAATTCATTATGCTGGGCATGGGCTGAACATTTAAAATTTATTTCAGAGTTGTTTATTACTTCACTTTAACAGTAGATTTTAAGCCTTAAAACACCTGTTTTCTACTGTAAATAAATTGTATAATTAGACCTGGAACCCATGGAAAATGGCAAATATGCAAATGCGAATTAAAATGCAAAAGTTTTGATATAAAAAATTTAGCTAATGACGATCAGCTCGCAGTTTTAATTTGTATTGTACAATTTAATGTATATAAAGAGAATAAAGAGGAAAAATAAGAAAGAAAGAGAGAGAGAGAGAAAGCGGCAAAAGAGAGAGTGAAAGTGAGAGAGAAAGAAAGAAAGAGAGAGAGAGAGAGAGAGAGAAAGAAAGAGAGAGAAAGAAAGAGAGAGAGAGAGAGAGGGAGAGAGAGAGAGAGAGAGAGAGAGAGGGAGAGAAAGAGAGAAAGAAATGGAGAGAGAGAGAGAGAGAGAGAGAGAGAGAGAGAGAGATAGAGATAGATAGAGAGAGAGAGAGAGAGAGAGAGAGAGAGAGAGAGAGAGAGAAGAAAAAAGAGAGAGAGAGAAAAATAGGAAAAGAAAGAGAGAAATAGAGAAAGTGGAAAAGAGAGAAAAAGAGAGAGGAAGATAATTTGGACTACAAACATGAGTTTTATTGGACAAATATAGAAATTTAGATCAGGCAATAACAATAGGAAATATTCTAAAAAATAAAATGTAAAACAAGGATGACAAAACCAAAAGCAAGGTTCAAAAGTTCAGAAAGTGAGAAAAACGAATGTTAACAAATAGAAAATAAACACGCATTTAATATAAAGTAGGTACACTTTTTAAAATGTTACAGGAATCATCATGGAAATTTTAAACTAAACAAGTTCTAACATGATAAATAGAAGAAGGGGCAGACCGACTTAAAATGAAATATAAAGACACTTTGACTTTAGAATAGTGTTCGATACAAGACATTAAAATTATCTTAATTAATGGCAATAATATACAGCAAATAATGGATATAGAATTCGTGAATAAAGTGAGAGATTTTAACATAAACTGATGTAATCTTTATTCCAGCTGGCTAATATAACAATCCATCCCTTATACCCCATCCCTTACCCTCCAACTGGAGTAACAAACTGACCAAATAATGAGGACCGTTGTTGCAAGCTAAATTTCCTCTCTCATAATATCCACGTAACCTATATCTATAATACAAAGTAGAATGATGTATGTCCGTCTGTCTGTCCGTCCTTTAAGATCTCGGTAACCACTGAACCGATCGGATTCTACTCTTCAGGGAATATACCTACTGGTCCTGTTGTGGTTTTAGGCTATTTTCTTGGGGGGTGGGACACCACCAACCCCCAAAAAAAACAAAAAAAACCTTCCCCCATTTTTTTATGTAGAAGATTTCCTTGGTCCTTTTACGTATTTCGCCCAAAATAATTATTAACACCTCTTGGGGCAAAGCCCCTAGAGGCTAGGGGCGAAGCCGCTATTTTATTATAACAGATTAGAACATCAAAGACAGGCAAATTTTGGGACGGATTTTGAACAATACATTTTTACACAAGAGGTTCATTTTAAAAAAAGACATTTTCATAAATTTTGGATAAAGTATTCTTAAGGTTTTTTTTGCCCTTATTGTGCTTTTAAAATCTGCGTACATTCTCTCACTACTGTGGAGTCGCCCCTAGGAAAAAAATAATTCCCCAATCCAAAAAAAAAGATATTTTAAAACTAAAAATGGAAATTGGAAGACTCGACCTCGTCAAGCTAAAGATATTGCAAAAATGTCTTCTAGATAAATATAGAATAAATATCATTTTTCTTGAGGTAGATATCCATGTAGTTCCTGAATTTAAAGTTGAACAATACCTGCACAGATTAAGATTACATACTACCAGTGAATTAAAGGGATAAGGCAATGGCAGATAAGTTGCTATACATTACCAATGATGGTAGTTGAACGTTTGGATACTCAATTTCATAAACCAACCAATCAAAATTCAATAGAAGTTTCCAAAGTTGTTAAATCAAATGAGGGGCTTGCACAGTTATTAGTAGCAAAGCTACTCTATAAGTTATTTTGACTGTCCGTAAGTCAGTCCGTAACCCTATTAAGAAACTGATATACTCAGCTGCAATTAAAGCTAGTCCTTTGATTTTTATATAATAACGATGGCAATCAGACTGCCGTAAGCAGTTTTTTGTACGTATTTTTTTCTTTTTACTAATTTCCACATATCACATAATGGTTTTTTGTGTAAACAGATGAAAGAAAAAAAGCTTTATTTCTGAAATTTCGTTACATATCTTGATAATTTTTTCTGCTTTAGTTAAGGGTAAGAATATCCAAAGGCAGAATGTCCCTTGATCCCCGTGGCTTACAAGTATGACAAAGTAGAGGACATTTCAACTGTACTTACAACTTTTATGACTCCGTAACGATGGGTAGTCACTCACTTGCCAAACTTTTTTTAAAAATAAGTGAAGCTTCTCTATAATAAGGGTCTTTCCGTCCATCCGCCCATCGGTTTATAACGGATAGATCTTAGTGTTAATTTAGTTTGTAAGAATTATCCTATCGATTTAGAAGGCATAGTAACTCTGTAATTGCTACCATAAAGTCCGTATATTCATTTTTAAAAATGATTTTTATCTCTTTTGACAACATTGTATGATATGTTGATCCTTTTTATCTGATTTCTAAGAAGGCTTATATTTTGGAGAAGGGTACCACCACCCTATTACTAGAAATCAAACCATAAAAAGAAAAAAATACCCCCGTCCTGAAGTAATAAAAGTTTTTATTCTTAAAAAGTGTCTTCGCTTTTCTTGGATATTATCCTGTTATATTGTTGAAATGTAGTTGGTCCGGTTTCTCCAGGTATCTAAAGGGATAAGACAAATGTTGATACAAAAAATTACTCCTTCAGCAGATTACAATTAGTGGGCACTCAACCAAACAAGTCCCCAAAGTTGTTATGCCAACCATAATAAGAAAACGTTATTATAAATCTTTGAGGACTATTGTAACCAACAGCTAAGTAAACCCTCCCTCCTGAGTCTCTCTTATAGCCAAGGTTATGGCATGGATTCTTACAGCCGCTGAACATTTTTGCAGATGATTTATAACTCTTCTTAAAAAAAAACTTTTACAGCTGACCTCTGTTTTGTTAGTATACCTTTGACCAGGCATCTACAGGGATAAGAAAATGAACGACAATTAATTAAATTATTGTATGAAAAAATGACATGCTCTAGAACAATTATGTCCCTTAAAAGCACAAAATACACAAACTTCTTTCAAAAACAAGGACTTCAACATCTAAAAATCGCAGCTCATCAAATCATACAGACAAACAATTATCGACAAGTACAAAGTTAAGATTCATTTAATATTCAACAATATATATGTAGTCTATAATTTTTTTTGTGTGTAAATCCATCCCAAAATGACTTTCTATGAGATAAAAATACATCTATTCATTAAAGAGATACTTTGCCTGGAACATAGTGTCTAATCGTCTTAAAATCTCCATCATATAAAACTTATTGTCAAAAATAATATTCTATAATACTGTTACTGGAATTATCATACCCATTTGAAATCGATAGGACAATTCCAACATGCCTAAATAAACGATCAGACCCAATACATAAAAATAGAGTTGCGGTGCTATTTTAGATTTTATTATTTCAACCTGTCTAGAAATTAAAGAATATACATAGCAGGGTAAAGACAATGGCCAATAAATTAATATACACTATACAGCCCCAATGATGATACACAGAACAAAATATCCCCTTCTGTATATTACAGTTAGTGGCTGAAACGTTAGGTCACTCAATTCGATGAACTACCTAATCAAATTTTAAGTCCCTCAAAGTTTAAAACCAACAAATAAGAAAACTTTGGGGACTAGTGTAATAAACAGCTAAATGTCCCTTATATTTATGAGTTCATAGAAAGGATATCAAAATACAAAGTTTGCATAAAAAGAACATTGCAAATAACAGATAATTTATAATTCATAAATACAATTAAAGTCATCATATTAAACAAACATACAAAATAAACAATACAAATAAAAATATTCTTGCTTTTAAAATTAGTTCATTTTTTATATTACCTTTAAGATTTTAAACAAACAGGGTGTTTTTGGTATGTTAAAATCATCCGACGGATTTTAAACTTTTTTTTTTCAAATAATAATCAAATTCATAAATATTACTGAAGTACAAAAATGTTTATCATATTTTTTTGCAACAGATTTCTGTTGATTTTTGTTCAGACTGATTAATATCTGCTGGATTAGAAACGGTTCGCAGCCACATTTAAAAATCGTGTATAGCATCGTATTATTGACAACCATCTACAAAAATTAAAATGAAAAGGAATAATACCAGTCATGTTAGGCCTTGGGTACTAGTATAATTACCCGTCTAATGTGCCCTCCCTACCATAAATATAAATATAAGTGTATTGTATTCTAAATATTCAAACTGCACTAGCGCTTGATTTGTTTCAAAGTTCCAGGGCTCGGCAGCCGCGGGTCAGCTTTATATATAAACCTTTTGCAGTTTTAAAAACCAAATGGAAGTCTAAACCTGTCCCAAATATGACAATCCCTCTTTTCAAAAAGAATACTTAAAACATCCAAATTAGATTTAAGGCTTTAGTGCGGCTGCCGAGCCCTGCAAAGTTCAATTTAGCGGAAACCGGGGAAATGAAAAAACTTTTCTTTATCTTTTATCTTTTCAATTTATGGCGCTACTCGCAATGGGCTAAAGGATTATTATTTTCATATTATTTTCTTTTTTAAAAGTATGCAAAATTACTATTCTTTTTAAATGCGAGGCTTTTCTATAAGTATGATCCGGATAGCGTAACGGATAGCTCTTATCGTTCATTTAGGCATGTTAGATTTGTCCTATCCATTTAAAACTTTGCATGATGAATGGTGATTTCTGCAACAGTAAGGAACAATAATCATTACCAGAAAGTTATTGCCTCCACTTTGAACATACTAGTTTAAAATACTTTAGACAACAAATTTATATGATATATTCATCCTATTTATCTGAATTTAACAACCATGATTTCTAGGACAAAAAGGTTCAATATTATACGCAAAGTATCTCCATAATTTATTCCTAAAGATGTAAGTATGTCCTTAAACAGTATTATGTATTTAAACAATTTTGCAACGAATCCATATACAACTTTGTATAACTTGCAGATAAACGTACGTACCCTTTATTGAAAGTAGATGCGCTAATAAAAGTTAAATAGTGCACCTTTTTGAGACATTAATAAATCTAAATCCAGCTATCATGATTCATTTAAGTTTCAATTATAATATAAGTCATTGGTCTGGCTTGCAATTTAATTACATTTCATATAATTTAGTCAGTGATTTAAATCTTTTATAGTCATTTATTGCATCATATTAAAGATAGTTTTCGCAGATAGTAAATGAACAAGGATGACAACATCCATAAGTAGCGAAGCCAAATAATTCATGGATGGGAATACGGTTGTTTTCTTTAAACGACAGGAAATTTAATTTTTATATCCTTAACTTTAAAAATTAGGAAAATCGGACTATATACATAAGAGAAATGGAAAAATAAGGAAAAAATTAAAAATAGCCAAAAACCTGCAAAAAGGCAGTCTGACTGTCATGGTTGTTTTCTTTAAACGACAGGAAATTTAATTTTGTTATCTATAACTGAATTTTTTTTGGAAATCGGACCATAAACACCAAAGATATGGAGAAAAATGTGAAAAATACAAAAATAGCCTAAAACCTGTTTAAAGATAGTCTGACCGTCATAGTTGTTTTCTTTAAAAGACAGGAAATTTAATTTTGTTTTTTTCTAACTGAAAAAATTTTGGAAATCGGACCATAAACACCAAAGATATGGATAAAAATGTGAAAAATACAAAAATAGCCTAAAAGCTGCTAAAAAGCGGTCCGACCGCCATTGATGTTTTATAGTTAATTATGCTACTTATTAATTGGAATGTTGTCAAAAAATTTCAGCATTCTATCTATTATAGGAGCTGAGTAAATCCCATTTCCCCCATAGCGTTACGGACTGACTGACTGACGGACAAAGTGAATTATAGAGTAGCTTCGCTACTAAAAATTGTAGGATTTATTATATCTTTGTTGTTCGCGACTTACATTTTTTATCTTAATTTTATAAAAATATTCACATTAATACAATTACAATATGATACACTAGCGGGTACGCCCCTAGAAGCATCTGAGGGCAATTAATGTTGAAGATACCCTCCTCCAAATAAGTTAATAACACTCCCTATACCTATAAGAATCTTCATTTTAAAGGAGAACCCTATCTGTTAAGCGGTTAGCGAGATTCTTTGCAAAGCAAAACTTACTACTTTATACAATTGGGCTGTGTTTTTAGTAAGGCTCAGAACCGGTTAAATCCAGCGGAAATAAAGCTGATGTGGAGCCAATCGAAATTTTTTTACACTACCATAATTGACAGAAGGAAATTAAATCACAACTAAAAACGTTAAAAAAGGACCTGATTGTATCAGATGGATGTTGAAATAGAAGAAAATAGCTTGGCTTATAAACAGGCACACATAATTACCATGTACAATTACAGGATCTATAGGCGGTTTATTTAGCTGAAAGAGCCTAGTCTAGCAGGGCTTTTTTTTGTCTTATTTGTCTTGTGTTTTACTTTAGGTCAGGTTATATTGGGTAGAGTGTAGCCCCCAAAGTTTTGGGCACAGAATGGGTGATGCAATAACCATTAACCACAAAGAACCCTCTCCTTCCATTTAATTTAATTTATTTTTAAAAAAATAAGAATGGTGACTATGATCGGTAGAAACTTTTGAAACATGGCAAAATTGATAATTGTTGGCATCCTTGCTCTTAACTTTGTCCATTATTCTAGATACAAAACTTAAACTTGAACTTCATTTTAACAAAACACTAAGAATATACAATGAAAATTTTAAAAACTTTAGAATATTATAGTATAGCCTAAGAAAATAGTTTTATAAATAGAAAGGGTTAAAAAAAAAAATCTCAAATTATTGTAATCAAAGATCTACAAAATATGATATACATCCCCAATGATGATACACAAAATATCCCCTTCTGTAGATTAAAATTAGTGGTTAAAAAGTTTAAATACTTAACTTTTTCAACCAACCAACAAATATTCAATAAAAGTCCCAAAAGTTGTTAAGAATATGTCTGACCCAAAAACCTAAAAATTTTGTATAATTTATTAAACATTATTATCTATCGTGAAAAAAGTTGTTGGTTTGTTATTGTTGCTCTATTTAATGTCTTAGTTAATGCCCGAGTCATATCAGCCTCACTTTGCATATTAAGATTGCTAAAATGGCGCATTTCCTATGTCATTCTGATTTGTATTTTACTCGGATTCTGACAATTATTTTCAGGAAGGGAGGGGACATTGGGCTGTTTATTACACTAGTCCTCAAAGTTTAATGTTAACGTTTTCTCATTTGGTGGATTTTGTTGGATTTTGATTGGTTGGGTCATTAAGTTGAATATACAAATGTTTCAACCACTAATTGTAATTTACATAAGGGTTAATTTTGAGCACCATAGTTAGGGATGTATAATTTTAAGGCTATTGTCTTATCCCTTTATATCCTCGGAATTATTTAGTTAATGCAGAAGCAAACTAAAGGACATGACTAGAGAAGGACAACAGTTAGTGTGGAGAACAGTCTCTACTGTTCAATTAAAGGCACAGTCAATTTTAAATGGAAATAAAAAGCATGGCCAAAAAATTGAATGGTAGGAATAGGATGTTAGAATTTCTCTATCGATCATAATGATTCCTATTACAGTTAGGAAGCGAACAATCGTTACCAGAATGATGATTCCTAGGACAACAAAGTACAATGTTCTAAGCGAGGCATATATTTATATAATGAAATTATAAAATTGAAAGTATGGACTTTTCCTGTATCATGTATTTTACAATTTTGCAACAAATTTATTACAATTTTGTTTAATCTTACAAATAATGTTCTGCTTGTTAAGTTCTGACACTCTACTAAAGTTATTACTCTTTTGTCTTTCCTTTTGATTTCAGAGCTTCGCTTTTATGGATGTTTTAAACCTTGTTCTACTTCTAATTGAGAGAAAATGTTTGTCTTATAATTAGTTTAGAATTAGAAATATTGCTTAAATTGAATATGGTAAATCATCTCTTTTAAGAGGTAGGGATAATATTCTAAAGTTTATAATATAAATGCCTGAAAAGTCATCGTATTATGGACATAATTGTGCATGAATGTTTTTTTTTATTTTTCCTTCTAGTTATTTTCAACTGTGAAGGGGGGGTTATTACACTTTGTTTGTGCAACAACCACTCTACTTTGTAACACGAAATTTGCACGAAAATGAACTTAAAAACATGAGTCGGCAAAATTTTAGACTCACCGGCCATCACATTGGTCAGTCAGGGTGTTGCAGCCATGCTATTGGCTGGACAAATTGTAAAACTTTGTGGTTGGTGGATTTTTTTAATGGTCGGGCCCTGTGATTGGTCATTTGTGCATAAAAATTGTGTCACTGGTCTGTAAAATGTTTTAATCGATGAGTCAATAGCATGGCCCAAAAATAAAGTTAATTTTCTAGCTTTAATACTAACTTGACGGCTCAAAATCCAAAATTTTGTTGGTCCCTGTGTTGTAATTTTTAGTAGCAAAGTTACTCTACAATTTGAAATGTCAATCTGTCCTTCTGTCCATATGGGTTAGTTTGGGGGAAACGTGATTTTCTCGCTCCTATAAAAGATAAAAGGCTAAATTTTTTTTATAACAATTCCATTATTAAGGAGCACAATTAACTATAAAACATCAATGTTGGTCTGACCGCTTTTTAGCAGGTTTTATATATATAATATAAATATTTTGATGCATTCAAATTATAAAACACATTGAAACCTTAGAAACAATTTTTTATCTGCAAAAAATCTCCAAGTCTATGTCTGAAAATGTTATTGTTAAATATATATATTTGTTAGAAACTATTTTTGGAGATATTTGCAAAATATTTACATTCGTACAGATATACAGTAAACATTCCAAATGTGTCTTTTTTATAATTGTGAAAGCAATAAATGCAACAATTCTTAGTCGTAAAGGCTATAATTGTAATGCAAATATAAATTTGCTTTAACAATTACATCATATTTTACTTCTAATATAATGAATTAAGCATCTATACATAAGGATAGCATACTAAATCATAAGGTATGACAAAAAAAAAACATTAACACTTGTATAGAGTGTCAGAACTTAATAAGCGGAATAGGAATTTATAAGTTTAAACAAAGTAGCATTTTAATGTTAAATTGTTGCAAAAGTGCCTTAATAAGGATATTGAAAGACATACTTACATTTTTTGGCCTTAATTTTTGAGATTTTACACTTATCGTATTCTACCTTGTTGTTCTAGGAATCATTGTTCCAAATATCAAATATTAAATGAGTAGAATAATTTTATCATTTTAAAAAGTTGTTGTAAAAAAGTAAAGAAATCAGCTTGTTCTAAATGGACCTACAAACTTGCTGATAACAATTATAGAGTTGCTACGCTTTCTAAATCATACTTAACTGTTATAGGAATCAGTGTGCAAAATGTGAGATCATTATGATAATTCTAACATGCCTAAATTAACAAAAAGGAACAGATCACTATGAATCTGTCTACTTTGCCCAAAATATTTATTATTCAGTATTAGTGAATAATAAACACCAGTTTTGATAGCCCTCGCCTTCAAATTTTTAGAAATTAATCTAAAGAGTTTTAATTCTACTATCCGAAAAAGCTATCTATATTAAAAAGCGAAAAACAACTATTAAAATCTGCAGCTGGGAGCTAAATAAATATTAGAAAAAGACAGTACGTTTTTTCTGACCAGGCTATTCTGATGGTTAATATTGTTGTTCTAGAATTGTAGTAATGCATTTTTTTCAGTTACATCACGAAACTTCAGAAACTTTTCCAATCCTTTTAAAACTCAACATTTTCCCAATTGTAATGAAATGATAGAGCAGTTTAGACAGTAAATTAAAACATTAAAAACATTATTATTTGCCGCCAAATTTGGTACCATGTTTATTTTAGTTTAGAACAAACTAAATTTTAAATCATAAAAAATACCATTTGCTATCTTTTTATTTCTTCCTACTATATGTACTTTTTGGGGAAGCCTGTTTATATATAAAATATCAAAATGAATGGGCAATTTAAAAAGTTTATAAAATATTGGGGTTGGAAATAAAATTTTCTTTAAAAATTCAAGGGACCAGAAATGTAGAAATAATTTACTTAATTTGTTAGGATTCTAAGAGGAAAAGAAATGGTCAAAAAAATGTAAACCTTATTAATGATACACAAAATTATCCATTTTGTAGATTACAATTAGTTTCCTCCCTCCCTGGTAATTTGAACTCTCCACTCAACCAAAATCATTTAGCAGCCGAAAAAAATATATTTATTCCATAGCGTTTCGGACTGACTGACGGACGGATTGAATAATAGAGTAGCTTCGCTACTAATAAAAATACGTGTACGCCTTTGATTAAAGAATTGTTTTTATTAAAAAGTTTTAAAATAGCAATTTTATACAAAGTACCCTAGTGAGGAATGATACCCCCCTGCTCTTATTTTTAAATAAATCAAAATCAAAAGTTGGGGGGGAGGTGATAGTTCGTTGTTTGTTTATTTATTACTTTAGGTGAGATTAAGTTAGGTTTTATTTGGTACTGCGATAGAGAAAACAACAACCTTGTTCCCTCCTTTTTATTTTAAAGTAAGGGGAGGGGTATCAATGCTTCAATGGCACTTTATGTGAAAGCAAGGTTTAAATTGTGGCGCCTGTTGTACGCATTAAATTTAATTTCAAGTATATACTATATAGACTTTTAAAATTGCGCCAATAGCGTCAAGGACTTTTAGGATAAGGTCTGGGTGCTACCACTTTTATTAGACATTTGGGATGGCTACCTTTCACTTCAAGGTTGACATCCCTTAGAAAAACCCGGTGCACGCCACTGAAAAGTGTTAATAATAGAAACTTAGATAACAGGAGAGGGGAAGCACCCCCCCCCCCCCCCCCTAACAATTAGGGTCCGATAATATGTCGAAACCTTTAGTGGAAAACTAACCAAGACATTAATAATAAAACATAAAAGCGCTGAACATCTTCATTGAAAAAGCAAAGTATTATGAAATTTCCGTCTGCCATGCTAATGTAAGGGTATATGCTATTTATGGGAGGTAGTCTAAAATACTTGAATACATTTTTTATGCTTTCAATGAACTCAAAATTTAAGAGATTAAGATAAAATATTTTGATTTTAATTTCAATAATACTAAAAATAATTTCATAACAGTATGTATATAATATTTAAAATAAATTTGTAATAAAATTCTAATTATCTCAAGGTCAAAAAGCAGAAAATTCGAATTTGAAGGGGTTAATATTTCAAGTATGTCTGTCTATTATTTGATAAGTGATTAAACAATTTTAGATTTTCGTTAAGATCTCACCAATTACTGAACCAAATTGAGTTCTCTGTTTTAGGGAAGCTTTACATATATCCCAGGTTTTAGGCCATTTTATTTTTAAATTGATAAGCATGTTATGACTGTTACCAATAATAAAAATATAACATAGTTTCTAAAAAAATTTTAATTTGTGGAATATTAGGAGGCAACATATTTTTTTTTATTTAGTTGACATATACCTGTCTAATGGTTTAGTTTGTCTAGGGTGGGAGGGAACATTAGTCCCGAAAGTTTTTTATTTGTTGGTTTAAAAACTTTGGACACTTTTATTGGATTTTGATATGTTGTTTCACTGAGTTAAGTGTAAAAACTTTTCAACCTCCGATTGTAATCTATAGAAGGATTGATTTTGTGTTTCATCCTTGGGGATGATTCATCGGCCATTGTCTTATCCCATTATATACCTGAGTGTGTCCTACTCAATTATGCTAACTTCCGTCTTTAACTTTTCAGTCTCTAGGTGTCCCTTCAATGCAATGGCACAAATTGTTCTAGCTTTAAATTTAGCATTACTTGGGAAAGAATAGTATTTCAAAATCTGATTTTACCGATTGTCTTGTTGATTACCACATTGGAGTAGCCAATAGATGGCAAGACTGGTAACTAATACATACTTATGTAGATTACCAGACTGGTAGCTAATTTATACTTAAATAGATGGCAAGAAGGGCAATTTCTTCTTATATAGGTGATGACTAGACAGCTTTCTAAGGATATTAACATTTGGACAACAATGTTTAATATGATAAATTTATCCTATTCATCTGATTTTTGAAATAATAATTCCTAGAACAACAAGGTACCTATTTAGAGCATCTATATAATCAAGTCCTAAAAATATAAGTATATCCTCAAATAGTATTCTGTATTTAATCAATTTTGTTACATTTTTATTTTCAAATTTGTTAAGAGTTAGGTTCTATAATTGAAAGCTTGTCTCTTATGGAACTTGAAAGTTGTTATCCTTGTATAAAAATACCTATAATTTATAACTAGAGCAGTTTTATCAGACATTTGACTATTTATTTGATTTATAAAATGAAGTTTTTTGCACATTGTATATTTTGGTCAGTATAGAATTGCATCAATTTAACCCTCATCAGTCGGGATATGTACGAGGGGTGGGGGGCATTGTCATCCCAACTCCCCTCATTTTAACCCCTTCAAAATCTTAAATAATACATTACATAACCCCTGTAAAAATCTTTTTTTAAAAATTACATTAGATTACCCCCTCAAAATATTAACAAATACATTAGATTTCCCCCCTAAAATCAATGAAACTCTAATGAATAAAGAGGGCAAAAATAAAGCCTAAACCATCCCAAGACTTAAAACTTTAGATAAAATTACCAGGATCTATATCAAGTTTTCTTAAAATGGTTCAGTGGGATAATATATAGAATAATGGCCTAAAACCAAGAAGGCTTTAATCTATAAATAAAATAGTCTAAAACCATACTAGGACCTAATTGAATAAAACCTAAAAATTAGAACAAAATAAATTTAGTAGCTATTGAAATCTTAAGCTTCAGACCAAAAGAACCCTTACTACTTTAATGTAATATGCATAGATGTGTAACCCAAACAACTACCTGACCCTAGTCTTGGGGACCTTTTCGTCTGCTAGCCAATTACTTTCTGCTCTTTTGTATCAACTTGGCTGTATGGATATTTACGATGATATTGGCTGATGTTCAAAGACAAAGAGTTCATGGGGTGAGGACATACAGTTATTTGATTTCCCCCCCCCCTTTTTTTTAAATACTAAGCATAATCCCCGCTAGTAAAGAGTTAAGGACGCCAAGTGAGTTGATTCCATTTACTTTCCCTAATTCACACTTTAAATTCTTGGCTCAATTCAATTCTGTGCACAACCTTCCCCTCCCCTCTCCCACCTTACTAAACCCATTTTTTTGCCAGGGATAAGACAGTGGCCAATAAATTGTTGTATGTTCCCAATGATAAAACACTAATTTAGCACTTCTTTAGATTACAATTGTGGTTGAAACGTTTGGACACCTAACTTAATTAACCAATCAACAAAAGTCCCCAAAGTTGTTAAGCCAACAAATAAGAATATATTATTATAAACTTTGGGGATTAGAGTAACAAACATCCCATTGTCCCCTCCCTTTCTGAGTTCATACACTCAATCTTTTACCAAGTATGTTTGTATTCATTAGTAGGAAGAGCTGTAAAAAAAACCGACGGTTTATTTTACTTAGAGAAAATCATTTTGTTTAAACTGAAAATTCTGTTAATTGATGTATATGTTATTTTGTGAATAACTATTACAGGATATTTTGTTGTATCCTTTTTAAAAGCTAAGCTCTTTTATAATTAGGGTCGGTCCGTCCGCCCTTTCGTCCTAAAACAGTTAGTACACTTTAAAAAGCGTATACCAATAAATGAGGTCCATATTAGCAAGCTAAAATGACGAAAACGTATATCCTATTTATAATATGTCGATATCATGCCAGCTACAACCACTTTTTATAAAGTCATAAACCCTGAGAATTATACATTTGTAACGTATTGTTCGAATGGACCAACATACCTATAAAACATAATTGTAGATGAGCTACGCTGTTAACAAATTTAATCAAGGTTTATGTTCCTTTTTCTTGGAAAATATTGAAAAATGCTTTACTACACATACATATATACAATATACATATGTACATATTGGTGCTTTAACTCAACCTTTTTTTGACCACCACTTTTCCCCCTCCACCCCCCTTTGACTTGTTTGAAATTTTTTAAGACCCTGCGGGGGAACTTAATCATTTACTTACCTAACCTAGAAATAATCATAAAAAATACCATTTTTTTCTTCAAAAAGTTTGTTTGTGTTCCAAATGCGATTAGAGGGGAAACAGCCCATGAATTTATAAACCTGGGTAAAAGGTGAAAAAAGGGTTTGTCAGTCTGAAATGCTGTCCCATGGTTGCTTTTCTTGTCATTCACTCACAAACCCAAGAGAGAGAGAGGGGACAATGGGATGTTTATTACACAAGTCCCCAAAGTCTTATAATTAATAATAACATTAGTGAATTGCGTTAGCATGGATATAATACTGGTAAATACATAACATTTATGATTTAAAAAAAATATTTTTTGTTGAATTTCTTTATCTCTGGTAAAAATGCCATAAACATAAGCATAAACCATCCTTTTATTTTCTTCTCTAAAAATCAGGGAAGGGATATTGGCCGGTGAATTATTTTCCCCCCAATCATAAAATTATAAATTTTACATTGGGTACCTAGATATTGGTGAGAGGGGGGGAATTTTTGTAATTAAATTTCCATTGTACTCCCCCCAATCCCTGATAAAAGCTAGCTTAGGTTCTATTTCATGGAGGGAGGAGACATTGGGCTGTTTATTAAATTAGTTCCCAAGTTTTATAATAACTAATAATAACTTTGGGGTCTTTAATTGAAATCTGTTTGGTTGGTTCATTAAGTTGAGTGTTTAAACATTTCATTCAACCACTAATTGTAATCTAGATAAGGGGCAATTAAAATTTTGTAATATTGGGTATTTACATCAGTCAATCGGCCATGTCTTATCCCTTTATATCCCTGAGCCTGGGTTGTATTTGGAAGAAAAACGTAAACAAGATTTATTTCGAAGTTTACGGCAAAATAGCTAAAGTGGGGTTAACCACAGATAGAAACAGATAAAACTGATCCCAAAGCCCTTAATTCTACTTAATTACAGTAAATTTATTTACATATACATCTTAAAACCATACTGTAATATCAATATAATCAAAAAGATACTTAAAACTCAACAAAACATTAAACTTATATATACTGCAAAAGTTTAAAATTTTCTCTAAAACCAATCTTTAAACAATATGTAATCAAAATAACTTTTTATAAATTCCATAAATAAATATATAGAGTTGCTAAGCTTTCTGTATTGTGTCTGTTTGTTAAAGGAATCATAATGCAAAGATGAAATCAGTAAAATTGCAAAATTAACTATAAGAGGTATTTGTTACGGACGAACGTAGAGACAGACCCTAACTTTAGAAAAGCTTTGCTTTTAAAAAGGGCTTGGCTAGGCTAAATTAACAGGGAACTAAAGGGATAAGACAATGGCCAATAAATTTATGTAAATCCCCGATGATGATACAAAAAATTCTGTAGATAAAATTAGTGGTTGACTTACACTCAACTTAATGAAAAACAAATAAAAATTCAATAGCATTGTTAAGTCAACGAATAAGAAATGATTATTATAAAACTTGGAAACTAGTGTAATAAACAGCCAAATGTCCCCTTCCTCCCTGATAAATTAGAGAGTATTTACGAGATCATTTTATTGAATTCACGACATGTCATGCAGCAAATAAATTGTGTCGGGTCACCAAGATGTATATCTTAAATGCAGATGTTGTAGAGGTTAGGAATCTGCATTTCTAGGAGCGAAGCTTTTCTATAACTAGGGTCGGTCCCTACGTCAGTCCGCAACAGATATCTCTCATAGTTAGTTTAGACATGTTATAATTTTACTATCGATTTCAAACTTTGCACGATGATTCTTGGAACAGTTTGTTACAGTTGAGAAAGCATAGCAACTTAATAATCGTTACAATCAAGTCTGTACGTCTATTTAAAACATGCAACAATTTTTTGTATGATTTAACCAACCTATTCTTCTGATTTTTGGAACATTGATTTCTAGGAAAACAGTGTACAATATTTAAGATAAAGCATGTCTATAATTAAGTTCAAAAAAAGTCAAAAAAAGTCCTGACCAAAAACAGGCGTAACATACATAGTTAGGACTTCCAAACAAAGGTCATGTAATTAAATGGTTGGCTGTCGGAAGGTCTTTTAAACATAAGATTATGCACATTGTTCAGCAAGATTTGGTAGTTTTAATTTTCCACTTCAAGCTTCACAGAGCACCTGGATTGGTTTTTTGGCTATTTTATATGCCTATACTAGAGTTGGCTCGATATAATTATCTCCCTATTGGCTAGTTTTCTATGTGCATATCTATTTCTCAACAAATCTATTTTCCTCACCCGGCATTACTATCTAAAAGAAGGTAAATATTTAATAATCTAAATGATTTTAAAAAGATTTTTTAAATTATATTTTTTTTTTACATTACCATCACCAAAGGGTTAATGATGATGATTACAATTTTAGTTTAATATTTGAACACACAAAGTGTTGCCACAATCGAATTCTTTTAAAACAGAGTTTTCTTAAATCTATTATATTATAAATTTAAATTTTCTTTTTTATGATTAGAAATTAAATACATTGATATAAGGTAAATAGCAACATGAAATTTAAAAAAGGAATTTATTTTTAATAAAGTAAAATAATGGGTCTTATCGTTCTGGGCAATGAGAGTTTATTATGGATTATTGGAGCACCATGAGTTTTAAACAAATATTCCTTGGAAAACTTGAGCTCATTTATAGACATTTATTTCCTATATAGATCTGACATGGATCTTGAAGCAATTAAGCAGGCCGTTTTGTACATGTTAAAGATTGGAAGATTTCATTAAATAAAAGTTATCGCAAATATACTTAGTAAATAATCATACCTATGCAAATAAATTGTGTAAACTTGGTAAAAGTTGAGGTTTAATCCTAATTTGAAGAAGTATTTTTTGTAGATTATACCAATAAACTTTTATCCCACTGCTTTATCGTCAATAAAACTTTAGCTGCTCAGTCCCTGCCGACCGGTGCGGCTACAAAACAACAACAAAAACAAGGATGATAACATCGATAAAAATTGCGGTCGTCAGTCGCGCGTCATTCTTTTTAAAACCAACGGGAAGCTTCTATACCCAATAACATAACACATAGGTTTTATATACAAATATATTTTTACACAAATACAACAATACCGAATTCAATATTTACAGAATTAGGATGGGTTAAATAAGATAATAATAGATTCATTCCATTTATATATTTTTGGGGAGGGAATGAACAACACAAAAGATATACTATTTTATTATCATGGTTTACCTAAAATAGAAATATTTACAAGCACATTATAATTAGAGGGAGCGTAGCCATTCTCTCCATATCAACGAACACTCAGAGTCGACAAAAATCCTTCGTCCTATTTTAAGATTGGTAATAATGAATTACATATAATTGCTATTTGATGCGCTGCGCTGTTTTATTTGAAATCAAATAAAACTCTCATTTTCAAATTGAGGACAGTTAGATTAACCTATATTCTTTTTAAAGCAGATTTTTAAATTGCTTGGTTTCAGAGTATAAACTGTTTGTTAATAAAAAAGCCAGGTATTATCCTCTTAGAAATTTTTTTTTCAATTTTGAACTTTGGATCTAGTGGCGCTCTGAATTAAAGCGCCACTAGATCCAATATAGATATGTGTAATATATTCAAAAACAGATAAGTAATTTTCAAGAATTGCATGCATAATGAAAAAAATAGCCTATACTTTTATGCCTGAGTCAAATGTCTTTTGTAATAACTTTATGAGATGAACTGAATTTAGTTTCCGAAAGTGTGCGTAGCTTCCGCGTCCTATCTCAATATTTGCTACTAGCTAAAAAGCTTAAAACTTCAAAAAAAATCAAAATTTGAAAAATTAAAATTTTTGAATGTATAATGTATAAATCGTTTATACATTAAATCGCTTTTCACTAGTCGCCGGAAGGAAAAAGCAGTTTTTTGAAACAGGCTCTCTGAGATTATTACAGATTCTGATATATACATATATAGACTAATGAAAAATGCAAAAAACGAAATCAAAAGCGTTCCTTCTTGTGAAAAAATCCGGGAAAAAGATTTTAGCTATTTTTAACCTAAAATTCACATTGGCAAGCCTGCATAGAAATATACAGACATTTTAAACATGTCATTGCTCAGCACCTAGAAGTGGTAGAAAAATGCTACACATACCATTGGAAAGCTTATAACCTCTAGTTTTCATATTGGTATATAACGTTTTTGTACTATTATTATTTTTTGAGCTATCCTCTGAAGTTTTAATAAATGCAGTTTTTTTCTTGAATTTTAAGTTTGACAC
This sequence comes from Acartia tonsa, assembly GCF_053477335.1. Taxonomy (NCBI): domain Eukaryota; kingdom Metazoa; phylum Arthropoda; class Copepoda; order Calanoida; family Acartiidae; genus Acartia; species Acartia tonsa. Next base: position 44,684,423 of record NC_137269.1, on the reverse strand, counting down.
TTGTTACACAAACCTTTTAAAAATCAGTTTGCTTATCACCTAGGAGTTATATAATTATTTTATATAGGTATATTTGTATATTTTGGGTGCATTCAATTTTAGCTTAATTAAAAATAGTCTTTGAAATGTGTGTGGTTTGACATTGTAGTAAGAGCCAAGGAGGGATAGTGGGGTAAAACAGCTCCAAAACACTAACATCTAAGGTCTGAACTTATTTTTAGAATCATCAAGCAAATTTTTTTAGCGTAACTTTTTTGTGCATATTTGAGCTAAGTAGCCACTAAAGATTTCATTTTGGCACTTTCCTTCTTGGGGCTAGCAGTTTATAACAGCCCCCAAATCACTAAAATTATAAGTTATAAGCCTATTTTTAAAGATATTAAGGTGATTTTTTTAATTTAAAATTTATTCACATAATTGAGATACATAGCCACTAATCTTTCGAGGGGCAAGTGTGGTGAAACTGCCCCTAAAACTACTAAAACTTTAAGTTCTGGGCCTTTAAAAAAAATATTGGGCTGATTTTGTTAAATAACTGAACTAAATAATCATTCATTAAGTTAAAACATGATATCATTGAAAATAAGCTCAGAACTCATAATAATTGTATTTGGGGGATGTTTTACCCCACTAGACTCTAGAAGAAAAGTGCCAAATTGAAATCTGTAATAGCTACTTAGTTCAATTATGTGAAAAATGTTTACATTAGAATTATTAGCTTGAAATCTTTTAAAATAATCTCATAGCCTATAATTTTAGTGTTTTATTGGCTTTTTACCCCACAAGCCCCAAGAAAAGTGCCAAATTGAAATCTGTAATAGCTACTTAGTTCAATTATGTGAAAAATGTTTACATTAGAATTATTAGCTTGAAATCTTTTAAAATAATCTCATAGCCTATAATTTTAGTGTTTTATTGGCTTTTTACCCCACAAGCCCCAAGAAGGAAAGTGCCAAAAATAAAATTTTTAAAGTTTTACAGGTAGATCCAATCATTTAAAAAGAGAATTTAAAAAAAAAAGAATCATTTGATAACTATAACAACAAGTCCAAACAGCCAGGGCAAAATCTTTAGTGCTATGTATCTCAATTATAAGAATAAATTTTAAATTAAAAAAATTATCTTGATAGGCTCATAACTTATAATATTTGTGTTTTGGGGGGTGTTAAAACCCACTAGTACCAAGAAGGAAAGTGGAAAAATGAAATCTTTAGTAACTACTTAGCTTAATTATGCAAAACAAAGTTTACAAAAAATTAGTTTGATATCTCTAAAAATAAGTTCAGACCTTAGATGTTAGTGTTTTGGAGCTGTTTTACCCCACTAGCCCCTAGAAGGATAGTGCCAAAATTTAATTTTCAATATTTATTCTGGTAGATTTAATCATGTTAGAGATCTTACAAAAAGAATCATGTTAATATCTATAACAACAAGCCCAAAAACATCCAGAGCAAAATCTTATACTGAATTTCATTGCCTAAAAGTGTATAAACTCCCCCCCCCCCCCCCTCCCTCCTTGGTTCTTACTACAAACTATACACATTTCAAAGACTATTTTTAATTAAGCTAAAATTGAATGCACCCAAAATATATAAATATACCTATATAAAATAATTATATAACTCCTAGCTGCTAAGCAATACAATTTTTAAAAAGTTTGTGTAACAAGTATCAAACTTAAAATTCATGAAAAAACTGCATTTTTAAAACTTGTGTATACTTCAAAGGATAGCTCAAAAATTAATAATAGTACAAAAACGTTATATACCAATATGAAAACTAGAGGTTATGAGCTTTCCAATGGTATGCGTAGCATTTTTCTACCACTTCCTAGGTGCTGAGCAATGACATGTTTAAAATGTCTGTATATTTCTATGCAGGCTTGCCAATGTGAATTTTAGGTTAAAAATAGCTAAAATCTTTTTCCCGGATTTTCTCCCAAGAAGGAACGCTTTTGATTTCGTTTTTTGCATTTTTCATTAGTCTGTTTATGTATATATCAGAATCTGTAATAATCTCAGAGAGCCTGTTTCAAAAAACTGCTTTTTCCTTCCGGCGACTAGTGCTTTTCCATTTGACCGGAGTCGCTGAAAATAGGGTCTGAAATAATTGGGTTATCTGCTGTACACTTTAGGAAACTAGGGCTCGAATAGGAAATTTATTTCAGCTGATCCTTTATGACGCTTTTATTAGACATTAAATCTCTTAATTACTCTGGTCAGATACCGAGAGTACAAAATATTTAAATCAAAACTGTTGGTGGTTTCAGGGATATAAAGGTATAAGACAATGGCCTATTGATTGATGTACATATCCACCCAATGCAATGTTAATACAAAAAGTTACCCATTCTGTAGATTACAATTAGTGGTTGAAACGTTTGGACACTTAACTTAATGAACCAGCCAATCAAAATTCAAAAAACGTCCCCAAGTTGTTTTTAGTTTTGAGCTATAAGAAAACACAATTATAAAACTTTGGGGATTATTGGAATAAACAGCACAATGTTCCCATCCTCCTTTGAGGGTTTCCTTTATATTGCATCTGGAAGACAAACGAATTTTTGGTAAAAATCTTTTGTTGATGCTTATTATAGGTTAGGTTAAGTAAATTTTATAATAAACTGCTAGAAATAGGTATCAAAAAAGATTAGATCTAATGTATCTATACTCGGAAGAGAGCGATTGTTTAAAAACCTACCGCAAAATGGAGTGCTCAGTGACAATTGAGATTTTAAAAGACAACCAAAAAAGTTTATATAAAAGGATTATTGGGCTGCAATTCCTCTCCTTTCAACTATAGAATGAATTAATTGATGTCGTAGACATAATATGTAGTCCAATTGTTATAGATTAAAAATAAAATGATTTTTGAAAAATGGTGCTTTTCAAACGTCCAACCCCCCAATTGTAATCTACAGAAGGGTAATTTTGAGTCATCTTCGGAAATTTACATAAATTATTGGCCATTGTCTTACCCCATTAGATCCCTGTACTCATACCTGACCTTCTTATAGTCCATAAAAGGTGAAGAATATTGGACACTTTTTCATTTTAATCCCAACGAATGTGCAAAGTTTTTCTACAACCTCATGGGAGGAACAAGAACTAAGATTTTCAAAACCAAAGTCCGTCCGCACGTCTGTGCGTCACCGTTAGCTTTTTTGTGGAGATACGCAAAGTGTTATGCTTGACGTCATAAAAAAACGTCTAAAAAGGCAGGATGAGTGGAGAAGTGGGAAAGGAGCCCCCTCAAAAAGAAATGGATTTAGACGTATTTTTTATGAATGTCGCACATGACACTTTCTGTATCTACCTTTTTGTTAATTTAGACATTTTAGAATTGTCCTGTCGATTTAAAACTTTAAAACATGTTGATTTTTTTTATTAAAAAATTGTGATATAATTATCCTATTCTTTTTTTAGAGCAATGATTCCTATTTCATAGGACAACAAGCAAAGATATTTTAAGCAGGGTACCTCTATAGAATCATGTCATTAAAATGTAATTAGGATAATTCGAATATGCCTAAATAAACGGTAAAAGTAAATGGACGTACAGATGAATCGACCCTAAATATATAAAAGCTTTGCTTATGAAAATTGCAAGTACAACCAACTTTCAAGATCCCAAAGCTGCCATAAAAAAAGCAGTTGAATTTCATGCAATTTTTACAACTTGGACCATTCCAACAGACAATTTTCTGGTTTTATACATTTTTTAAGTGCAAAGCTTTTCGGCTTATAGGCATTGGCCGTTTGCCCTTCCTGACTAACGGCGTTACAGTTTTTAACCCTTAACATTCGATTTCGGACCCCTTGACCTTAATCGGTCGGGGGGGGGGGGGTGTTCCATATATATAATATGAGGATGTACTATTATAGGATATTTTAGTATTTTGACAACATAAATTGCTATGTTTAAGTCAAAAATATTTCTACTTTTAACTTGAATGACGTTGCCAGGTATACTGGCATCCAGTGCCCGCCAGGATGGAGTTATTCAAAAAAAAGCCAACTCTCAGTTATGTGTCATACCCATATTTAAATAGTGAGTCAGTTATAGCCTTCAGCCTCAGATAAATCAACCTATTACAATTTTGAAAATCAGCAATCTTAAACCTGACCGAAATATGGAAATCTCTCTTTTTAAAAATTAAAGCATTAAAACGTTTTTAAATTAAGGCTTAGTAGACCTATCAACTTATCCCTGTATAATATGTACAAATATTTTTGTAAGATTGAAAAAATGTCATAAACGGGTATATTTATACACTATACCAGGGAGGGAGTGGACATTAGACTGTAAATTATTAACTAGTACTTTTCGACCATTGATTATACACTACAGAAGGGGGTAATTTTGTTCATGTACATCAATTTATCGGCCATTGTCTTATCCCTGTATATCCCTGGGTCTCAAGTGGTATTTACAAAATTTTGCTAATCCTGGCCAAATTTGCAGTGTTTGTTTTACGTGTATAAGCTCTGCAGTTTTTTCTGCACATTGCACATGTAGTTTTAGCAGCAAGGCTTCTCTACAATCATGTTTGTAATCCTATTTTATAAAGTAGTACGCAAATTTTTGTCTGTAACCGCAGAACCGAAATGGTTCTCCTTTACAGTCCTGACTGTTTTATAGTGTTTTTCTGCCCTTTCATATTTCTTTGATTCTTGAATAAGGAGACCCTAGATGCTAGGAAAGCAATCGCGAGTCCTTATATATAAAGTAGTAAGGATTTTTTGTCTGAAGTTTAAGATCTCAATAAACAGTTTGATTTTTACTTCTTAGAAAAGCTTTACTTAGGACCCGGAAAAGTTTACGATGTAATTAAGCATTTGGGTAATTTCTGGCGCTATTTTATGTCCATTCTTACTCTTTGGAATACAATCCCCTAGTTTGTCACAATTTGTAAAACAAATAAGGATTATGTCATGACAAGTAGCGCTGATTCTGATTATTAAAAGTAGTAAGGTTTTTTAATCATTTAAAACAAAGTATCAGTAACCCCTTACGGGGTGACCCTGAATCAGTGGGGCATAAACCTTAGTCGCCTCAACCCTGCGGGGCTACTCAGTACTCAATATAACTTAACATGAACTAAATAATAATCAAACAAACGAAAAAACTACCCTCCTCTTCCTTTTATCTTTAGCTATTTTAGATTTATATATTAAAAAGAAATTTTTTGGAAACTGTAATACATGATTTTAAAATTAATTATTTTTTCGCTGCTTCGGAAAATCTCAAACTAAGTTTTATTTGTTATTTGTCTAAAAGAAAATAAAGAGTTTGCTAAAAACATTCTTTTCAATTGTCTACTTTGTTTTTATCACATATATTGTACTGTGGTATTCGGCAACCGTGAGCCATGCCTATGGCACCCCTGACCGGGGTTCGGGGAAGGGCCAACGGCCCTCCCCCGAGTCCTGGGGAAGGGGTCTGCCGACCCCCTCCCTATGCCTAAAATTAATGATTGAATCTGACAAGCTTTATTATGGTTAAGCTGCATTGTTAATTCCCCCCACCCTTTCCAGGGATGGGGGATCATTATTGCCCAAACTGACTATTGTATATGTATTATAATGCTTTTATGTTATGATTATTTATTCCTATCTGTGTAACTATTGTTTGTTGTATATAGCTTTAGTATTCCTTAGACCTTCAATAAAGGGACAACTGAAATAGATGTTGTTTGTTATTTAGTGATTGTTAGAGAAGCGTAGCTTCTCTATAGTAAGGTGTCCACGTCTGTTCACACTGCCGTAGTCTAATTGAACTCTGGTGTCTGCCATTTATCCTCGGCGGATACCACAACTTTTGGTGACAGCTGTGTGAGATTACGGCAAACCACAAGTGTAGAGCAGACGCGCAGCTGAGGCTAAGGTACTCCCAGCAGTGAAACTGGCAAAACTGACACAAGCAACCTGAATTACCCACCCTGGATAGCAAGGTCTAACTCTGCATCCGGCAGTTGTGGAAGTGAAACAGCGAAACTTGACGGAGAACCGCGAGAAGCGCCGACATCTAATGGAGAATTGAGCGCTCAAAGGGCTGAAACAGGCCTGCGGACTGGCTGAAACAGGCCAAATCAGTGCAAACGGCTGAAAATAGGCCAACATTTACTGCAAGAGATAGCAGGATCCGAACCAGCGGCGCTAGCAGGACGGGACATTCCCTGCCGCCATCAGCCGGATTCGGATAAGCGGCGCTAGCAGGACGGGACATTCCCTGCCGCCGATAGGCTGAAACACGCCACATAGCTGCGAGCTGCGAGCCAACATACGAGTGTAGTGTACCAAAGCAGAGAAAACTACGTCAACTCCAAGTATCCTGAGAGGCTACAGCGCAGCCACCCATCTAGAAAAGCAGATATTATATCACATTGCAGGGATTACCACCCTAGTGTGATGGTTAAATAATAGATTTATGAGCAAGGTTTGGCAAACAATTTGTTGTGTATTGTGATAAAACTAAAAATAGAACAGGCTTGGATTTGTTGTGTATTGTGATAACAACTAAAAATAGAACAGGTTTGGTAAGCAAATCTGTTATGTATTGTGATAAGGCCAAAAATAGAATCTAGATGTAATATAACAATGCCTTGATAAACAATCTAACCACCCAAGCCTACAGCACAACAAAAATACACCCCTTATTCCAGAGGAAAGGGAGGCACGGCGGCTCGCTCACTTATAGAAATGGGAAACTTATAAAAGTTTTACTCAACACACGAAATCGTAACAATTTTCATGAGAAATATGCATTTTATAAGGCATACAAAATGCTCTAATTTTCGTTCTATTTAACGTAATTTTATCATTTTTTTTGCTGTTTATTTTATTTTACATATACTTTTATCATTTTATCAAAAAAAAAATTTTCTTTTTTCATCATTTTTTGGAGAAATTAATGCTTAAACTAAGGGTATCTTTAGACGCAAAATTGACGCACTTAGAATAAAAAATGCGTATTGAGTACAAAGGGGGGATAATTTCAAGTCATGAATGTTCTAAAGATATCTTTTTTTCTATAAAATTTTAATGTTTAGTCCACCCCACGTCACCCCGAAAATTATATATCAATTTAGGAAGATAATTTTTGTAGAATAATTACAGAATTTACAACGTTATGGACTCTGAAAGTATAGTTAAGATCAAAGGCGTGCAAAAGGTTGGTATAGGGGTTGTTTACACCACCCTTGTAAAATTAAGGGGGATGGATACACCTCCCTAGGTTTTCACCCATGTCCACCCTCTTGACAAGAGCCTACACCCTCAGATACACCCCTCTATAAATTCAAAGGGGGTGTAAAGGAAATAAATTTACACCCCTTAAAATAAAGTGGGGTTGGGGGTGTTTAAGGAGGGTGTATATAAGCAAGTCACAGATTCAGATAATTATATGCTATCTATTTTTAGATAAATTAATTACCAGACTTTACTAAAATAATCTTGCAATATTCTGTACAACTGTACTGTACAACTTTTAATTAGTAAATTGGGACATGAGGAAGCTCTCATACATATGTAGGGGGGGGGGGGGAGTTAATGCAACCATCCCATAATCAATTATTCCAAATTTTGTTATGAAAATTGGCATGTGTAATCCTTGGTAGGTCTGTTTTTCAAAATTTAACAAAAAGTTAAGCTTAAGGGGGGGGGGGGGGGGTTAAGGCAACCATCACGTAATCAATGCACAAATGGCACTGTTTGCTCAGCTGTTTAGCCGTTTTTGGGCTATTTTCAGGGCAAATCCATCAATAATCATGTAGGAATCATCCATCTCAATTATAACATATGAAGGTGTAGCAAGTAATCTGCAAAGTCAAATTCCATTTTTGCAGAGTTTTTCTTACATAACTTAAAAATAAAAATTTTAATTTGGTTTTTATTTAGATGCAGTAACTACTGTAACCAGGCAGTTTCAAAATTTTAGCTCAATATTCAATCAATTTTGCTCACCTTCCAACACTAAACCCCCTTTATTGATAAGAAGACCATTAATTTTATTTGGGGTTTCCCTCAAAGTTTTTACACAGATAGTGTTAGTATTTATAGTAAATTGTGACCTCAAAAATTGTATTATATATATTTATGCAATTTTGACTTTGGAAGATGTGACATGTCTAGGGTAGGTTTGTTTTTTTTTAAAACATACTTTTGCTTTAATGCATGTTAAATTATACCAATAACCATATTTTAATTTTCAGTACCACCCACTTAACAGCTAGAACTGGCTGGAAACAGCTGGGAGTGGTCAAGAGTATGATGAGTAGATAGGGCTTTTGATGTGTCTAAGGGTAGGTTTTTATGGGTGCTGAGCTCAAAAATACCACACAACATCCATATGGCAGCTTGCTAACGGCCGCAGCTCAGCTGGGAGCGGCCAAGAGTAGAATGAGTAGATAGGGCTTGTGACATGTCTCTAGGTAGGTTTTTAACAGTCTGTGTAACAGCCCCAGCTGCAAAATGGATAGACCCCCACTATTTATAGTAGTATTTTTGAGCTTGGTACCAATAAAAACCTACCCCTAGACATGTCACAAGCCCTATCTACTCTTCATACTATTAGCCGCTCCCAGCCATTTTCAGCCAGTTCTAGCCATTTAGCAGCTGGTACAAGAAATTTTAAAAATGGATATTTAAAGCAAAAATATGTTTTAAAAAGTTGATTCCTATGTAATTAATGATAGTTTTGCCCTGAATATAGCCCAAAAACGGCTAAACGACTAAGCCGCCAGCTGTTAGCCATCACTTTTCCAACTTTTTGTTTCATTTTGGGAAAATAGATATACCAAGGATTACTCATGCCAAGTTTTGTAACGAAATTCGAATTCTAAGTGCAATTTGCGCATTGATTACGAGATGGTTGCATTAACCCCCCCCCCCCTTAAACTTGAATTAATTCCTTTAATGATCTTGATAGATATATGTTTATAACTTTTAATATATTTTACAACAGTGCTCAAAGTTAATGTTTGGAGGGAGATATATCCCAATCCTCTTTTTATAAAAAAATTTTGAAATGTAATAAATTTCTTATGTAAAGTAGTTTTGATAAAATCTTAATAAAATAACCCTTGATTTTAGTTTAAGGGGGCTGTTAAAAGTCATAAGTGGGTGTCAAAAAATTTAGTTATTAATAAATTAATGGAATATAACCTCATATTATAAATTTGAAACATATTTTTGATGTACAAAGAGATTTAAGGAACATGTATTACACTTTTTTTCATAGAAGAAATTGAATAATTTTTTATTTGTTTTTTTTCAACACAAGGTTATTTGTGTATCTCTTGGTGCAAGATACCACCATATTATTAGTTAAATCTAATTTTTTATAAATTAAGTGAATCAGTCTGTTAGACCAAGGGTAGAAACTCAGCAGATAGACAGACAGACAGGCAAGAAGAATTATCAAAGTTTGACTATAATAGACAATTAATTACATAAAATCCAATAGAGAACCTGTGAATGATCTGACAGACAGAGGGATAGACAGACGGACAGACAGAGGGACAGGTAAATAGTAGTAGACAGTCTTTGAGGCATTTACAAATTACAATTAGGCTATGCTAGATGATTCATTGAAATCCAAAAGAGAGGCAGTTAGACAGATAGACAGACAAGTGGAGGGACAGACAGACAAAAGGACAGACAGACAGAGGGACAGACAAACAGACAGACAAATGGGTATTGCCTAAAAACAGTTTGGCTGCTATATGAATCATTAAAACCCACAATAGAAAAGAAATTTACAATAGTTTCTTTTTTCGATACTCAAGCCAACCCCCCCCCTCCCCCACTCAAAGGGGTTTATTATTTCTGAAAATCAATGAGTGACTTCTCAGCATAATAAAATTGAATATACTTTTTATTTCATCAATTTATCCTTAATAGAACGAAAGTTATAATCATTTTATTGTCTACAAGAAATATGCTTTGAGTAAAAATCAACCTAATTGTCAGTAAAAACGTCATATTAATGCATATTTACACAGTAAATAAATTTTAAAATTGTATTTTATTGTAATGAATAACTTAAGGGGGTTGTATGAATTATCAAAAACCTAAAAAAAAACTAATTTAATTAAATTAGTCCAAGTAATGATTGATTTAGTACAGCACATATGAATATGTTGTCAATTTCCTATCAGAGTCGCAGTGGAGGGGCCCACTCTCCATTGAAGGAAATACAATCAAGGTGACATAACAGATAAGCCTAGGATTAAGGAGAAAGGGCACCATTACCTCATCACTCAGTTACCTCAAACCCACAGCACTCCCCCTTCCTCACAGGGGGAACGGACGGATTTACCCCGTCCCCTCACGCGCTTCCCCCCTCCTACCCACACTTGACTAAGTCCGCCCACGGTGTGGAGCTAGCGACCGGGAACACAGAGCGCCATTTACGGGTCGCGCAACGGAGTTCGGAAATATCATAAAATTCAACAGACAAAGCGGACCAATGAGAGAGCGAGTTGAGGGATAAGTGCGCGTTTCACCTGTGTGCGCGGATTTGACGGTGCGTAAGCGCGCTGCAAGGACAGGAGATTTCACGCACACACACACACACAGGAGCGGAGCTACTCCATAGCATCTAACAGAGGTATTTTTAGAAAATAAAGAATTACAAGCTTCTTCCTCCTATCTATAGTGTGATAAAGGAAAACCAAATCAGTTCCTGACAGCAGTTCAGACCCTCAACAACTATCTACCCCTACCAGCCTACTCTACAACCTCAGAATAAAACTAGTGATAAGTACAGCTAAGTTATATCTTTGTAACTAAACTACCAACCTAGTGATAAAACAGTGTTGGCTGTTAGGCTAGAAAGCCTCAAGTGACAAACCATTTATAATATTGCCTTATAACTTTGTGTCCCGCCGTTGAACCGTTGACCCGATGGAGCAGCCGCAAGCGCCAGGAGGCGACCAAGCCCCAGGATGGCTCCAGGATGACCCTCAGCCGGCTCCAGCTGAGTACCGCAAGCTGATGCTGAGTAACCTGCCGGAGTATAGAGGACCGCCCAAGCAATCCTGGAGTTCCCACATCCGCAGACTCGAGATGTCATGGGCGGCTTACCGCGTGCCGCCCCATGACTCCCTCAACCGCCGCAACGCCCTTTTACTGTCACTGGTAGGGCAAGCGGCGGAAATGGCTTCTCATCTGTTTGGCGAGGCAGGCCAAGCCTTGACATACGAACAAGTCAAGGCCGAGTGTGAAATGTTATTTCGTCCCGCCTTTGAATCCCAGACGCTGAAACAAGCGTTCAGGAATTACAGGCAACACTCGACAGAACCTATACAAGCATACATATCTACAAAGTGTGCCTTGTATAGGGACGCCTACAGCCATGAGGATCTCGAATTATTAGTCGACGAATTAAATCGTGGCATTCGTAACGCTAATGTGAAACGTGAAATGATGAGTCATGAGATCGCCTCTGTACCTGAGTACACGAGGCGAGCCATGTTCACCGTCACAATGATTACCAAGCAGCTGAAGGAGGGTGTGTGGCTAGTGGACGCCACCGACGGGCTCACGGGATCAGCCAGCGTCCAGTTGCCCCATTACGACGAGTCGGAGCCAATGGAGATTGGCGCCTTGGCTCCGGGTCTCCACCAGATGGGGAAGGTCGCTCCAGATGACAAGATTCCAGGCCGCTGTTTCCGCTGCCAAGGGAAAGGCCACCGAGCTCGAGACTGCCCGACGCCTATGGAAGTCAGCCTAGAGGAGAGACGCACCCAGCCACGCCGTGACCGTCCTGCCAAGTGCGAGCGTTGCCACTATGCCGGCCATACGGCGGCCGAGTGCAGAGCCGACTGGGACCAGGTAGCCGGCCGTAGGCGCACCGCAGACAAGGGTGCTCCCCCAGGAAAGCCCAGCAGAGTAGCCCACATGGAAGGGAGCGCGCCCCCAGCACCACCGCAGCAAGCAGCCGCCCCCAACGCAGCGGGCCGAGCCGACGGAATGCCGCAGTTTGGGACCGTTCCAGCTAGGATCAACGTACTGGGAGGCGCGGCTGAACCCAACAGGGTTGGCCTGGGCTTCAGTCTCAACCACCTGGGGCCGGAGTTTGTGCAACCCAACAACATCGCCGAGCCAGAAGTTCTGAGGCCCCAGCCTTTTAGCCTAAACATGATGGAGCCTGCTCGACCGAGCCTACCCAGCAAGAGTGGAGGGGCGCTACCCAGCTTCACTGAGGCGGTGTACGGGGAGGCCCTGGCGGCCGCTGAACGAGAGAGGCAGGAGGCGCTAGCCAGCGCATCAGAGTCGATGTATGGGGCGCCACCCGGCGCCGCCACCTGCGATGACTGGGGGGTGCTATCCAGCGCCTCCAACCTGGTGCCTGGGGCGACAACCGTTGCCGCCACCGAGATACCTGGATCCTGGAACGAGCCAGCCTCCAACCTGGTGCCTGGGGCGACAACCGTCGCCGCCACCGAGATACCTGGATCCTGGAACGAGCCAGCAGTCCCAGAGGAAGGGGTGACACCCGTCACCCCCAGTCAGCCAGCGCCACCAGCCTGTAGGGAGAGCCCAACTATACACCATCCAGCGCCCCCTGCCAGCCGAAGGAACCCAGCGGCCCAGCACTTCCAGTCGAGCCAGGATAAGTTGAATTTAACAAATGTGTTGTATCCAAACTATTGTAAAACCCCAACCTTGGCTGTGCCCCCTGCACCAGAGGCTGGGGAGATTGAAATTTGGGGATATAAGGACTTGCCTGTGCCACATGCACCTGAGTTCCTAGGGCAGGGGAGGGACGTGAGTCAGGGCGAGCCTGTGCCACACGCACTTCAGCCCCATGCCACTGGGCATGCCATGGACAAGGGAAGGGACCCCTTGGGGCTAGGGGAGCCGACACCCAGGCAAGCGCCAGTCGCCTGCCAGTCTGTCATTGGGGAGGGTATCGGGGGGCCCCGGCCACACAAAGATAACGCTCAATGGAAATTTGTATCTAGCCAGGAGCAGCCCAGCCGTGTCCAGCCCCGAGAAGCAGCCGTGACCCGAGCCGAAGATCCCCAGCTGCGTGCGCGAGGTAGATGGCTGTCTGGTAGCTTCTCACACTGGTGGATGGTCCTGTGGGGACTACTGCTGGCAGCCGTGTGGCCTACAACCAGCTACGTCCTGGTGGGGTGGGACTGCGCCAACCCCACCCACGTCACAGCCTACAATAAGGAAAAGATGTGTAGCACGGAACCGCTACACCAGGAGGTGCCCCTGGGCCATGAAGTACACGTCCTGCAGCAAGTCAAGATTAGGGAAACAACAGGATACAGTTGTCAGCTCACTGTGTCCCAGTGGACATTCAGGTGTGGGGTATGGGGTCACCTCAAGGTGACCTCGGTCCCCACCCTCATGAGGCCAACCAAGATCGATCCAGAAACGTGCCGAGACCTGGCCAGGAACCGAGTCTACACGCTGCCAGGCAAGACCCAGCCACTGACGTTCCAGCTGAACCATCCCCTGTTCTTCACCCTCGATATGGTGGGCGCCCTTGTCAACAGCCCCGAGGGGGTGGGTTGTGAAGGGGAGGACGTCCACTTCGAGGGCCAGCTGTACCGCAATGAATTAGTGCTCCAGGAACGACGGCTGCTGGTCAAGGAAGAAACCTACGTAGTAGAGGATGGGCGGGTGGAGTCCCAATCTGACCACCTGGCCTTAGAATGTCCCCACTCTGAGCTGTCTTGCATCACTGGGGAAGCAACCTACGTGTGGGACCACCTGGGGAGAGATTGCCCCTTGAGGCTGATCCGCAGCCTCCAGCCTAGCCTAGTGATGGATGCGTTCCTGGTTGACCATCAAGCCCAGTTTTTCATCAACATGACCAACCCCACCTCAATAGTGAACTGCGACTTTGAGGCCCATGCCACCAACCACCCAGCATTGTTCGTGGCAGCTGATCCAGCCGCAGCAGCGCTGCCCAGAGTATCGGCCAGGGATGTTGATGTCCCCCTGCAGGCCCAGATACATGCAGGTTATATTGGGTTTACTCTGGAGACACGCATGAAAAGCACAGCAGCAGAAGAAGTAGCGGCCAACTGCTGGAAGCTCCAGCAACTAGACCCGGCCCACCCGGTGCGTGTCCAGGGGAGCACGTTCTCAGTACTGAGGGGAGATGTCCTGCTCCAGCTCACCTGCCAACGCAACAAATACGTTGTCCGTGAAAGCAAGGAATGTTGGGACAAAGTACCAGTGGAACCCACAGGATTTGTAGACGCCGTGACACGAGTGTATAGCGGCCACGCCACCAAGATTCCCTGCTCCTCCACATACCCCCTGACTGTGCACGCGGAGGAAGGCTGGATAGAGTTAACCCCCGCACCTAAGAAGAGGCCACCCCCGCTGGATATGCCCAAGCAGCTGCTGACAGAACCCTTGGATGACTTCAGTTCAGGGGGCTTGTATTCGCAGGCTGAGTTGAACGACTGGCAGCAACTGCTGGCGTTCCCAGCGTATAAAAGCGCCATGCTGACCGGCCTGTCCTATGGCTCATGCGTTCAGCAAGGTAGCTGTTCGGCCACTGGGGACCATGGGATAGTGTCCTACAACATCGACCGACTGGCGGAGGAAGGAGAGGCCGCCCTGGATGTCTGGGCTGGGTTCAGACAAGCTATCCACGAGTGGGGAGATGGCGCAGCCATACTGTGCTTGCTGTTGTTAATCCTCAAACTGCTGGGGGACCTGACCATCATTTCCCTGGCAGCCGCACAAGGAGGTGTACGGGCCGCCATGAATGCGATGTCACAAGTGTTCCTGTACCATCCAACTTTGTACAGGAAGGCCTTGGCCAGAGCCCGGCTCACCCATGCCAAGTCTCGGGACTTTTCAGTAGACTGGGATGCCATTCCCATCGGCCGGGAAGCAGCCGAGGAAATGGTGTCCATGCGATCAGCCGATAGCGGGCATGACCGCCCAGGCAGGCCAGGACCGCCCTCTGGAAGACCCCGCGGCCCCTCGGGAGGTCAGGCTGCCGCCCAGACGGTCAACTTGGCAGCCAGTGCCCCAGCCGCTGCCAACAACAACCAGGATGCCCCACTGCTGACCGTCCCAGCCACAGCTGTGCCACACGCCAACCTGACACCTGCCGGCGCTGAGCTACGTGTCCAACCAAAACCAGCCTCTACCTTCTACCCCACGTTGGGAGCCCATCAGCCCTGAAAATCACCACTAGGATTCCATTGAATCATTATCATTTGTATATATATCTTAGCCCTAAGGAGCGGACCGAAGGCCTCAACCACTGTCGGAAGTCTGGTAGGGAGGCTCCCTCCCAGCCTTCGGAGGGGAGAGTTGTGGTATTCGGCAACCATGAGCCATGCCTATGGCACCCCTGACCGGGGTTCGGGGAAGGGCCAACGGCCCTCCCCCGAGTCCTGGGGAAGGGGTCTGCCGACCCCCTCCCTATGCCTAAAATTAATGATTGAATCTGACAAGCTTTATTATGGTTAAGCTGCATTGTTAATTCCCCCCACCCTTTCCAGGGATGGGGGATCATTATTGCCCAAACTGACTATTGTATATGTATTATAATGCTTTTATGTTATGATTATTTATTCCTATCTGTGTAACTATTGTTTGTTGTATATAGCTTTAGTATTCCTTAGACCTTCAATAAAGGGACAACTGAAATAGATGTTGTTTGTTATTTAGTGATTGTTAGAGAAGCGTAGCTTCTCTATAGTAAGGTGTCCACGTCTGTTCACACTGCCGTAGTCTAATTGAACTCTGGTGTCTGCCATTTATCCTCGGCGGATACCACAGTACAACCCCCTTCTCCCCTATTATCTAGGGAATTTGTATTCAAAGAAAATAAAGCTTAAAACCATTCCAAGACTACAACTTTAAATAAAATAGCCTGAAACCATCCCGGGAATTATGTAAAGCTTCCACAATACAAAAAATTCGATTTTTGTTTAGTGTTAAGGGGTATCTTAACTGACAGACTGACAATTATGTTCTTAATTATGAAAATTTTAGATATCTTTAGTGCCCTAGCAAAATGGGGAAAGATGTCACCGCGTTTGGCTTACATGTTCTATTGACGTCTTAGTAGAGGGAAATATAAAGGGAAGGGGTAAAGAAACCTCCTAGTTAAAAGATGGTGTATAAGGTATTTTATGACGACAATAGAATAGGCACGTCAAAAGTGGTGACATCTATCCCTATTTTGCTAGGGCACTATAGTCAGCTACATGTAAATTCAAACAACTCAAAAGATTTTTTTCTTGAAATAGAAAAATAAACTTGAATTTGGCTTGGGAGATTTTGATTAAAAAGGGAAAAAGACTTTTACAAAGTAATAGTCTATCTGTTTGTGTGTCTGTCTAACATAACCCCCCTCCCCCATCCCTAGAGGCCTCTGGAGTCTAGGGGCTTAGTTTTAAATGTATTAAAAGTATTATCTCTGTCAGTCTGTGCGGCCATTAAGATCTGTAAATTATTGCACGGATTATTTTATAAAAGAAGTTTACTAGTGTTACATAATGTTTCAGGCTATATGACAAGTTGAGTATTGTCCCGAAAAAAATCCCCCTTAAAAAGCCAGAGAAAAAAGCATATTTTATATACTACATACTTTAGTAGATTTTTTAATTGGAGGTGTATAGAAAATTTTCAAGCATTAATATAGTTATTAAGATTACTTGCATCTCTTAACTTTGGCAGTAAGTTTAGATTTAATCTTATCTTTTTTAGTTTTTCTTGAAACAACCAATCTTCTATCCTGTTATTTAAAGTAGTAAGGTTATTTTTGTCTAAAGCTTAAGAATTCTAAAGCAACACACTTTAAACTTTAAATAGCTCAAAGGATGGTTTTAGGCTGTTTTATCTTCAAGTTTCAGCCATTGGATGGTTTTAGGCCATTTTCTGCCCCCTTTTGTTTCCCTTTAAAGACGGAGTTCCTAGTTATTCCAAAATTAATTAGAAATTAAGATATTTTCCAATTCCATTATTTTTCAATTAGTTTTTTGAGCTTTTAATACAAGAACTGCGTTGTAGGTAGATTAGATAAGACGTTTCTCTGTAGAGAGAGAACCAACTTGTGCAAAAACGCAAAAAGTGTAATCTTGCTTTTTTCACTAATAAACACGAGAGTTTAAATTGGGAAGGGACCGAAGCAGCACATGGATGTTGTACATATATACAGGGATCTAAATTGGGATAAGACAATGGCCGAAAGATATAAATTCTTCCTCAATGATGATACACAAAATTATCCCTTAGTAGATTACAATTAGTGGTTGAAACTTAATGAAACAAACAATTAAATTCCATCAAGTTTCTAAACCAACGAATAAGAAAACGTCAATAAAAACTTTGGGGACTTGTGTAATAAATAGCCGAAAGATCCCTCCCTCCCTGGCAAATATACCATTTATATATATAAAGTGTCCTCACCATAAATTAAAGCCTTTTTGGCAGGGGGCTGGATGAGGTAGACATAAAGCAAGCTGGAAGGCCTCCGAGGGGGGGTAGGGCAGACAGAGTATGGGGGGCCGTCGGAGACAGGGGCGGGAGGTGTCAGAGACAGGATGGGAGGCAGGGGGGAGGGTGCACATGCAAGTTTGCAGCATGACGGAGTAGATTTTCAAACAGAGAATGCAATGTGACAGTACAGCTGTGAGACACACTCTCGGAGCAAGGGAGGGAGAGAGAGAGCAACGGAGAAGAGAGAGAGAGAGAGTCTAGGCTCTATACTAGGCCTGACCTTGGCACGATGTGCTAAAATTTTGGGTGGTGGTGGGAGAGGCACTGCATTCAGGCTGATAAAGGGGACAGATATGTTGCCAAGTCAGAAGGGGGATAGGGCAACTGCAGGGGATGGAGTGCGGGAAATTAAGGTGAATAAGAACACAGAAAAGCATGGATGGATCTCACTATGCAGGCGACAGAGAGAGAGAGAGAGAGAGAGAGATAAACGAGAGAGATAGAGAGGGGTTAGTGTAGGCATTAATGAAGCTCCGTCAAAAGTTCCTTTGAAGCTTTTATTAGTTCGACAGTAGAATTTAGCTATTCTTAACTATTAATAAAAGTAACAGGATGTTTCTCTGTCTGTGTATCTTATCAAGTATCGATTCTCACCTTCGCAAGAGGAAACGCATAACAAATCTATACAACATCACTCCCCCCCCCCTTTATCCATTTTTTATTTTTACCTAAATTGAAATTAAGGTGTCTACTTTACCCCTCTAGGTATCACTATATGTACTAGTCAATCATGACAACTTTTAATTTATGCCTAAAGTAGTCGAAATATTTCAATGACAACACAACGTTTACATTTTCAACAGAGCTAGAGCTCTATTTATAATCAGGGAGGGAGGAGACATTTAGCTGTTTATTATACTAGTCCCCAAAGTTTTTTCTTATTCCTTGGCTTGACAACTTTGGGGGCTTTTATTGAATTTCGATTGGTTGGATTATTAAGTTGAGTGTCTAACCGTTTTTTACCACTAATTGTAATCTACAGTAGTGGTCATTTTGTGTATCATAATTGGGAATTTACATCAATTTATCGGCCATTGCTTATCCCTTTAGATCCCTGATTTTCAACAGAGAATTTGGGGGATAAATAGAATGAGTGAGAGAAGGAAAAAAGGCCTTAAGACAATCAAAAGATAGAAAGAAAGAAACTCATAGACCCAGACTTTAAGTGGGTTATAAATTTATACAGTTGCTTAGGGGTGGATGGAAGGGGAGGGGAGGGGTAGTGATAAGAAGGAAATTTGCTTCATTTTTGCAAAGAGGACGGAAGGATGTGGTGATTTGGGATAAAAAGGTGGAATACACAAGTAACGCAACTCTAAAGGGGAGGGTTAAAATGAAGTATTATCGGGGGCAAGGGGAGTGGGATGTATTTTGAGGGGTATAGACAAAGCATCGGAGGACCAATTTGGCGCATTTAAACCATCTTCCAAGTTATGGGGGCCCTGCAACACATTTCTTTAAAGTTAAAGTGTGCTGACTAAGTAGGGCCCTGTAATACATTCTAGTAAATTTTATAAAGTTTTGGGGCCTCACAGTTTTTTAAAATAAGTTTTGGCTCTAATAGGTCCCCAATTGCATTCGCTCACCATCGTTTTAGTTTTAATTATATAATACTGAATGCGTGTCTAACAGTAATTGACAATTTAAGCTTAATGGGCTCTGCAATACATTTTAATTATCGTTTAAGCTATATAAATTTGCTGACTGAACAGGGCCCCGCAATTCATTTGAAATGGCTAAGTTATAGTGTGCTGACTAAGGGGGGCCTTGCAATAGCTAATATTGTCATTTTGGGAGGATAAGATTGCAAAAAGGCCAAACACGTCCAAGTGAGTTTACAATTTTGTTTTACCCCCCCCCCCCCCCTTAAAAGAAAAATTAGGGGTGTAGTAAAGGAGTAATCCTCTAGTCTATATTATATTTTTATTTTAGTACTGGACCAATTTATTTGTAATTTTAAGAGAGGTTTTGATGATTCTTATTATGGATTTAGGATAATAACCTCCCTCCAAAGGATCTAAAGGGATAAGACAATGGTTGATAAATTAATGTAAATCCTCAATGATGAAACACCAAATTACCCCTCTGTACATAACACTTAGTATTTGAGACGTTTGAGCACTGAACTTAATGATCAAACCATTAAAAAGTCCCCAAAGTTGTTAATGCAACGAATAAGAAAACGTTATTAATAAAACTTTGGAGACTACTGTAATAATCAGCCAAGTTCCATCCCTCACTGCCTCCCCCCCCCCCCCCATCAATATACATTATTAGCATCTTTAATTGCACATCCACTAGTAAGCCTATACAACAGCAAGCAAAATTGTTAGCTGTCTATAGTGCCCTTGGAAAATGGGGATAGATATCACTGCTCTTGGCCTACCTATTCTTTGGCGTTAGGAAGTACCCTATACCCCAGCTCTTTTCTGGGAGTTTACTATCCCCCTTCTCTTTCTCTTTTCCTCTCCTATGACGCCAATAGAATAGGTAGGCCTAAAGCAGTGACATCTATCCCCATTTTCCTAGAACACTAAATACAGCTACATAAAATTGCAACAACAAATACAAAACTCCTTCTGATCCTCTCAAATATATTTCTCTGGTGGAATAAGTTTAGAACAAACGAGACATGAGCAGGGGGGGGGGTACCCCCTCTTGGGGCGGAGGGGTAAAGCGAGACAGACAGAGAGTAAAATTTGGGGTGAGGGTAGAGACAGTATAAATGAGAGAGCAGTTCGGATACCAGATTGCAAAATTATAAAACTGATGAAATTGTGGTGCAAGGGAGGGGGATAGGGGGGGGGGCACAACTTACCCCAATCGTGATGATAAAGCAGAAATAAAAGAGATGAGACATAATGGGTAGACAAAATTTTAAGGGGGGGGAGAAGGAATTTATAGGATATTGCATTGTTTGGATTTCATTTTTTTACAACTTTTGAATTTTAAAATTCAATTTGAGAAAATTGTGTATATTGACAAAACATAGATGAAAGAATCTAGATGGTTAAAAAGAAATTAAACCAATGGCGATAGATAGTTATCATTATAGATTCAAGATTAGTGTCATTTACAGGGCCCTCCCAGAGACATCCAAGCTTTTTTTTATTTCTAGGGGTTAAATGAAATATTTCAAAGGTTTAATTAAGGGGGGTAATCTGATGTATTTTTTTTTAATTTTGAGGGGGTTTAAATGAGGGTTTTAAAAGTTTGAGTGGAGCAAACGATCTTTGGAGTTTATGGGAAACTTTCCCTTACTTAACCATCACCCTAAATAACTTTTTTTTTTAAGCGAAGCTTTTCTATAATTTGGGTTGGTCCGTCCGTCCGTAACGGATAGCTTTTTTCGTTAATTTAGGCATGTTAAAATTGTCCTATCGATTTCAAACTTTGCATGGTGATTCCTTTAGTAGTTAGGTACGATTTAGAAAGCGTAGCAACTCTATAATCATTACCAGAATGTCCATACGTCCATTTTAAACATGTCGATTTTCAGGTGATCTAATCATCCGATTAATCTGATTTTTGGTATATTAATTCCTGGGACAACAAAGTATAATGTTATAAGCGAAGCAACTCTATAATCAAGTCCTAAAATGTAAGTATGTCCATAAACATTATCCTGTATCCAGCAGTTTTGTAACAAATTTACTTACAATTTTGGTTCGACTCTTATACATTTATATTCTGATTATTCAGCTCTGACACTATACAAATGTTCATGTCCATTTTCTCTACCGTTTCAGTGCTTCGCTTTTATGGATGTTTTCATCCTTGTTTTATTTCCTACTCAATGTGGATTGTGAATCTAGAGTATTAAATCTATTTTATCGACATGCAGCACAAACTTTTTGAAGTTGAAAGCAGATATTGGCAAAATATCATATATGTACATAAATTCAGGGATCTAAAGGGACAAGACAATGGCCGATAAATTGATGTACATCCCCAATGATGAGTTACAAAATTCCCCCTTCTGTAGATTATAATTAGTGGTTGAAACATTTCGAAACTCAACTTAATAAATCAACCAATTCCCAAAGTTGGTCAGCCATGAATAAGAAAACGTTATTGTAAAACTTTGAGGACTAGTTTCATAAAGAGCCCAATGTCCCCATCCTCCCTGACAAAATTGTAAAAAACATACAATTAACCATAACCATAACATAAAATTAATTAAGACATTAATAAATGTGCTATAGATTTTTAACTTTGCAAGGTGATTACTGTCATGTTTAGTTACATTTTATTAAGTCTTATTGATTCCTGAAGTAATTACGCACATAGACAAGACATCTATAAAAAAAATAAGTATTCGCGTACAACAGACAACTAGTACTAATTTCGCAGTTTCGATGGGCTGTTAATCTTCGTTTATCTAAAAATCTACATTGTTAATCTTTGGATTTTCTCATCCTTGTTATCTATCTATAATACAAAGTAGAATGATGTCTGTCCGTCCGTCCCTTAAGATCTTGGTTACTACTTAACCGATCGGATTCTACTTTTCAAGGAATATATCTACTGGACCTGTGGTGGTTTTAGGCTATTTTCTTGGGTGTTGGGTCTCCTCCAAACCTACAAAAACTGAAAAAATACCCCCCATTTATTTTGTTTAATGTGGTCGTTGTTGCACCAGTGGTACTTACCAATAATGTCATATTAAATATTTTCGTTGGTTCAAGGAAAATCTATTTTAAATTAATTTTCAAAAGAATAGATAATTTATATAGAGTTGGTAAAACTGAAAAAAAATTGAAAGTTTAATCTTTCAATTCCATGCTTTATCCTTTTTAATACTTAAGGCAAAAAAGATTATTTGAAAACATTTACCCCTCCCCTCCTCATTCTCTACAGAGAGGTGGTGGGAGATGCTCCTTAACCCTGTTTAACATCATGTTTTAAAATAGCTTAAAACCATTAAATGACCAGAATTACCCAAGCAGTCGGTTTTATCCTTATAATAAAGTAACAGGATCTATGTGTTTCTGTTCCAAAGATCGCGCTAACCATTGAACTAATATGGTTCTCCTTTTCTGACACTTCTAATAGGTCTAGGAAAGGTATAAGTATCTTGTGGAAGGGTACCACCACCCTCTCAAGAAAAAACGCCCCTAGAAAAAAGAAACCCTTCAAATTTTGTTTTGTTTTTTGTTTTCAATTTAACAAAACTACTGTGGGAGGGTCTACTAATAATCTTCCCCCTCCCCTTCTCAATTTTAAGCGTTGTATTGTTAATCTAGGAGTTTTTCTCTATGGATTTAATCATTCTTGTTACAAGAAAGCTTGTTTTTGATTGGGACATCGACTATATTAAAAACTTTCCTCTTTCTTTTGATGCAATAATCAACTATTTATTCAATAAAAGAAAAAATATTTGTTTTATAAAGGTTTTCGAAAGAAATCTTATAATTAAAAAAGAAATATTTGATATTTTTATACTCTTTAATTCTTAACAAGGTTGGTGAGGGGGGAAATCAATTTTATTATGGGTACAAGTTTTCTGATATTTCAAATGAATATGCATTTTCTAATTAACAGTTTTGGCATCCATAAATACTGGCGGCCACAAAAATTCCTGTTCCCTATTACCACATAATTGCTATTTAAGTGGATTGGGGGCATAACCCACCCTCCTTCCATTCATATCTCCTAAAAATTTTTAAAATGTGTAAACAGGAACGCTCCCCTCTCCCCCCCCCCCCCCTTGGAGTAGCCATTTTTTCTTAAAACACAAATTGACAATAAAACAATTATAATAAGCTTATCAAAGCCACATTTTGTGGCTCAAAAAAAAGACTGTTGACCGGCATACTGTTTTAGTAGCCACCCCACCCTCTTTCACTTCCGAAATGTGGATTTCCAGGAGCTCCCCCCCCCCCCCCCCAAATAGGGTTAACAAAGTTTACAACCATTATTAAAACTCTTTTGGCTCAATAGTAGCTAAATATCCACGTGGATACTCAGCTGGTATTGAGCCACTCTTTTCCTAACATAATACAAAATTACATGGAAAAAAAGAAAAAAAAGCAAAGATGATAATCCACAACCATTAATCCTAATAAAATCTTAGACGGGTGTTTTCCCTTACAGTGCCTAGCGAGCAGAGAAAACCTCCTCGTCTTATCTAAAAACTGAAATTACAAAAAAAAAAATTTTTTTGGGGGGGGGCTGAGTTTTGAAGAAAAGCTACCCACCTCCCTTATTTCCAATCCTATTATATATAGTTGTAAGCTTTTTTGTCTGAAGCGAAGATCTTTGGCCTAAATTTCAATAACTACTGAACCGAGTTCTCAATTTTAAGGAAGCTTCACATACGGCTTTGGATGGTACATGGCTATTTAATTTCAACCTCATTTAAATTTTCCCTATTAAAATTTCACGCTTCTCATAGCATTACTAACATACTGGTCAACAAAAAAAGTTGTGATTGGTTTGGGGAATTTCCACAAAGCAAAACAATCTTATTCAATTACCTGCCTGCTTTTCACGTTCCGGATATCCGGCATTTGAAATCAGCCGGATATCCGGTATCCGGTATCCGGCCAAAAAAATATCCGGCCCAACCCTAGTTTAAACTAACATAAACAAACTTTTAAATAAAAAAATTTTACCTACAGAATTTTTATTTTTGTTCATCATCGAAGGAGATTTCCATTTAGTTAAAGAGTAGATGTGCTAATTAAAAAAGTACAAACTGTAGCTACTATGAAAACAATCTTTTCAACACATTAAAATAAGAAAATCACTAATTACTTCTGAATATTGTAAGAATAAGCTATGAAAACAAAAAATAAAAAAAATGACAACCACTTCTAGGGATGAAGCCCCTAGAGACTAAGTGCGTAATTTAATAAAAAAATAAGAACTTTGATCAATAAGGTGTTCTAAAAGAAATTGGACTTGATCACCCTTGTTTTTATTCAAACCAACATAGGCGTTCAAGGGGGGGGGTAATGGGGCGATTACCCCCCCCAAACGAATTTGGGGGTGCCGTAGGCACTCACAAAAATTTTTTCATTTTACCCCCCAATTTAAAATTTACCCCTACCCTGGGGGTGCCGTAAGCACCCCCAACCATTTAGGAGGGGGTATTTACCCCCCAAATTTAATTTAATACTAAATTTTTGATAAAATTTAAATTACCCCCCCCCCAAAATTTTACCCCGGGGGTAAATTTTGGGGGGGGTAAACAAATTTTACCCCTGCCAACAGATTTCAGGGGGAGTAATTACCCCCCCCCCCCCCCAAGCAAATTTTTACCCTCGGGGTAAAAATTTTGGGGGGGGTAAAAAAAATTTGCGGCGAGCTTCGCGCGCCATTTTACCCCCCCCCCCAAAAACCGAATTACCCCCCCCCTTAAAAAAATTTTACCCCCCCCCCAAAATAAAAAGCTTGGACGCCCCTGCAAACCAATCCTAAAAAAAAGTTTTTATTTAAACTAGATATTAATTCTTTAACTGTACACTTTAAATTAAATATTTAAATCCTCTTATTAAATAATTTTCTGGCACTTTCCATGTTTCCATGCCAAAAAAGCCCCCCCCCCCCCCTCCAGAAGCCTAAAACCTGCCCTTGGACCAATACTAAACTTCATTGCAACATTAATACGACGAGGCCAGCCGTTAATGGGATCGTTATGGGAAAAAAATATTTTTTTTCACCTTCACAACAATCGGCCAAACTGAATTAAAAAGATACTGTAAGAAATAAGAAATAACGTTCTCTAATAAATTTTTCTTTTTTTGCAGATTAAGAATATAAATATTTCTATGTTGATACTAAGGAATTACCAAAAAAATATTAACAAGGATGATTTTAACTAATAGTAGTGCAGCTCTTTCCGATATTTTAGATAATATATGTTAATAATGTTTAATTCTCTCAGATTCTATTTAAGATATTAGCGGCTACACCCCTAGAATCCACTGAAAGGAGGAGTCGACCCCGTTCTTTCAATTATTTTTAAAAAGAGGACATTAACAAGATTTTTTTAGGAGATAGCATTTATTTCTAGGGAGGAAGACGGTATTCTCCCCTAATAGCTATAAACCGTCCTATGACCTATGAGAAGCTACACTTTAAAGGAGAACCATATCGGTTCAGCGGTTACAGGGATCCATCGGAACATACAGACACACTTACAGTATATAATTTATTTGGTCTGCAAGGCATGTTTCTTTTATAAGTTGTTGCATTGTTTCTTTCTTTCTTTTTCTGAACATCTTATCTATAATTCACTTTGTCAGTTTGTCCATAAATGAATTTTTGTGATTCGCTGCTTATGAATTTTGTCATCCTTGTTAGATTCGCTTGTTTTTCAAACTCTGCAAAATGAAGAGCGGATTTCTTGTATAAAACTTCTAAATAGTTCAATGACACATTTTTTTTCATAAAATATTTCTATTTGTAATCCTATTATAGTTAAATAATATTGAATATACATTTTTCTAACACAAAAAGTTTAATAACAATAAAAAAATATAGTTTTAAAGAAAAATAAATAAACAAAAAAGAAGGCATAAAAGATTAGTTTTAATATTTTTAGAGGCACATTTAAAATTCGCGCTAAAAGTTGCATATTTTTGCTATTTGAAAAGTTGGATTTTTAAATGTACCTTCCATATCCCTTTCTGGGCATAAGAGTTCTTCTTTACTCAGAGGTTTTGTGAAAATCTAATTGTATTATTTATACACATTCACATAAAATGTAATTGTCTATCTTTGTTGTTTAAATAATGTACATTACATTAAAATACATGAAACTAGATATTGAAAAGGATAGAGCATTTCCAAAAATTGCCATAGGCGGACAAACGGATGGATGGACGGACTGACAAATGGACGGTCATTCAAAAAAATATCATATGCAAAGAATACAAAGTTTTTTTTTACAGAAGCAACATTCCTGAAAACTGTTATAACATTCGTTAGCTGAATAACTTTCTGTTGTATACAGCAAAAGTGTCTGAAGCTTAAGATCTCAATAACTACTTAACTGATCGAGTTCTCAATTTAGGAAAGCTTCACATAGATCCCAGGTTGTCTAAAGCAATTACAATTTTAGATTCAATCCTATTTAATAGTTTTTGGCTGTTTTTTCAATCTTTGAATAACAAGCCCTCGATGCTAGATTACAGCCACTAGTATCTAAATGATGGCATACTTTCTATATCATAATTATCGACCATTGCCCCATCCCTGTAAGTTTTTTGTAATTGTAACCCATTTTTAAAAGCGAAGCTTTTCTATAATTAGGTTCAGTCCGTCCGTCCCTCCGTCCGTCCGAGACAGATAGCTTTTTGTTAATTTAGGCATGTTAGAATTGTCCTATAGATTTCAAACTTTGCATGGTGGTTCCTGTAGTAGTTAGGTACGATTTAGAAAGCGTAGAAACTCTATAATCATTACCAAAATGTCCGTACGTCTATTTAAAACATGTTTTTTTTTATTATATTTGTTCTACAACTGCATGATTAGAACAAAACAGCTTGTTAGTTTTCTTATTTTACATCCGTTTAAATGCTGTACAATGCATTTTTATGGACCAAGGCATTCCTCTCTGTCACGTGCCAGACATAACTGTAGTAAGTTCAAATTTTTACGTTCCTAGTAGGACGTTGTGTGGATCAGTCTCGAACCCGACACCTCCTCTACAGCAAGCAATCCCATGTAGTGTGTAAAAAATGTGTGAAAGATGGATTACCGACCAATTAACCGACCACCGTCTGATTCCAAAATATTTTGCGCACCCTAATTATGAAAAAAAAATATATTAAAGTTGTTGACAGGAAATGATGAATTAAATATGGCAGACACACAATTCAATAAAGCTAGAGGATTTAGAGGTCCAGTCAGGTTTTTATAAAACATACAAAATTTCATATATAAATATAAAAAAAGGCTAGAATTGTGTATGGCTTAGTTTTGTATCAACTTAAAATTTGTTTTACAGTACAAGGTATTATTTTAGTGATTTCCATAAAAGTGCCTAGCGAGCGCAAAACCTCTCCCCCTAATTTCCTAAATTAAATGAAATAAGGTGGAAAAACAAATATTTTTTTTTCTTAGACCTAATCCTTGAAGAGAGCCCTAAAATTCACTTGCTGGCCTAACATTGTGGGGATCATCTGCACCCAAACATTACCTCACTTTATACCAGATAATAAATAAACACTTACAAAACTACATTTGCTTATTCAAAATAAGGTAGAGGTCAGGTTCTATGTACAACTGGGTATTTTTTTGTGTAAACTTTTTGATAATTTCAAATTTTTCAAGGCAGGCCCGGAATCCTTTAGTACAGGTTTATTTTAACTGTTTTACAGTTTTTATACAGAAAAAAATATTTTCCAGTGCATGTATCAATTTATCAGTAGGTCCAAAATCTAAAGGTAACTAAAGAAAGCCAGTCACTAGTTGTCTGACCAAACACATAGATTAATAGGGTAATGAGATGGTAGCCCCCTAATATGTTTATCAATGTCCTGCATCAGTCATAGTAGAAGTGGAAACCATTTTTAACATTTTTAGTTATGACATGGTGTTAAATAAAGATTTGAACTTATTCCCTTCCTGAGGCCAAGAAAATGTGCGATGTTAAGGGAGATACGGAAAGTGACATGTATGACATCATAAAGATGGGTCTAAATCTATGAATTTTTTGGGGTTTACTGTACCGCTTCTCCTCTCAACTTCCTTTTTATTACGTCACATATAACACTTTCCATATCTCCCACTGTCGTGGGTGCTTAATCTTGTAAGTAAAATTGTGGGTGTACCTCTAATCTTCTAGCTTTACTGTATCCCTAGTCGCAAAATAGTGCATTGTTTTATTTTATTTTAGCACACAAAATTGTCGCCAGAATTTAATTATAAAATCTGTACTTTCATCATAACTATAAAGGGTAACTATAACCTCCGCA
Organism: Acartia tonsa; assembly: GCF_053477335.1. Classification (NCBI taxonomy): domain Eukaryota; kingdom Metazoa; phylum Arthropoda; class Copepoda; order Calanoida; family Acartiidae; genus Acartia; species Acartia tonsa. The sequence continues at coordinate 44,655,997 of NC_137269.1, read as the reverse complement.
TGAGAATGTGTTATCAAGTTTGGCTTCGAAACCGATCAATATCCGCTAAATTAGAACCGGTTCCCAGCTATACTAAAAAAAACATGTAACCATGCAAAGTTCGAAATCTATAGGACAATTCTAACATGCCTAAATTAACGAAAAAAGCTATCCGTCTTTTAGAAAGTACCTTATACTGATATGTCTGACATGTGATATCTGTGCAATTAAAGGGTTGCTTGTCTTAAAAATAAAGATAGCAAATTCCAAAGCATACACATGAGTTTGCCATTAAGAATAAATGATTCAAAAGTGACAGTAACAGTGCACAGAGATTCACAAGGAATGTTTGAAACCACTTGGGGGGGGGGGGGGAGGAAGGCAGGCCTTCCAAATTTAAATTTTAAGGGGGAGGTGTTGATTCACCCCTACACCCCCCTTTTGCAAACCACTGATGTGATAAAAATTTACTTACATTTTTGTAATGTGATTATTGCGAAATAATTAATTTTGAGGAGAAGCAATTTCGCGGCAATAATTAAACCTCTAATCTAAAAAGAATTATTTTTTGTTCACGCTATTTCTGTCGTCATATAATCTAAAAAAGGGTGGTTGAAATTTTTCTTATAGTTATAAGCTTGAAGAAAGTACGCATGTTATATCAAACATGAACTTAGTTTAGCTTTATTAAGATAATTTTAATCACTTGAATTAATTTATAGATTTATACGATTTATACGGATTTGCTAATACCTTCAAAAATTTTGTTATGCATCGTTTTTCTATAAATATAGGTTAATGTTAGTTTGTTTGCCATCCTTGTTTTTTTTTTGGTCAATCTACATGATCATCCATATGTACAGTTTTTAGAATGCTGTTTTCTCATTCGCCTGCGTAACAACTTTGGGGACTTTTATTGAATTTGATTGTTTGGTTCATGAAATTGAGTGTCTAAACGATTCAACCACTAATTTAAAGAAAGAGTAATTTTGTGTATCATAATTGGGGATGTACATCAATTATTCGGCCATTGTCTTATCAATTTTAATCCTTGGTCTAAAGCCTCTGCGAAAAGCTAAATTTCTGGTGAGTGCAATACTACCAATACTTTTAAGTGGCGTGCACAGTAATTCACCAAGGGGGTGTTAACTTAACTATCCCCGCACCTTCACAAGTGAGAGAGGAATAAATAAATAGTTTCATTATTAAGCGATACATCAATAGTTATTTATCGCATTGTATTATAGACAACTTTCAGCGGATAGTAAAATATATGATTAATTCCAGGTCCTTTTTATATAAAATTTCTACAATACGATAAGAGACATGATTTTTTAGAATACTCCAAAACCGGTTCTAATCAAGTGGATAATAATCGGTCTCGAAATCATACGGGAACTAAATATTACTTTTTTATATAATCTTTTTTTCCATTTTATCATACTTTGAATTTTAAAATGGATTAGTTTTATAAATGTCACTTTAAAAATTGGAATATTTTTTTTATATTTATGAAGCTAATGATAAACAATTTTTTGGGAGAAAAAAAAATGATAAAGAAGGTGTCCTAACTTTGTTGATATTTTATTAAAACAGCTAGCTTTTAAAAAAAACTTAAATTATTTTAAAAATGAAAGGTCTACAAAGAAAAACCGATTGCATATCTAAATTTTATGAATCATATTATTACATCTAATAATCACTGAAAGCACCGACTAGCTGTTTTAAAAAAATATATAAATAGTTTGGACACCTTCTTTTTACAAAACGTTCAAATTGTACAGAATTATAAATGATATTGTGTGTACTATTGTTATAATTTGTTGCAACAAGACCGGGTATTTTTGATATTTATTTGCATTAAAAAAAATATTTGATATCTTTCGTTTTTTTTTTTTAATTGTCAGCCTTGCAATAAAGTAACAGAATGTGTGTGCGTCTGTCTTTGCCGAAGGCTCTGGAAACCCGCTGAACCGATATAGTTCTCCTTTTTCATAGGTCCAGGAAAAAAATCATGATTATTTTTGGGGAGTGTACCACCCTCCCATTATAATCGCCCATAGGAAAAAAAGTTTGATCCTAAATTTTGTTTACTTCTTTTTAAGCTAAAAGTGAAAAATATGAGGGAGGGTCGAATCCATCCCATGAATATAGGCAAAATTACCCCTATTTTAGATTACAATTAGTGGTTAAAACGTTTTGACACTCAACTCAATGAAACAACCAATCAAACTCAATAATAGTCTTCAAAGTTCTTAATGAATAAGAAATGTTATTATAAAGCGTAGGGACTAGTGTAATAAACAGGCCTATGTCTCCTCTCTTCTTATAATATTTGACAGAAAGATTATTATGCAAAATTGTCAGTCACAAATGGTTACTTTATTATCTGTCTATCAATATACCAATATGTCAGGAAAGGGTGGAGACATTTAACTGTTTATTACATAGTCCCCAAAGTTTTATAATAACATTTTTGTATTCATTGGCTAAAGAACTTTGGGGGACTTTTATTGATTTTTTGTTTGTGAGTTAATCAAGTTGAACTAATTTAATTTACAGAAGGAGTCATTTTGTGTATCATCATTAGGAATGTGCATCGATTTATCGGTTATTGTCTTATCCCTTTAGATCCCTGCAAATATATTCTTTAACTCTTTTTCTTTTTTTTTTCTTTTCTAAAGTCTGTAAAAATTCTCCATACCAATATTTCTATCACAATTTAAGAGCGAAGCTACTCTATAAATATAATTCAGTTTCTAAAATATCAATAAAACACAAAACAAGGATGACAACATCCTAAAGAAGCAAAACCCAAAAATCTTAAGTATAAAAACTTAAAAGTTAATAAAAAAGCAGATGTTCAGTGGTCTTAAATGATAATTATAGAAAATTGGCGAACTGCAATTTACCAACAAACCAAATATTTGGTATATTGGGGGTTTTTTGTTTTAAGGAATCTTCACAAACAAAAATCTGCTGGTTGTCTTGAATTACATTCGTACAATTATTGGTCTCCCATATTATTATAACAAATGGACAGCTGAACGAATGGACATTTCACATTAAAGAGTAACCTTGCTAGAAATCTATGGACCAATTTTTTTTGTGTGAAAATCTTTTAGCTGTCAAATTGTAGGTTTTAGGCTTTATTTTATTACTAGAGTTGGGCTCTATATAATTATCTCGCTATTTGCTAGGTTTATTCAATGTTTTATTTACTTTCTTTTGGTTATCTGAATTCTGACTATTAACCCTATTCTTCCATTATCTTCTCCCTGATGATTTCTTTTTTTAAACTTTTTTAGGATCTTAATATTTTTTATTTCAAATTATCGTCCTGAAAGAGTTAAACTGTTAAATTTTAGTTCAACATCTGACCACATTACGCACATATTGCTAGTATCAAATTATTTTAGAACTAAGTTTTCTTTGATTTACTATTTTATAAATTCAAATTTTTTTTTTATGAATAGAAATTGAATACTTTAATATAATTGAAATAGCAACATGAAATAAAAGGATGAATTTATTCTTCGTAGAGTAAAATAATGGGTATTATCGTTCTGGTGAATGAGAGTTTATTATGGATAATTGGACCACTATGAGTATTAAACACTGTACCATTGGAAGACTCGAGCTTATATATAGACGTTTATTTCCTATATAGATCTGTCATGGATCTTGATGCAATAAAGAAGGCTGTTTTGTAAATGTTAAAAATTGGAAGATTTCATCAAACAAAAGTTCCCGCAAATATAAGTATTAAAAGACAATCAAATCTTAGCCACCATTGAAAGTAATGATGCTTGTTTCTTTCTAAAGTGCAAAAACTTTTATAAAAATAAAAAGTAGGTTAATCTTGGCGCTACACTTGCAAGCTGTATAAAGTAGGTTTGCATTGGAGCCAGGGACCTGCAGGGATAAGACAAATAAAGATAAATTGGGAATAGTCCCTTTCGGGGCGATTCGTCGTATCTTTAAAATAGCTTTTTATATTTTATAGGTTATATTGGTTAGGTTATATTGGGATAGGTGATTGACCCACAGGGTTAGGTAATTGGCCCCGCAGGGTTAGAGCCCCCCGCAGTGGCTAGAAATAGGAGAAAATCTACTGTGAAAAATACGAAGAATCGCTCCCTACGGTGCGTTGCCACGAAAGGGACTATACCCGATAAATTGATATACATACATCCCCATGATGATAAACAAAATAAAATACTCAAGATTTAATAAGAAGGCTGATTATAAAACTTTGGGTACCATTAAATTAAAATTCAATGTTCCCTTCCTCCCTGATTGAATTTTTTTTTCTTACCATCGATAAAAAGAACCTCCAGTTTGAATAAGGGTATTCCATCTATAGCAAAATATTGTGTTTATATACAAACTAGCGGATACGCCCCTAGAGTCCTCCAGGAGCATTTGAGGGGGGAGGGGTAATCTGTTACTTTTTGTAAATGGATTTATTTACATGCCGTTTTAAAAAAAGGTTTAAAGCTGCTATGGTTCTAAAAATCTTCTCTTCCATCACTGAATGACTGAGTTACAATAAAATATTGCATATGAGTAAATGTATAAATTCTAGATGATTAATCCCTAAATAGTATCGATTTCTTCTAATAAATAAGATTAAAGTGATATTATATTGGGTCATATTAAATTGATGGGGATGTTACAAATCTTGCATTGATTCAATATTTTCTCAAATATGATTACCTTTCTTCTACCTAGAATATAGATTTTTAAATCTACATTTTGCTGAAAATCTTTCCAATTAGGGAAAAATAAAAAGGAAGATTTTGTCCATTAGTAGCGAATTATTAAAATACTTAAATTGCAAACATGCAATAATTGTTTGAATATACATGGATATTATGACAAGGAAAAAATTGTCATCAATTTAGGTTGCTAACATGGAAATAATTCATTGATCAGTTTTGTTCGTCCTGTAGGAGTGATAAGGCAAAGGGGATGGAAGGGGGTAATCGTTTTCTTAGCTAACCACGAGTTTCACTATAAATATAAGAGAACATTAAAATCTAGTGTAACATCTAAGTAATAATATATTCATTTATAAAATACTTTTTTAATATACTAGTGACTGCACCCCTAGTTTTTAGAGGATCTGCATTTGAAAGGATAGAAGAAGCGTAAATAGCTTAAAACCATTCCATCAGTTATGGGAAACACTTCACAAAGCATTGACAAATAAAATATTTCAAAAATTTTCAAATTATACAAATTTTATAAAAGTTATGTTACAATATATGATATTTCATTTGATGTCTAAGTTTAGTGTAAAGGCGTGAAAATAGTTAAAACCAAACTAAGAAATGTAAATGGTTAATAAGTACAAAACATCATTCCAAGTTTGCATATTGAAAAATCTCTACATGTACATATGCATAATCTTATATGTATTTGCAAACTTTTGCCAACAAATAGGAAAAATCCATGATTTTGCAAGCGAATTATTTTCTCCAGAGACTAAGGGATAAGAAATGGCCGATAAGTTTATGTAAATTTACAATGATGGTGCACAAAATTACTCCTTCTGTAGATTACAATTGGTGGTTAAAACGATTGGACAGTGACACACAACTAAATAAACCAACCAATCAAAATCCAATGAAATTTACCAAGGTTGTTAAGCCAACGAATAATAAAGCGTTATTAAAAAGACTTTGGGGACTAGTGTAATAAACAGCCCCCTCCCTCCAATTATGAATTGCATAAATTAATTGATATATTTATTTTAAAGTACAATATAGTAGTTAAGAGAGGTAGGGGACATTAATATGTAAATTGCACAGAAATCCATAATTTTATAAAGTCATTTATTCGATGGCCTAAAAACATAAGAAATTATAATTAATCTTTATTGGTCGATTCAAACTAGCGGTTTTCAAACCTTTCTACTTATTTTAACCTACAGAAGGGATTCTATTGTTTATTATCTTAAGGAATATAAATCTTTTTTCGAACAAGTTTTGCCTTATTTGGGTCAGGCTTAGACTTCCAGCTGATTTTTAAATTGTGAAAGGGAAGGACATTAGGCTGTTTATTACACCAGTCCCCAAATTTTTATTATAACGTTTTCTTATTCGTATGGTTGACAACTTAGAGGAGTTTTGTTGAATTTTGATTGGATGATTAATTAAGTGTCCAAACGTTTTGACCACTTATTGTAATCTACAGAAAGGGTAAATTTGTTTATCATCATTATATCGGCCATTGTCTTATTCCTTTTGATCCCTGATATCTAGGAGAAGGGGAATATATGCAAGGGTTTATGCCAGGTAAAAAAGATCGTGCCAGAGAAATTTCATCATTCACCAAGTCGGAGTCATCTCATTTCCTTCAACCATGCCGGGGGGGATTAAATTCAAAATCATTCACCACCAGACACACAGTGATATGTCAATGGAATATTTATAAATATTTTTAGTGAATATAACATTTCTAGGCACCCAAAACCAACCCAAGTTACATAAATAGCTTTTATGAAAATCTTAATTTAATAGACTTAGCGTAGACTACATCTGGACAGCAAACGAACTTTTTGAAAGAAAAATCAGCTATGATGGTTATTTTTTGTTTTATTAGGTAAAGTAAAGGTTAGAAAAGCCCCGCAGGGATAGAACATTCATTGCTTAAAGCCCCCCGATTATCGATTATTAGTTCATTTAACTCTTCCTTTATTCCTCTCCATTCAGCCAGGTTTGCTCTTATGTGCTCCATATATGATAGAAAATCGGCGCTTTCATACAAATTACCTTGTTGAACACTAATACCCCCCCCTCCATAAAAATTGAAAATAAGGCAGGAAAATTTGTTTGTTTATTACTTTACGTCAGTTTAGGTTTTATTGAGTATTGGGTAGCCCCTAGAGGTAAGGTATAGGTCCCGCAAGGTTAGGGCCTCCACAGGTTTGGCAGAGATTGGAGCCTTGGAGAGTATCATTGCTAAACAAGCACTTGGTGTGAAAGGACCAGAAAATCTTATATGTTTAAACTGTATACAATGTACAATCTTTGTTTATCTATTTCAGTTATAGAAACCTGAATTTTGGAGAAGAAAACCCTCAAAATAAGAAAGTTAGGATTTCCAGACAAAGATTTTTTAATCAAAGGGTTGATTGTCTGTAATAGTTTGGACATATAGTGCCATATGACCTATAATAAAGCTCTTTCTCCATTTTTTATTTCAAACATACATAGAATTTAAAGTTTTAGAAAGGTTATATCCTACAAGTATAATCCGTAATAGCATGAAGATTGAAATATTTTCCCAGAAGCTTATTTTTTTAAGCTGTGGTATTTTTGAATCATTTTTGGAATTCCTGTATTAAGTTTCAAATTAGCAGGATGGTTCTATAATTCTAATTAATATGTAAAAAATTTAGTTTTAGAGCAGTTTTTAAAAAAAGCAACAGTCTCAAAATTTAAGGTGAAAAAAAGTACATTATTCTTGAAAATTTTTTTTATGTTTTTCAAAGTTACTCAAGAAGTGTAGAAAATTTAATATTTAGGAATACCTAGTATCAAAATAGATTTATTATTACTTGGATCTTACACCAAATTATCATGCACTATAATAAAGTGAACTCTGTAACGGGCTGAAAAAACGATCTGAACAATTATCAGGAAAGTTTGATTTGATTGGGAAGATTCGACAACCTTCTGTCTAAAGAGATTTTACAATTGATAAAAAAGTAGAGAGGATATATGTCACAAGAAATACTATTTTCTTATTACAAGCACTTCATGATAAAGGTTGCATGATTGAAAATTTGGGGGTTCAATTTACACAGGAATAAGGTATAACCAACAAGCGAAATAAATCTAAAATAATATTTGGGTGGCAAATGCAGAGGTCGTCAATTTTACGATATGTTACCCACCCAACGACAGCTGGAAAAAAAACTTATAGGTTTCGTGATTTTTTCCGAATTAATTTCATTGTTGGTAGAAGCTGAGTTTTACACTTCAAAGAATTCTTTTATGTAAGCCTTTATTCAAATAAATAAGAAAATTTTTACTTTCGATTTTAGAAACTTTGTTGTTTGTGTGTGTATGTGTGTGTGTGTGTTTGTGTGTGTGTGTGTGTGTGTGTGTAGGCCCACCTACTTGTTCTGAAGTGTGTGTGTCGAGTCTTTGGTTCAATAAATCTTAAACTTTCTGTGTGATAGTTTAAACTGGGTATATTTTTTTTCTTTTTAAGGAGCTGTTACTAAAAGTACAATTTTCTAAATATGCATTTTTTGTAGGTAAATTATGATTGATAAAAAGAATCTTAAGTTACAAATGTTAAAATTTTCCTATCAATTTCAAACTTGACTTGGTGATTCCTATAACAACGTCAGATATGGTTTAGAAAGCGTAATAACTCTATATGCGTTACCTTCAAACATGTTGATTTTTAATTTTTTACAATTTTTTTAAATATTTTTATGATATAGTTATCCTGTTCATTTGATTTTTGGAATAATGATTCATAGGACAACAAAAAAATATTAAAAGAAAGGCATCTCTATAATCAAATTTTAAAAATGAATGTATTTCATCTTACTGTATCCTGTAACTACGCAATAAATGATCAGTTTTGTTTCGACTATGATTATAAGTTCTGACACTCTACAAGATATAATGTTTGTCTGTTCTTTCTCCGATTTTAGAGCTTCGATTTTATGGATGAAACAATCTTTTTTTTCTCGTATTTATTCGAATCCGGTTCTCATCCATACGAAAAAACTATGTCTAGCATCGTATTATATCCAGCTATATCCTTCGGCACCTCGGGCTACAAAAACTGGTTTTAATCTTATAATTGTTCATTCTATATCCGCCAAAAGCTGTTTATAATACGTTATGAGAAATAACTATTATAATTAAATTTATTCTTATCTAACTAAAAAAGAAAACAAGGTCGATTATGTTTTAGACTGGCGAATTTTATTGTTGTATAATAATCTCTTAATGGTTTTCTGCTTAATTTTATTTTTGCAATTATATGTATATGTTAAACATTTCACTGAGGGGATAGGAGATTTTCTTTCATTTACTGATCCCTCATTTTTTTCTAAATCCGTTTGCGGATTTACTGTTGTATTTTTATCCTTAGAAGTAGTTTTCACTTGTCCATTTACTTGAGCAGATGTGTCAGGTAGAGTTGAATATTCAACCAATGTTTCAGGAACATCCTGGTCCTGGTGATGTGGTAATTCTTCCACTATACATAAACAAAAAATGGACAACTTCATTACAAATGATAGACAGACAGAAGGACAGACACATGCACTGATAAAGTAGCTTCGCTACTTGAATATTTGAGTGCACTATGTAACCTAATTTATAGGATGGTCAGCTAAATTTGAGTTGCCGATTGTGTACACAGTTTCCTCGGTGTTTCCTCATCCTATCTCAATATCTACTACTAGATAAAAAAAAAACTTCAAACTTACAAAAATAATCAAAATTTAAATGTATTAACGATTTATACATTATACATTCAAAATTCTAATTTTTCAAATTTAGATTTTTTGGGGAAGTTTGCAGCTTTTTTAGCTGGTAGTAAATATTTAGATAGGAAACTGTGTACACAATCGGCAACTCAAATTCAACTGACCTATTTTATAATTAGCCAGGAAGGGAAAGGACATCGACGGATAAATTAATCTCCTCCACCCATTTTTCCTCTCAAAAATACCTAGATTATTGTCACGTACATATTAATTTGAGGATAGACGTGGAGATTTATCGTCCATTAACGTATCCCTAACTGTTATTTCACGGGGAGGTAGTGGACATTGCACTGTTTATTACACTATTCCCCAAAGTCATATAGTAACGTTTTCTTATTCGTTGTCTTAACAACCTTGGGGACTTTTCTTGAATATTGATAGGTTGGTTCATGAAGTTGAGTGTCGAAAAGTTTTAACCACTAAATGTAATCTACAGAAGGGGTAATTTTAATTTTGTGTATTATCAATGAGAATGTACATTAATTTATCGGCCATTGTCTTATCCCTTTATATCCCTGGTTATCTCATCTCTCTCAGTACAAGAGGAAAAATCCTTTCATTTGCGTTGTGACTGCAAAAATTAGAATTAACCAGGGGTCGGCAACCGTTTTTTAATAGATTGTCCAAAAGTTTTGCAGCTGGGGTAATATTTCTGGCTTTTAGCTGCAATCTCTTTTCATTTCTTTTGAAGCTGCAGCTTAGATTCCAAGAATGGTAACCAGAGGTGTACAGAATAGGGGTTTTCCGTCTGCTTCTAAATTATTTTCTGCTACTTGGCTGTGTTAATAAAAGCGACACCATTGGTTGATTTTAAATGGCCCAATAGAAATGTAGCACAAGGCGTTTGCGATGGGGAGATACAGTTATTTAACCATATCTCCCTCTAGTGTTTTACTCTAATGTTATATCCATCCCCCCTATTACAATGAAGTAGGTTTCCATCCCATAAATGCCTCTACATCCCCTTAAACGATGGTATACACCACCCTGATATAGGTTGCAAGTTTAAAACATATATAAATTGTCGACTAATGCGCAGCAAAATGCGACTGCTACTGCGATGAAAAGCTGCAAAAATTAGAATTAACTCTCCTATCTAAAAGATTAAAGTTTCAAATGAAAAGTGATATCTAACTCTCTCATCCCAATTTAACTGCAGGGATCTAGAGGGATATGAAAATGGCCGATAAATTAAAATGATTCACAAAATTCCCCTTTTTTAAATAACAATCATTGTTTGCACCGTTTGGACACACTACAGAAAAACCAACCAATCAAAATTCAATAAAAGTAATAACCAAAAGTTTTTAAGCAAACAAAAAAATAAAACTTTGGACACTATTGTAATTAACAGTCCAATGTCCCCTCCCTCCCTGAATTTAAATACAGGGATGCAAGGGATATTATATCTCAGAAACATTGACGATTATTTCCAACAAAAAATTAATCTTAATGTTCTTGTGTGATATGAGGAAAAATAACAAATAAATCATTTAGGTTGTTCTTTATACATAAATTTAATGTTTAAAGCCTAGAAAGATAATAAAAGGATTCGGCCTAAATTATTAGCTATAAACCAACTGTAACAAAATATTAAGGACTGTTTTTCTACAAATTACAACTATGTTTTGTATTCATATGCCCTATCCTTAAATCCCTGCTTTATTCATTCCCAGTTCTAATTCGCATTGAGCGGTCATCAAATAATTTCTAAAGAATGGACATTTAGGTCAGTATACATTGTAATCGAATAATAGTTAATTGTATACTGGTCTATCATTGGTCATTTGTAATGTATGGCGTCATTTTTTGACACTATACGCTGTTTTGGTCTTCATCCATACTGAAAAATAACATATTTGCATCGTATTACATAACATTTTGTACGAATATTAAAATCAAAAATCATATGTTAAATACCAGTTTGGTAGCCCATTCTTCATGACTAACAAAAACTTAACCCTGTTAATTTTCATTTCAATATCCGCGAAAAGCTGTCTATAAATAATTATTATTACTCTATGAAAATATGTAATTTCTCTGTTTAACCTTATCTGTCTTTCCTTTCTCTATTTATCCTTCTAGCTGTTCATCAATCTATATAAAGTAATGAGATGTCTATCTGTGTGTCTGTCTGTCTGCCAAAGGATCATGCTAACCACTGAACTTATATGGTTCTCCTTTACAATATGTAGCTTCTCATAGGTCTAGCATAAGGTTAAATTATTTTGGCGAAGGGTACCACCATGAAGCAGCTTATACCGCCTAATAAAAAATGACGGTCATACAATACAAATATACAATGAAGGGCCAGTATACATTTTGGTAAATTAAATGTATAATGGCCTACAACAGGTCATTTGTATTGTACGTCGTCATTTTTTGATATGTATTATAAGCTGCTTCTAACACCACCCTCACAAGATAAATTTCCACAACTGCTAAACAGTCACTTTCTATGAAAGCACAAAACTCTAAAATATGATAAAATATATTAGTTATTTTCCGTGGATATTAAAATGAAAAATATGCGATTCAAACCAGTATTATTAGCCCCGGGGGACCAGGTCCGGGATAGTAAAATTGGTATTAATTTTATTTTTGATATTCGTGAAAAATTTGTGAAATACAATGCTATACATGATTTATCATTAAGGTTGATAACCGGTATTGATCAAGCTGTTAATAATCGGTTTCGAGGCCATACTTAAATACTACTTATACAGTTTTAGTTATAATATCAAATTGTATATGGTAAAGAGCACAAATATGGCAAAAAAACACACATTTATTTGCATAAAATTGTAAAAACTACAATTAAACTAAGCAGAAAACTGCAATGGATTTAGCAAAGATTCCCAAATACAACACAATTTAAGTTGTCTTAGTTGTCCAGGGATCATAGGGGATAAGCCAGCCAATTAAACAACGTGTTTATCATATCAAATAATTCACAAAGGCTAGATTAGGTGCATTAGATCAGAATTTAACGAATTTAACTACCGAATGGCTAAGTAATATACAAATAAAAAAATTATTTTTGTCTATGTTCTATGCAATAAAATTATTATACATATTAAAAGCAAAATTGCCTGATATTTACATAGAAATTATAAACTTTACTGTACCATGCTCATTGTATTATTACTTTAGTTTTGTGTTGATACAATGACAGCAGAACTGTTAAGTAGGGTGTCCTTTTGCAATAGAGATAATCTAGAGACATACTATCTAAATCAGCCAATAGGATATTTGTAGAATAATAATCCGGCCATGTAATTGGTTGAAATTTGAGCAGATAAATAGTCACGTTTCTTATGATAAAGCTTTTCATGAGAAAATTATAAAGTTTAAAAATTTCTTCCCTCACATCATTTAAAGCAAATGATAAAACATATAAATTGTTGAATTTCTTAGGATAAAGTTAGCTTTCTAGAAATTATAACGTAGAAAAATTTGGTTGGTTCATTTGTAACTATTAATAAACAAAATATTTTGTCTGCTTTAATTTCTTTTTGAAGTTTGACGGATTACGGAGTCAGTTTGACCATCTAGATATGCCTTATCTATTCCCTTTGCCTGCATTACATTATCATGCAAAGCACAATTAACATTTATACCAATTCATACTGACTGCACTATTTCAGACATTTAGGATCCAGCATATTGAATTCCAATCACCAAAAATTTAGGATATACATTGCTAGGCTTTCTTCTATCCAATATAACCTAACCTAACCTAAGTAAACCCGAATAAAATAAAACAAAATAAACCTATTATTGAAATGAATTTGACTATCCCTTTATTTTAGCTGCATTATCATTGGCTTGTGAGTTAGATAGTTGTAATACTTACTTACTTAGCTCTATTAGTGTACTAGGGTCATATTCATTAATTGTCCAATAGTTAGAGTTAGATAGTTGTAATACTTACTTACTTAGCTCTATTAGTGTACTAGGGTCATATTCATTAATTGTCCAATAGTTAGAGTTAGATAGTTGTAATACTTACTTACTTAGCTTTATTAGTGTACTAGGGTCATATTCATTAATTGTCCAATAGTTAGAGTTAGATAGTTGTTATACTAACTTACTTAGCTCTATTTGTGTACTAGGGTCATATTCATTAATTGTCCAATAGTTAGAGTTAGATAGTTGTTATACTAACTTACTTAGCTCTATTTGTGTACTAGGGTCATATTCATTAATTGTCCAATAGTTAGAGTTAGATAGTTGTTATACTTACTTACTTAGCTCTATTTTTGTCCTAGGGTCATATTCATTATTTGTCCTATAGTTAGAGTTAGATAGTTATAATACTTACTTACTTAGCTCTATTAGTGTACTAGGGTCTGTACAAAGGATCTTGCTAATCGATGAACCGATCAGGTTCTCCTTAATAGGGTAGCTTCTCATAGGTCAAGGGAAGGTTTATAATTATTTTAGGGGAGGGTACCTCCACCTTCCCAAGAGAAATAAAAGAATCTTTAAAAATATTTTTAGAGACTTCAATGCAACATAGACATGAGACATAGATATTTGAAATTAAAAAAAAATATTTAAAGTGCCACTAGAGACCTTTAGGGGCGTAACCGCTAAATCTTATGTAAAGGCTTTTTGTTTGTCTATATGTTTGTGTACCAAAGGATCATGCTAACCACTGAACAAATAAAACATACAGTGTAGCTTCTTAAAAGGTCATGTGAAGTTTTATAAAGAAAAAAATAAACCCTGACCAAAATTTCATTTTAACTTTTAAAAACAAAAATTGAAATTAGGTGGTCAAATTTCCTCCTCCTCTTTAAGTTCCCCTAAAGGCCTTGGGGGGAGTCTATCCCATTAACACTGCCCATATTATATAATATTCAAACATAGTTAATAGTAAATAATCTTATTTTTACTAAAAAAAAAAATCTGAACATTTCAAAGCCAACTAAACATTATCAAAACTTGCAGGTGGAAATATCAATACTAGACTGCAGAGAACAAAAATATGTCAAACTTTTAGTGAACTTTTACAATAAACTTCAGAGTCATTCTTTCTATTTCCAAATGTCATTAGTCAAACAAGATAAATTTCATCTGAATAGGCAGATTTTTCGCGCATTTCCCATAAAGTTGTGTGTTACCCATTAGTCAAATATGCGCTTATTAAGTCAAACTATTTAAATCATGATCATTTAATTTTTATACATTAGGTCACAATTAGGAACAGTTTGACTTAATAAGCGCATTTGACTAAATGGCTACACACAACTTTGATAAAATTACCCCATTTATAACGGATAATTATGATTTCTCCTTAGAATCTTATCATTCTCTTTCTATATTCAGATTTTAGTACTTGAATTAATATTTTCATATTGTATGTGAATATTAGTTCTCCAGTTATGAACACTGAACAGCCAAGACAGTTTTATATAGCAGCTTCACACCTCAAACTAAACAATTAATCTTTGTAGCAGTGCATTTAGAAACATATTAAAAATTCTTGTCAGCTAGATTCACTTTCAGTTTAAGTAATTGTTGAACAAAATGTAACAATTCATCTTAAAAATTAAAATTATTACCACTTTTTAATTTATTTTATTTTGGGTGATCACAATTAAGACATACAAACTGTTAAACGGAATAATTGATCTTTTCAGAGAAGCCCTCCAATTAAAGATAGAACTTTTTCACCAGTCAGGGTGGCTAAAAAAATGGATCGACCATGCTGATGGCTCTTAACATTTCAATTTAATTACTGTAACTAGCATTTTAGAATTCAAACAAATAGACTGATCTGATATTTTTGTATAGGTTTCATGTAAAGTTCAATTAAAAAGAGTTTATATTTATTCCTGCTATTTTAGATGTTTCATGAATTCGGCTCATTTTGAATGATTCCCTTGACTAGAATTTCTAAATAAATGTAGAAATTATAATAATTAGAATTAAAAAGTTATGCAAAAAGTTGACAATTCCAGTTCAACTTTGCAGTACAAGCAAGGAATTAAATGCAGAGATGAGGGGGCAACGGGCTGTTCATTACACTAGTCCCCAAAATTTTATAAAACGTTGGCTTAACAACTTTGGGGATTTTAATAGATTTTGATTGGTTAGATAGAGAGATAGATATGTATTTCAACATTAACATACAAAATAATAATATTACACATTCACAAATTAGTATGCATAGTTTGGTACTTTCATAACCTGGGTTGGCCGTTGTTGATGTACATCAATTTATCGGCCATTGTCTTATCCCTTTAGATCCCTGAATTAAAGGAAAAGAAAAACATTTCTTTTAAATAATAGTTCCATATTATCTTTTTTCATAACATAATATTTAATTAAGTGATTATGTTTTTTTTATTGTGAAATATAATGTAATATTTAAATGTTTTCAGATATTATATTTTATTTCCTAATCTTGAATTAAATACAAAACATTTCCCAATATCTTAAAATTGGGTTAGGGCCAATAATCACTCTTGTTTTTGCTTTTGGGGTAAAGAAAGGGTGTAGAAAAATTGATCATTGTCTTCTTGGTTTTTGCTGTACCTATTAGTAGCCTCCTCTTCACTCACTTAACCAGCGACAGTGGTTCGTCGCGTAGTGCATCCGCTCGTCGTCTGGGAGATAATTGGTTCGAATCTCAGCCTAACACCGAGCATGACTAAAGACATCAATGCTGCTATTTTAGGTGCGTGACATTGATATTTTGAGTAGGGGGAATCCTTTGGCCAAAAATAGGCACAACTCATTACCATACACAGTTGGAACTTCTAAACAAAGGTTGTGCAATCAAAGAGTTGATTGTCTGTTGCTTATCTTAATATTCTTTAGACATAAAAGGAGAGATATCTCCAATGAAGATACACAAAATTTTAAAGATTTAGCTTAATGAACCAACCAATCAAAATTCAAAAAAGTCCCAAAAGTTGTTAAGCCACCGAATGAGAAAATGATTTTATAAAACTGTAGGAACTAGTGTAATTAACAGCCCAATGTCCCCTTCCTCCTTGATTTCTAGTCAATGTTCACTGCAGCAGACCCTAGATTTACCTGGTGAAAAGTTAAGGTATACAAACTATCTAAAGTCCCAGAAGTCTCCCAATCACAACAGTACTATGCTATAAAGGAATACTTCAATTCTTATGTTATTGCAGAGATAAAACTGGCATGATGGGAATTAGTCTTGTATACCGAATGATGTTTCTACAAATATACAACATAATCTCTTGGATAGATAAAACAATACTAATATTCCTCAAAGACAATGGTATAAGTAATGTAATAACGTTTTCTTATTCGTTGAGGGACTTCAGTAAATTTTGATTGTTTTGTTGATTAAGTTGAGTGTTTAAACCTTTAAACCACTAATTTTAATCTACAGAAGGAGTAATGTTGTTTATCATCAATACATCATTGGGGATATACATCAATTTATCCGCCATTGTCTTATACCTTTAGATTCCTGATTATTCCTCGCAATTTTTTTAAAGATAAAATTATGACTTAGGTAGATATAATTAATATAGGGAGAAGGAGTTGAAGATCAGCCTGCCACAACCCTTGGTATAAAGAAAAGTGCTAAATCTTACTGCAAACCATAAAATTCAAAATGAAGTGATCCTACATAAAAAATGACCTGGAATAGAGCATATGTCTTCTTTGTTACAGACATACACACGAACAGACAGATAGATATCCTGTTGCTTTAATATAAGGATAGGAAAAAATTGTACTATTGTTCTATAACTAATTGCTGAAACACCTCCCACACATTATGACGAAGCCTGTGCAAATTTATTGCATTGCCTAACTCTACACAAATAATCACATTGCAATATTATGAGACATTTTAAGTGCATGTCCAAAAGTAAGTGACCTAAAGGGATAAAATAAATGGCCAATAAATTAAAGCACATCCCCAATGAGGATACACGGAATTACCCTTTCTGTTGATTAACATTGGTGGTTGGAACGTGTGTACACTAAACTTATTCAGTTAAATAATACCAAGATCTCATGTGAAAATTTTAAAAACAGGATTTTTGAAATTTCAAATTTCATTTGATTTTTTTATTGATTATAATGAAGTAATTAAGACTAGTACATTTTATTTGGCCTTCAAATTTCATGCAAATTTTTTTTAGATATTTTTAAAAGATTTTTTTTAATCTTCTGATTTCTAATATTTTTTACCACTGTGCCTATTAACCCAGGGAGGAAGGGAGGGGACAATGGATCGAATATTCATATTTTAGGAGTCTCAGACTTTGGGGACTGTCTTAAAGGGAATGTGCATGAATTTAGCAGTTTCTGACTGACTTTGGGGACTAAAATATGAATGACGTCACGAGAAATCATGCAACATGACGGGGCATTCTTATAAAAACTAGCGCAATAATAAAAAGATAAACAATAAACAAGCAGACAGAAATCTTTTAGTTTAATAATTTTAAAATCATAATGACTTATCAGAAACAAAAAAAAATAATTCTGGAATACGTGTTTGCAGTTATAATTACAGAAAATATTTTATTTATTTTTTAAATTAATAATTAAATTGCTGTTAGATAATTTTCATTAATCAAAATTAAAATAAATGCGTCATAAAGTAGCTACGCTAATAGAATATATTTTCTGCTGTTGATTATAGTTCAGTGTATAAAAATTTTAAAGAGAAATACACACACAAACAAACGTCTTCATATACACACATTTAGTGACACGTGGCGATTTTTGGTTTTCTTTTTTTAAAATGTTTTATTGACAAGATTATATAATGTAATATTTGTATCCTTATATATATTGTAATACGTTTTTTGTATGTTAATATAGTTCTCCATTCTAGAGAGCTTTACAATTACATCCCAAGATAAAATTTAGTCTAGTGATGATATTATGCAAATTTTAAAAGCAAAGCTTTTCTATAATAAGGGTCGGTCTGTCTGTACGTCCGTCCATTGCGGTTAGCTCTTTTTGTTAATTTAAACAGATTAGAATTGTCCTATCGACTTCAAACATGGCATGATGATTTCTATAACAGTTAGGTATGACTTATAAGCAACTCTATAAGAATCTTTAATATTTTTCAGACGAAACTTTGTATAAAATGCAAAAAAGCAGGAAATGTGATACTGCCTAGGTTTCCAGGAGAAGAACAAAATTAATAAGGTATGTATACATTTTTATCTAAACAAAGATGAAAACATCTTTAAGTAGCGAAGAATAAAGACAAACAGATTTACATTTCAAATCATACCTGTACCTTTGTCACTAATTATTAACAGTTAGAAAATTGCTTTTTGGTTATAATTTCATTCTTATTTCCTACCTAATTTTGAGAAAAGTAGTTTCCAGTTATGGTTTTTTACTTAGGTACCATTAGGTAATAATCACATTGGTATTTATTGACATAAATCCAGTATTGCCGAATTAATTTTTAAAAGCGAAGCTTTTCTATAATTAGGGTCGGTCCGTCCGTACGTCCGACCGTCACAAACGGATAGCTTTTTTTGTTAATTTAGGCATGTTAGAATTGTCCTATCGATTTCAAACTTTGCATGGTGATTTCTTTAGTAGTAAGGTACGATTAAGAAAGCGTAGGAACTCTATAATCATTACCAAAATGTCCGTATGTTCATTTTAAACATGTTGATTTTTTTACTTTTTTTCTTTTTTAACAACAAATTTTTGTGTGATCTAATCATTCGATTGATCTGATTTTTGGTATGTTGATTCCTGGGACAACAAAGTATAATGTTATAAGCAAAGCAACTCTATAATCAAGTCTTAAAAATGTAAGTATGTCCATAAACATTATCCTGTATCAAGCAGTTTTGCAACAAATTTACTTACAATTTTGCTCCGATTCTTATACATTTATATTTTTATTCAGTTCTGACACTATATAAGTGTTAATGTCCGTTTGTCCTACCGTTTCAGTGCTTCGCTTTTATGGATGTTGTCATCCTTGTTTTGTCTTTAAGATAAGCTAAATGCTAAAAAAAATTATTTATTTCAGACGACTAACAAAGGGAAAATAAGCTTTCCTGAAAGAAGAAGTTATTGATATGGTGCTAGAAAGAATTTAAGATAGATCACGGAGGGTATCTGCAGCGCGTAGGGGTGGTCTGTAGTTTGACATTTACATAATTTTATTTTCTTTAAATTTTATTTAAAAGGGGGTCATTTAAAAGTTTATTTTACTTTTTTCCATTTGTTTTCTCTGATACTTTCCAAAATATGTTTTATTAAGATTTTAACAAAATAAGTAATTTTGTGTAACTAGACCATTAATGTTATTTAGAATTAGAATCATAAATCTGAATACAAAACAAATGAGAAATCGAACACTTAGTTTTGGAAGCCACAAGCTAAACATTTTAAATTAAGTTATTTTATTTAAACCTATTGTGTGTAACTATATAGGTAGGTCATACAAATACTTTAAACTAGCAAAACTTTAACCTATTGAATTTAAACATTTATTGAGCTTATTTACTTACCATTGACATAATATTTTTGTAGGTATTAAGTGATTTATTTTTTTATTTAATTATTTTAACTTAAATTGTTTTGTATTTCCTTACCAGTTCTATTGTGATATGATGTATTATGTATGTCGAATTTATTCATTATTTTGATGTAATTTTAATAATTTTTAATACAATTGTTTTATATAATTTTTGTTCATTATTCATGATGATTTAGAAACCATAGAAAAGTTATTTCTTTCATCGTATTATAAACCTCTTTCCGCGGATATAGAATGTACAATTATTAGATTAAAACCAGTTTTTTTAGCCCTGAGGTGCCGAAGGCACGTGCTAGACATAGTTTTTTCGTATTGATGAGAACCGGTTCGTGTCCACCGGATTCGAATAAATACGAGAAACTAAATTATTACCAGAAAGTCCGTACGTCAATTTTTAACATGCTCTTACTTAAATAGTAGCTGCGCCAATATCTATAATAAGAAGTAGAATGATGTCTGTTTGTTTGTCTGTCTGTTTGTTTGTAGCAAAGGATCTCGCTAACCGCTGAACCCCTCGGGTTCTCCTTTACAAAGTAGCTTCTCATAGGTCCCCCGGGAAGGTTTATAACTATTTTCTTGGGGGGTGGGACACCCACAACCCCCCCAAAAATGAAAACCCCCCCCCCAAAAAAAATGATTTTTTTAAAAATTTTTCTTTGAAATCTAAAATATGAAAAATTGGTTTTATTAAACCTCTTGGGACAAAGCCCCGAGAGGCTAGGGGCGAAGCCGCAAGTCCTATGAAAAGTAGAAAGTTTTTTTTGTATGTAGCTAAAGAATTTGGTGATCCAGTTAAGTTATACATTTTAGGGAAGATTTATAAAGGTCCTGGCAGGGGCGTCCAAGCTTTTTTATTTGGAGGGGGTAAACATTTTTAAGGGGGGCGGGATAAAATGGCGCGTGAAGCGCGCCGCAAATTTTTTTTGGTTTTTCTTATCATAACATCTAAAAACGGTTTTATGCAATTTTTCTACTCTTAGAGACTAAAACTGATATTTTTTGGTAAATGAATTGCTACCAAGTTCTTGATCTTGATAATCAATGGCTTTTAGTAAAGTAGCGTTTGGGGGATGGTGCATTTTGAATTAAAATTAATTAAAAAATAAATAAATTTCCAATAAAAGTTGCACTATCAGAAAATCTCACTTTATCTGGAATTATCTGGTTTTTCAACCTTAAAGTGTTACAACTATGAAATTGAATTAACTGCCCATTGTCCCCTCCCTTCCTCCCTGCTATTAACCTATGTTAAGCCTCTGTTTTGCCAATCTGATAGGAGAATAAGAGATTTATCCGTCAGGGATCTAAAGGGATAAGACAATGGTTGATAAATTTATGCTTAATGCTTAAACACAAAATTACCCCTTTTGTAGATTGCAATTAGTAGTTGAAACGTTTGAACTTTAATGAAATCAATAAAAGACCCCAAAGTTGTTAACCCAACGAATCAGAGAACGTTACTATAAAACTTTGGGGACTAGTGTAATAAATAGTCCAATGTATCCCCCCTTCCTGAGAATTACCCGTTGTTGATGGAAGAACATCCTGAAACATGATTTTGAACTCTTGGAAAAAATAATTCTTATATAAAAGAAATAGGATCTTTAGGTGACTGTCTGTTTGTAGTTGTACAGAAGGATCTAGCTAACAGCTGAACCGATATAGTTCTCTCTCACAATTTAGCATCTTATGGGTTTTGGGAAAGTTTATACCTCAAAGGGTGATACCACTCCAAAGGAAAAAAAATTGATACCCCCAAAGAAATTTTTTTCCAATTGGACAATTTTTAGTTGTCTGTTCAGAGCAATAAACTTGTATAAGTGTTTAGCAAAGATTTTTAAAGGTTCATAATTAATTTTACTTGGACAACAATTTTCCAATTGGAGCAGACTTCATCCGATAAAATTTACCGGGTAACATAGACAACGTCTTTGTTCCGAGAACGAATACATCATTGTATATAGAAGTATCAAGCTGGGCTATATCAACCTTTTAGGTAGGTTGTTTCCTAGGAATCAAACTCATTTGTCAGGAAGGAGTGCAAAGATTACAGTTTCCGGAAGGTTAATTCCTAAGAATCAAACTCATGTTCCAGGGAGAAATGCAGAGATTACAGTTTCTGGTAGGTTATTTCTTAGGTATCCAAACTCATGTCCCAGAGTGGAGTGCTGAGATTACACTTTCTTGTAGTTTATTTGTTAGGAATCATACTCATGTATCAGGGAGGAGTGCAGAAATTACAGTTTCTTGTAGGTTATTTCCTAAGAATCAAAATCATGTATCAGTGAGAAGTGCCGATATTAAAGTTTCTGGTAGGCTATTTCCTAATAATCAAACTGCTATTCCAGGGAGAAGTGCAGAGTTTACAGTTTCTGGTAGGTTTTTTCTTAGGAATCCAAACTCATATTCCAGAGAGATGTGCAGAGATTACAGTTTGCTCATTGAAAAGTTGTTGATTAGAATAAATATTGACAAATTAAACTAATTTCACAACTTTAAAACCTGGGACGAAGTTTGGTGGATTGTTGGGGAGGGGGGTTGTACAGCATTGTGTTTTACAATAAAAAAATGATATATCTTATATTTTTAGAAAAGCAAATTTGAAAGTAAGGTTTTGTTTGCGGCAAAATAGTTTAAAAACATCCCACGACTCAAATCTAGAATTAAAATTGCTTAAAACCCTCATGGGACCTAAAAAAAGCTTCCTTAAAAGGAAAAATGCACCTTTTGATTTAAAAATCAGTATAGATTTTTTACTTATTCAAATACCATGTTTTATTTATAAATCAACTATAGATTTGTAAAAATTGAACAAAATGTTTAAATAAACGGACGGACCGATCCTAATTTCAGAAAAAACCTTCGTCGTTAAAAGCATAAACTGATCCCATCCATTTTTATCACATACCCATATACTTTTGTTTGTATAGTTAGGCAGCTTAAAAAAGGCCACGTTTTCAACATCAACAAAAGGCATAATAATGAATGGATATACAAATAGGTGGATATTGTGAAAGATTCTCGCAAACCTTGATGAATGTTTTTCCTAGCTGGCTGATATATATCGATACCCCTTCTTATAACTTCTATTCTTTCCCCTGACCGTATTGACCAATATCTAAGAAGTATATTAGCATCCTAAATTGCCAAAAAAAACAAGGATGACAACATCCATAAAAGCGAAGCACTTAAACGGTAGGACAAACTGACATTAACACTTGTATAGTGTCAGAACTGAATAATCATAATATATATAATATAATATAAATGTATAAGAGTCAAAGCAAAATTGTAAGTAAATTTGTTGAAAAACTGCTTGATTCAAGATAATGTTTATGGGCATACTTACATTTTTAGGACTTGATTATAGAGTTGCTTCGCTCATTTCATTATACTTTGTTTTCCCGGAATCAATACACCAAAAATCAAATCAATCGGATGATTAGATCACATAAAAATTTGTTGTTAAAAAAGTAAAAAAAATCAACATGTTTGCTACGCTTTCTAAATCGCATCGAACTATTAAAGGAATCACCATGCAAAATTTGACAATTCTAACATGCCTAATTTAACAAAAAAGCTATCCGTTACGGACGGACGTACGTACGGACGGACAGTCCGACCCTAATTATAGAAAAGCTTCGCTTTTAAAAATTCCCTATCACGATATTACCCCTTATGAAGATTATGATAACTAAACCTAATGAACCAACCAATCAAAATTCAACAAAAGTCCCCAAAGTTGTCAAGCCACCGAATAAGAAGACTTTATTATAAAACTGTGAGGGCTAGTATAATATACAGCCCAATGTCCCACCCCTTCCTGATCAATTTCATATAATCATTATTCATAAAAATTTGATGTAGCCTATAATCTCCATGAGAATTTATCTTAATTAGACTTTAAAAATCATTTCTTAAATAGATTTCTTATTAACCTATACTTAATAAGTTTTACATAAAAAAAACTTAGTTTCATATCTAACATATGATCTGCTTTCAGCTGCCTTATTGATTTGCATTTTTTGTGTATGATGGATTTATTATTGCTTGGATGTTACACAAGATTTTCATGTTCTGTAATAAATTGAAACTTGTAGCGGGCTAAAATAACGATACACCCTACCCATCCCCTTTACCACATTCCCTACCCTCGCCTCCTACTGGATGAACGAACTGAACAACAAATGAGTTCCCTGTTAGCAGGTGAAGATAGTTTTCTCCTGTCATAATATCCATGTATGTTCAACATCCCTGTTTGTGTATCCTTTATTGAGCATATAGACTCGTTTGGGGATGTAATAAAATATTGCAAAATCGGGGTTAACACTTTTTCAATTTACATTTTTCCTCGCATTATGATTTTGGCAGGGCTCGGCAGCCGCACTAATATTGACTATCAACTTTGGGTCAGATTTAGACCTCCAGCTTATTTTTAAAAATTGTAAACAGTTGATTTCACTGAGGCTTGAAGGTAGCTGACGCGCAGCTGCCAAGCCCTTGATTTTAGACTATTTTATTTTTGAATTGTATTAACTCGTGACCAGTTTTAGGCTATTTTCCTGCCCCCTTAAAGATCCTAAATGGTAGGGATGATTTATTTGTTTTTTTGTAAAATACGGTCAGGGTGAAAGGGGATATTTAGCTGTTTATTACACTAGTTCCCAAAGTTTTATAATGCTGTTTTCTAATTCGTTAACTTAATAACTTTTGGGACATTTATTGAATGTTGATTGAAATTAAGTTCAACCACTACTTATAATCTACAGAAGGGGTAATTTTGTATCATCATTGGGGATTTACATCGGTCATTAGCTTATCACTTTAGATTCCTGGTACAATCGTATTGTAGAAATTAGTAGATTTTTTGTTGGATTGCCCTTAATCTAGCCTAATTTCTCAACTGTATGTGCTTGGGTTGCATCTAGGATAGAAGGAGAAGTAAATCAAGGAAAAAAAATTGTGTTTGGTGTTAGGGATCTAAAGGTAAAAGACAATGAAAAACAGATTGATGTGTATTCCCAGTGATAAAAAATCACACCTTATGTTGATTAAAATCATAAGGTAGACAGTTTGGACACTGCTTTAGTATGATTTTATCATTCATGATCTAAAGGAATAAGAAAATGGACGATAAATTAATACACCCTTTTCTCTTGATTAAAAATAGTGGTTAAATCGTTTAGACACTAAGTGTATAAATCTATCAAGATTATGATTAAATAAAAGTCCCCAAAGTTGCTAAGCTAATCCATTAAGGAGCGAGTTTCTAAAACTTAGGGTATTGGTATATTTTAGGTCCTATGTCTCCTCCTTCCTGTGCTTTTGTGTTCTATAGTAAAAGTTCACAACACAGGGAGGGTTGGGACTTTAAACTATAAATACAAGTCACGGTTGGTTTTTTATTAAATGAATAAGTTAGGGTACAATGTTTGGCACTTTCGATATAAGTAAATGATAATAAAAAAACCCATAGAATGCGATAATAACTTCAGAAAAATCGAAGAAAATAGTTTTCATACTTAATTAACGTTTTTAAGTTTTTCTTCAAAAAGTTTAGATAAGATGCCTTTAAAAGTCGTCTATGATTTTGTCAGGGATAAAAATGTAACTTTAAAATAAGAATTACAACATATTTTTTCAATTAGTACAAAGTAAAATTTTGAACATTTTATTGATCAGTATATTTTTTAAAATGTGAAGTAGAAACCTGAATATTTTATCATGAAAATTGTGTTATGATTTGATTGTCTGCTAGATTACAAGAAAAAAGATACTGACAGTACTTGTTGGTTCTTTAAAAAAAATTAGGTAGATTACTTTCAGAACCCCTCTTTTTGCAACGTTATTTCAATAGAACAGAGCCGTAGTCTTAGTGTACTCAATATCTAGACAGCCAACCATTGTTTTAGAATTGTTCAATTTTTTTAACTTCTGATAAAAACAGAATTAATGGTATTTTTGTAAATATTATACCTCCAAGAAATGGCTATACTTCCCAATCATATGTTGTGTGATATTTAAGAGGAATTATTTTGATATAATGTCATTAAAATATTCGTTGAAAAAAGTGCTATTCTAGCTTATACTTTACATTTTAATGTGTATGATAATTCAAATAAAAGATAATGAAGATTTATATAATATTTAATTGTTATAATTATAAAGAAAAACCTGGAAACAGTAAAAAACTGACTTTATTTTATTGACGTAGGGAAAATTTTGTCAAATATTTGAATAAAAAAACAATATAAAACAAAATAAATTATTTTTAATATAGTCACAAAAATGCTTAATGAGTTTAGGAAATATTTCATTCACTAATCATGTCATTTAAACTCTATTACACAGAATACAGTGTAAAAAGATGTTCTCGTTTTAATTTTAAGTAATTTCAAATGCATTTTAATACCTTTTAATGATTTTTTTTTTTAAAATCTTTTTATAAAATGTTATTGATTTTTGAAGTTATATGTTAAAATGTTTTTAAATTTTGTTAACATTTTGTATTAATTGTAGAAAATTGGTAATTCTAAACATTCAAAAAATGATTTTATTAAATTTTCATCACTTAAATTGCATGTTTGATGAAATTTTCAACTGATAATTCAAGAAAAATCGTTTAAATTTTATTATATTTTACTTTGAAATGTTAAAAAATATAATTATTGTCAAAAATGTGGAAGTTCTACTTTCCTCAAAAAAAGACCTAAAACATGCAAATTAACACGTGTAATGAGATTTTTTTTCTTTCAGATTTAATTTTAAGTTTAATTATTGATATTTTTTGTAAAAAGGATTTTATATAAAAAGTTTTAAAACTCGAGTTATGTAGTGGTTCTAAAAAAGGTTGCGAATTTATGCAATTTTCTTGCAAAAAAATTTTCTAGGATTTTAAAAATAGCAAAGGGTGTTATTAGACGTACTTACAGATACAATTGCTAAGTCATTTTGGCCAAACACTAAAATAAAGTTTTTACATCTGAGGGTCCAACCGTGAAGTGGTATCCAAATTTTTAAAACAACTTTGAATTTTGTTTGCATAGAAGGGGTAATTTTGTTTATAAATATTGGGTGATGTGCATAATCTTTTCGTCCATTGTCTTCTCCCTTGGATCCCTGGAGAAACATGGATATTAAATATTCTTTGAAGGCTAACATTCATAAAAAATATTATAACACTTTTTTCCGCTTTCCCTGAGATACTCTCTTGCATAATAAAAACTTGTACATACATACAAGCCTGATATTAGCCAGAATGTAATATTAATCAGGGACTTTAAGGGATAAGATAATAGATTGATGTACATCTCGAATGATAAAAAACAAAATTAACTCTATTTTACATTAAAAGTATTGGTTTAAACGTTTTGACAATTCCAGTTCAACACCAACTAATCAAGATTTCACAAAAGTACCCAAAATTTTTGAATTAATGAATAAGAGGGCATAGTTATATAGAAACTTTGGGTACTGGTGTTATTCATAGTTAAATGACCCCTCCCTATCTGAAATTAAATACAAGACCCTGTAGAAAACAAAATTCTAACTACGAGAGCCTGACTTTTCAAGGATCTAAAGGGATAAGACAATGTCCGATATTTTGGGGACCAGTGTAATAGACAGTCCAAAGTCCCCTCTCTCTCAACTGATTTATAAGACAATGCGTGGTCATTTAAAAAAAAATATTTACTAACATAATTACAACATTTACTTTGGAAAGCAATTTATTTTTTTTTTTTTGTCCAAAATTGTCTATAATTTCCATAAGTTTATGAAAATTTGAACCAAATCAACTATCAAATATAATTTAAATTTTAACTAATTTCTTTTGTATCATGCTATAAAAACCGCTCGTCTGTAAAGTTTTGTTAAAAGGTAGATCAATGGTTTAAATGCATTGTATTTACATGAAGCGCAGCTTTAGTTAATGTATGTCCGTCGGTTTGTTTAGTACGTAGAGATATCGTAACACTTTATACTTTTCATCTACTTGCTTAGTTTTTCTTTAGTCCTAAATTTTAAGGATGAGTCAATGCACCTTAAATTGATGTACATACACAATGATTATAAACAAAATTAAATCATTAGATTTTCCCCGTTATTATACCGTTTTCCAAAAAAATTCACTAAGTTATCTGTATAACCTTATACTGTTTTTAATAGAAAATTAAGCTGCCCTACTTATGAAAAAAAAATTACCTTTTTATTTATTAAATTACAAGTGCAAGTCAGTGCAAAATTTATCATTGAAATGTGCAAAAATTTGTGGAAATTTTATGCATTTTTTTGCCATTTGCTGTTCAACATGTTTTTAAAGTGAATTTGTCTTATCATGAAAGGTGGGGGGGGGGGGATTCAGGGAGGGAGGGGATATTGGGCTGTTTATTACACTATTCCCCAAGGTTTTATAATTATGTTTTCTTATTCGTTTGCTTAACAACTTTAGAGACTTTTTAAAATTTAGATTGGTTGGTTTATTAAGCTGAGTACCTAAACGTGTCAACCACTAATTATAATCTACGTAAAGGGTAATTATGTATATCATCGTTAGTAACGTAAAATTTGCCAATGTCTTAACCCTTTTAGATCCCTGGGGGGAGGGGGGGGGGATTACTCTGAATGGGAATGTTACCAATTTTGGGGTAAGGTTAAAAAGGGAAGGAAACAAATGTCTGTTATATAGAAAATTGAAGAAAGGACAGATAATAAGAAAACAAGGATGACAACATCCAGAACTGAATAATCATAATATAAATGTAAAAGAGTCAAAGCAAAACTGCTTGATTCAGGATAATGTTTATGGACATACTTACATTTTTAGGACTTGATTATAGAGTTTCTTCGCTTATTACATTATACTTTGTTGTCCCAGGAATCAATATACCAAAAATTAGATCAATCGGATGATTAGATCACATAAAAATTTGTTGTTAAAAAAGTAAAAAAAAATCAAAATGTTTAAAATGGACGTACGGACATTTTGGTGATGATTATAGAGTTGATACGCTTTCTAAATCATACCTAACTATTAAAGGAATCACCATGCCAAATTTTAAATCGATAGGACAATTCTAACATGCCTAAATTAACGAAAAAAGCTATCCGTTACGGACGGACGTACGGACAGACCGATCATAATTATAGAAAAGCTTTGCTTTAAAAAAAGTTAAAGTTGCTTAAACAGAAGAACACAAAAATTAGGACTTGATATGAAAATGAAAAACCATTAAATCAAAATCAGTTTTGGCTCCTCGGAACAATCAAAACTGTTTTTTTACCATTTTTCATTTTGATATCCTCTGTCTACAATACGATGCGATAAATAATTATGACTAAACCTCTTGTACTAAAATGTAAAAAAACAAAGACTTTTTTTCAAACCTATCTAGTAGTTTTTCCATTTGATTTTGTTACATTTGCAGTCTTCTCGGTCAACTATTAGAGATCTTAAGGGATAGGACAATTGATGATAAATTAATAAACATTCCCAATGATTATAAACATATTCATCTTTTATAACTTTTGTTGAAAAGTTTAGACACTACTGGTTGGAAATCAACCAAACAAAGTGTGATACATTTTATAAAGATCGCAATGCACATGCTTATTTTTGGCGCTTTTTCTCCAACCTGGCGCGCAATGCCCAAAGGAGGGTTGTCAGCCGTATTGCCGTTTTAAGTTGCAACACAAAGTCTGGACTAAATGATGAAAAAGATCAAGGATGACAACATCCATAATTTAGGGATCGATCTAGCACCTCAACCAATAAGCAAATCTTAATGAATTGCGCGCAATGTCAAAAGCTGTCCAACTCCGAAGCGTTTTAATTTTTATAACAAATGTCAGGGTTAATTAATAAAAAGAAAAAAAATAGGTTTGATATTTTCAGGGAGGGAGGGGACATTGAGATGTTTATCACACTGATCCCCAAAAATTTACAATATTGTTTTCTTATTCGTTGGCATAACAACTTTGAGGGCTCTAACTGAATTGGGTTTCCAAACGCTTCAACCTTGAAATCTACAGAAGGGGTAATTTTGTGAATATCATTGGGGATGTAAATCAATATATAGGCCATTGTCTTATCCCTTTAGATCCCTTGATATTTCCTTGATTGTTACAATATGTTGAAGAAATATAATAAGATTTATAACGTCGGACTGATTGAATAAATTTATCAAAATTTCTGGCACCAAAATATCGTTCATTTCTATGGGAATTTTGTTTTGCACAGTGGGATTGGACACTTGGAGAAAAACTGTTTTGACTATTTCAATTTCACAGGTTTTTTTTTCTCTGCTATCAAAATGTAATTAATATTATCAATAAAGAAATTTATAACTAGAAGCATAGGCGTACTAAAACTTTGAAACCTCCCATTTTACTCCCCCAAAACTAAAAAAAATAATAAATTATCCCCTCAAATCTTTGAAACCCATCATCTAAAAAATAAAAAGCTTAGGCGTCCCTGACTAGAAGTATAATTTCTAAAAATCATTTCATTCAGCAGACAATTTAATGTATCTATAATACAAAGTAGAACAATGTTTGTTTGTCTGTCTGTTTGTAGCGAAGGATCTCGCTAACCGCTGAACCGATCGGGTTCTCCTTTACAGGGTAGCTTCTCTTAGGTCCCGGGAAGGTTTATAACTATTTTATTGGGGAGTGGGACACCCTTAACCCCCCAAAAAATGAAAAATACCCCCCCCCATTTTTTTTCTTTTTAAAACCAAAAAAAAAAAATTTCCTAACCCAAAAAAAGCCGCTAGTTTATTATAAAGAGGTTTAATTATACGGAACTACTAAAGACATTATAATGTATGTTATATTGGGCGCATGAAGCTAAAAGTTGACTATTGGAAAAATTTTATCTTTTGTGTGTTTAAAAAAAAATTGTTACTGTTTTTTTTTAACGGTGTGGGCTTTGATAGTTAATAAAGTCATGTATCTCCCTACCATTTTCTTGGTACTGTCCTGGCATAGCAACGGTATATGTATGTATTTGGACGCGATACATCTCACGCTAAATCTGTGACAACCCTGCAACCACAAGGAAGGGAGGGGACATGGGGTTGTTTATTACACTAGTCCCCATAGTTATACAATAACGTTTTCTTATTTGTTGCCTTTGTAGGCTTTTATTTTGATTGGTTGTCTCATAAAGGTAAGTGACGATTTAACCTTAAATTTAAAACTCAGAAGAGGTTATTTTGTGAATCATCGTTTGGGATGTACATTAATTTATCGACCATTATCTTATCCCTTTAGATCCCCGTGAAACCACACACAAATTGTGACAATATGTAAAACATTCAGTAAGTATGTGTGTGTGTGTGTGTGTGTGTGTCCGTGTGTATGTGTGTGAGTGTTGATAAATGAAAAATGTTGATGTAAATGAAACTTTTTACTACCATATGATGTTGCTACGCAGGAATCTAAGGGGATAAGACCATGGCCGATAAATTGATGTATCCCAAATGATGAAACACAAAACTACCCCAGATTACTGTGTGTGGTTGAAACGTTTGGATACTCAACTTAATAAACCAACTGCAATCAGTATTCAATAAAAGTGTTCAAAGTTGTTAAACCAACAAATAAGTAAACTTTTTGGGACTAGTGTAATTAACAGCCCAATGTCCCCTCACTCCCTGTTTGCTACACGGGTAAAAGATATGCAAGGGACTTGCAAAAACTATAGATAAGAATTCATAAAGCCTGCTTATTCATTACCAAAGAGAAGGATTTTGAGAAAAATTATTTAGCTTAATGACAGGAAAGATATAACCAACAACAAGGATGACAACATCCATAAGTAGAGAAGCATAAAAAATCATGGAATGGACAAACAGACTAAGTGAGTTTTGGACCATATGTTTAAATCTTATGACAAAAGAAAAGAGAGAAAATATGTAAAATTTTGAGAAAATCACGAGACCCTCAAGAACTAAGGTTTATGTCATTGAAGCATTACCAACAGACAGACCGATAAAACAGCGTATAGATTATATCCGCATATGTCATATAAATCTTCATTAAAATTGAAGTTTTAGATCTTTAATAGCAGCCAAGAAAATTACATTTCATCCATAGCTTTACCAAGAGCATTTTAGGAAATTTTCTTGGGATGACTTTATATCTTTGAATGAAGAGCCCTTAGATGCTAGAAAATAAATAAGTTAAAGTTTCAAGAATTAATAAATCTGACCATCTAAAAAACACATTAAAAAAATTAACATGTCCATATTTGCTTGAACGCTCTGTTTCTAGAAAGATGCATATATGTAAGAAAAAACAAGAACAAACATTTGCAAACCAGCCTTTTAGAGTAAATTGATGCTTAGTTTAAGTTAGATAAGGTTAAGTAAAAAAGGGGTAAGGCTTAACATATTTCTGACCTCCAAAAATATTTTTCTCCTCAAAAATGTTAATTCTATGTTAGAATTTGTGCATTATAATGTTACACAAAAATATCTTTAATTTAGAACATCTATTTCCAAAGTTACCGTTCTACCTTTTGAATTAAGAGCTTCGCTATTATTGGTGTTGTCATCATTGTTTCTATAAAAACTGCAGAGGAAAAGTTACTAAAAATAACACAATGAATAACAGAAAAAAGGAATTATTGTATCTTTTAATCTATCAAAGATACGTAGATTTTTCATGTACAGTAATTTTGTATGTGGAACTGTTTTACAAATCACAGAACACAGTAAAAGTGTCGGACTGATTATGACGTAACAAAAAAATTAGCCAATGAGAGGCCATTATTTACCAATGGTAAAATTTATAGTGGCCTCTCATTGGCTATTTTTTTTTACGTCATAATCAGTCCGACACTTTTACTGTGTTCCAAATCACAGGTGTTAGTATGCAGGCATCTAAAGGGATAAGACAATGGCCGATAAATTAATGTTCATTCCAATTTATGATACACAAAATTACTCCTTTTCTACGTTGCAAATAATGGTAAGAAAATAAGAAAATGCTATTTAAAATCTTTGAGGACCAGTGAAATAAACAGCCCAATTTCCGCTCCCTCGCTGGTGTGTTTGCCTGTCTGACGGTTGGTAAACGATATTTGGTTATTCGGGATCTACTGCAGTTCACGGTAAAATATTCCTGGTAACGAATATTTCCAAAAATCTATGAATTTTAAAGGCTGCTAGCTGCCAAACGGCTGAACGTACAGATCATGCCCGCACACTTTTTAAAGCGGAATAAGAAGGCCTACAAATAATCTGGAATAGCCATAAATCAATAATGCATAATCATCTCGCAGTGCAGAGAAATGCGCGAAAAAGACCTATTTTACGCGTTTTTTCTTCAGTGAAGCTTTCCCTGTGCATCATTGGATCTTGGCTATTCAAGATTATTTGTAGACCTTCTTATGCCGCTTAAAATTGTGTGCAGGTATGATATGTACGTTCAGCAGTTTACCATGAACTTCAGTTGATCTGTAAACTGTAAAGAAAGCTATGATTGAATTTAGTTTAAGAGCAATATCTATATCAAACAGGTAGGGGGGTGGGGGCGGGGGGGAGTGGATGGTACATTGGGCTCTTCATTAAACCCCAAAGTTCTATTATTAACAACGTTTTCTTATTCGTTGGCTTAACAACTATAGGTTTGATTTGGATTGGTTGGTTTATTAAGTTGAGTGTCCTTTTGCCTTTTGCACGTAAAGGGTGTGCAAAAATTGTAGGGCTCTGAAGCCGCAAGTAACCCTAAAATTTAAACCTGTTTGGATGCTTTAAAAATAATTTTAAATATGAATTGCCATATTTGGGTCAGGTTGAGAAACTTCTAGCTGATTTTTTTAAATTGTAAAAAAATTGATTTCCCTGAGGCCTTTAGGCTGCTGGCGCGCAGCTGCCGAACCTTAAAAATGAATACTTAGAGAAATTAAATGGTTCATCACTTAGTAAAGCCACAAAAAGCTACCTACGCATTATAATGAGTATTATTTGTGCATTTATTTTGTAAATACGTTGAAAAGTATGATATTTTTTTGTGAACCGCTATAAAAAGAAGGTTAAAGACAAAACATTGTTGATGAAAAGTTTTCTGAATGTGTATGTATATATGTTATGTATGTATGTATAAATGCTTTGCAATATCCCATACGAAACAAAGAAATAAAAAACTACACTGGAACCCAGTATTAGTGTCGGACTTATTATGACGTAACAAAAAAAATTAGCCAATGAGAGGACATTATTGACCAATGGTAAAATTCATAGTCGCCTCTCATTGGCTAATTTTTTTTGTTACGTCATAATCAGTCCGACACTAATACTGGGTTCCTACACTGCCGCCAAATTTTCACCTTTAAAAATTTTCCTTTTCTTCTTTAACTCAAATTGTGAAATTAACATAACATTGTTTCTAGATAATAATTATTTAGTTGAACAAAATCAAACTAATAAAAATAAGACTGACGAAACAGCGTATAGTGTCCAATAAGAATGACGTCATGCAATACAAATGACCAATGATAGGTTAGTATACAATTTACAAGTGGTAAATAGCAATGTATATTGGACTATCATTGGTCATTTGTTTTGTAAGGCATCATTTTTTATTGGACACTGTACGCTGGTTCAAGACTGACAATATGACATTTAAAAAATGTAAAAAAAATGGTATAATCATCTACAATACATTATCTTTAGTGGAATGTTTTGCTGGTAAGAAGAAAGTATAAGACGATCTTTATAATTGGAATACTAATGAAATGCCTTAGCTATAAAACAGTCGAAAAAACACTAAAAAAGCCTCAGCCTTATGAGATAGGGGTTTGAAGAATGATTTAAACTGAAAATGTAGGAAATCTATGTGTTCTGTGTGTATATATATAGAAAACTTTAACACGATGAAATCTAGAACTCTGCCACTCTCAGCTCAGTTCTTTAATTTATTTTCCAGTATAACTTCGAAACCGATTAATATCCGTTGGTTTAGAACCGGTTCTTAGCCATATTGAAAAATTATGTATAACATTATGTTATATCTATTTTTTTTTTAAATAGAAAAATATATAATTATAATATTTAAACAAGTTTTGTTAGCCCTTTCCTTCAGTATCTCGGGGCTAAAAAACTGGTTTTAATCTTCTAATTGTACATTTCTATTGCAGCTTTTTATAATACGATGCGATAAATAACTATTATTTTTTTTTCATGAATATCATTCTTATTATTAATTAGAGATTATGATAATATTCGATAAAATAGGGCTCGGCAAGCATCTGCATCCGTATTCAACCACCCTCTAAGCAATACCATTGCCAAATTGGTTTTGGCGATCATTTGTTTCAGTTGAGATAGTATCAAACGCTATCGCTAAGTCAAATAAACAAAAATATAAAGATTTAAAACCTGGTTTGTTCTGAGACTTGCACTATATTTATAAACTCAGACAGTAGACCGGTGATTTTAGACCAATATTCTATCATAAAGAATTTAATGATGTTTGGTTGTCCGTCTGTCCAGTTGAAACAAAAGATCTTGGTAATGACTTGCATAGACGTCCTGCAAGGGGGGGGGTAATGGGGCGATACCCCCCCCAAAACAAAAAATCTCTAAGAAAAAAAAATTTTGCGCGCTTCGCGCACATTTTTAATACTGTAAATATTTAATAAAATTTAAATTACATTCCCCAAAAATTTTACCCCGGGGGTAAATTTTAACTAAATTTTAAACTTAATTTACCCTTGCCAACAGATTTCAGGGGGGGGTAATTACCCCCCCCAAGCAAATTTTACCCCCGGGGTAAAAATTTTGGGGGGTAAAAAAAATTTGCGGCGCGCTTCGCGCGCCATTCCCCCCCACAAAAAAAAACGATTTACCCCCCTCCCAAAATAAAAAGCTTGGACGCCCCTGATGACTTGACTGACTTTATTATTAAGAAAATCTTCCTTTCATATGCATAGTTTTTTATATCATTTAGGAACTTGTTGCAAAATTACTTAAATACCGAATACTGTTTAAGGACATACTTACATTTTAACACTTGATTATAGAAACGAATCGCATATGACATTGTACTTTGTTGTAATAGGAACCAGCTATCCAAAACAAATCAGATGAATATTATAATTGGAAATTGATAGGACAATTCTAAAAAGCCTTATTATTGGCATCATTTACCTTACATCAACTTACCGATAGAACAATCTTATGTGCTATAAAATAGCTTTGCTGTTGAAAAATACAAATTGAAAGAAACCCCTCTCTAGACAGGGAGGGAGGGGACATTGATATGTGTATTACACGAGTCCCAAAAGTTTTATAATAACGGTTTCTTATTCGTTGGCTCAAAACTTTTTAACTAATAATTTTAATCTACAGAAGGGGCAATTTTGTGTATCATCATTGGGGATGTACATTAACTTATCGGCCCTTGTCTTATCCCTTTAGATCCCTGCTAGCTAGAAGTAGAACATAGAAAGAGAAACAAACAGCTCTCAATCCGTTTAAATGCACCGTTGGGATTCTTATATTTACCAGGTCTTTTGCCTAAATCATTTCCATGAATCTAAAGGGATAAGACAATCGCCAATAAATCAATGTACATCCCCTATGATCCAAAAAATTACCCCTTGTGTAGATTACACTTAGTGGTTGAAACATTTGGATACTTAACTAAATGAACCAACCAAGTCCCAAAAGTTGTTAAGCAAACGATTATGAAAACATAATTATAAAACTTTGGGGACCAGTGTAATAAATAGCCTAATGCCCCCATAATAGTTTTAAGTAATATTGTACTTTTTGTCAAAGTGAAAATACAATAACAATTGAGTGGTTATGTTGATATAAAATTCAGGGCTCGGCATCCATGCGTCAGACCCCTGTAATGCCACGGGAAATCAACTTTTTACATTTCTTCAAAAATTCAGCAGTCAAAACTTGACCCAAAAAAATTCAAAGTACCCAAACGTGTTTGAATTTACGGCATAGTCAATTCTGCCGAGAAAATATATGAAAATATGATATGCAAAAATCACTAATTAAGCTATCTATTTACAAAATTGGTAAGGCTTTTATTTGTTATAAAAGAAGCGTTTTCTTTTTAGTCAAAATATTTTAATGGACACATTAATTTTTGTACTTTCCTGGAACAAAACTATCCTTGTTACATTAGGGCTTGTTTTTTTTTAT
The DNA here is from genome assembly GCF_053477335.1 of Acartia tonsa. NCBI lineage: Eukaryota > Metazoa > Arthropoda > Copepoda > Calanoida > Acartiidae > Acartia > Acartia tonsa. The sequence goes on along the minus strand of NC_137269.1, from coordinate 44,618,793 downwards.
GTATATGGGTGTTATTTTCCAGGGATGTAAATGGATAAGACAATGACCGATAAATTGCTGAACATACCAATGATGATACACAAAATTACCCCTTCTCCAGTTTACAACTAGTGATTCAACGTTTGGACACTCAACCTAATGAACCAACCCATTAAAATTCAATAAAAGTCCCCAACTTTGTCAAGCCAACGACTATGAAAACGTTATTATAAAATAGTGTAATAAACAGAGCAATATCCCCTCTTCTCTGAAAAATTTCTATCCCCAAATAGCAAATATCAGCAACCCAGCCGTGCAAGGAGCAAATCAGGACACATCATACAAAAATTTTAGATTGATTGGCAGGTAGCTAGAATTATTTTTTATCTGAATTGAAAATTGATGTAACTAGTTATTTATGCTAGTCTGTCCGTGTACTGATTCGAAACACAAAATTCTTCAATTATTTTTATCCTTACAATAAATTAAAAGGTCTATGTGTGTTTACCGAAGGGTCTCGCTAACCATTGAACCGATATGGTTCTCCTTAACAGGGTAGATTCTCATAGGACCTTAGAAGGTTTCTACCTATTTTTTGGGAAGGGTACGACCAACCTCAAAAGAGAAATCGCCTCTAAAAAAATGACATCCCCTACATTATTTTACTTTTTAAAGCAACAATTGAAAGTAGGGAATTTGATACCTCCCCTTCCCCCCTTAAGGGCTTTAGGGGCGTATCCGCAAGTTAAAAATATAGTCTTATAATACCAGCATTTTGACGGGTTCATTTATATTAAAGTCAAACTTTTTATCTAAAAAAAACAATTGTTTTGCGCATTAGTTTTTGTTCTTAATTAGATTTTCTTTATCTGGAAGTTCTAAGTTTGAATGATAATGCGTTGCACCTGTTTATTGCCAAGACATTTCTCCTATGCTTACTATTTATTTTATACATTTGAAAAATTGATAGTTATGAAGCAGTTTGGTGCATCATCTCTCCTACGTAGAATATTATTCTATGTAACACCAACAAAAAGGAAAAACCTGAATAAGTTGAAATCCATTTTGAATGTGCAATGGAAAAGGAATGAAAAGACAGCTCTGGGCTGTGGGCCACAATTTTATAAACAGGGAGGGAGGGGACATCGGGCTGTTTATTAATCTAGTCCCCCAAAGTCTTACAAAAACGTTTTCTTAATCGTTGGCTTAACAACCTTGGGAACTTTAATTATATTTTGATTGGTTGGCTCATCAAGTAGATTGTCAAAATTTTCAACCACAATTACAATGTATAGAAGGAGTAATTTTGTTTATCGTCGTTTGGGATATACATAAATTATTGACCATTGTCTTATCCCTTTAGATCCACAATTTAGACTTCAATATTCTAACAATTTAATCATATAATGTTGTTAGCAAATAATTCCGATAAAAAGGATTAAAGCTTAAAAATAATTACCAAGGGATATAAAGAAATAAGACAATGGCCGATAAATTGATGTACATCCCGAATGATGATAAACAAAATTACCCATTTAGTAGATGTTTATTAGGGGTTGAAACGTTTGGACACTCAACTGAATGTACCAACCTATCAAAATTCAATAAAAGTCCCAAGAGATGTTAAGCCAGTGAATAAGAAATCGTTAACATAAAACTTTTGGGACTAGAGTAATAAACAGCCCCATGTCCCCTCCATCTATCAAAATACACCTTGGGATTCTTAGCAATGATTTGAGGTTCCTAACTCTGTCTTCACGATTTAACTAAAAAATCAGATGTATTTGACCTTTTAAAATGGCCTAAACCATATCATAGACAACAAGTAGCTTCCTTGAAAAGCGTACACCTTCATTAAAAAAAACTATTTTATATTTTTGTAAAAAGGAAGACTGTGTTTAAAAATTAAGTATATATAAAAAAACTTAAATACTTAAACTCAAATAGTTTTATAAAATTATGTGCAAAGAAAAAAAACAAGCATAAAAATGTATTAATATCCATAATTAGCGCAGATATAAAAATGTTCTGTTAATTTGGTATGTTTTTTTATATGTACTCTAAGATTTCAGCCAATACTAAACTGATTAAGTTCTCCATCTTTGGGGAGCTTTGTCGAGGTTATTGATGGTATTAAACTATTTTCATTCTCTATGTGTTTTAGAATGTTTTATGCTATTTTTTAGCCCTTACTGTCACTTTTCCCTGTCGATTATAGAAACCCTAAATGCTAGGGGCATATCCACTAGTTATAAACCAAATGAATTAGTTTATTTGTAGGTTTGTTTGTGTGTGAGTTACTTAGTGAACAGACGGACTGAAAAACAGACAGACGGACAAACATGTAAAGGGTAGTTGCACTACCAAAATGGTTTAGAACGTACTGTACTGCAATAAATGAACAGTTTGAGTAATTTTCCTGATAACAGACACCCATTAGACCAAGTTTGTACACAAGTTTAGAAAGGAATAATAACCACAAAAATAATGCTTTCTATCAAGACTTTGTTCCCAAGGATGGAGCTGACATTGGGCTGTTTATTATATAAGTCCCACAAGTTTTATAATAACCTTTTCTTATTCGTTGACTTAACAACTTTGGGGACCTTTACGGAATTTTGATTGGTTGATTTCATATTAAGTTGAGTGTCCAAACGTTTCAATCACTTATTGTGTTCTACAGAAGGGAAATTTTGTGTATTATTATTGGGATTGTACATCAGTTTATTGGCCATTGTTTTAACCCTACTTTGTTCCAGGGATGTATTTGTTAAGTAAAAAAAGCCTTTAAGAACTCAAAAAAAACTCCTATGTACAAAATATAATCTGTAAAAATAGAGCTCTGAATTAACCTCCAAAATTTTTCCTTAAGTACTTGCACTTTTAAGTTGCGAAGCTACTCTACTGTTTATGTGTTTGTTTTGTCAGTGTCGTGTTTTTTCTTTTCTTTGCCTCTTCGGTGTTTTTGTTCTTTCTTTATTTTTAATTTCATCTCTGTCTATTTCAATTTGCTGTATGTATGTATTTCCGTCCATATAAGTTAGATTCACGCATACCCGGATAAAATGGTTCTCTAAATGCCCCCCCATCCCCTCTCTTGTCCATGGAGGAACGTATTGACCAATATCTGAGGACTATATTAGCAATCTTAACTGGCGACAAAAGCTTTCATGTCACAATATCCGTTCATAAAAGGCATCCAATAACACGCTGGTATTGAGACAATTTAAAGTTCTGTCATTTTATGTTATAATGGCTAACGACGCCGGTTTAAAATAATTTGGACTGCTATGCTTCTTACGAATGGAAATTTCCTTGTTTTTTTAATATTCACAAAACAATATAACCTTCATGATGATAAAACATTATCCAAATTAAAGCTGCTACTACCCTAAAGGCTTCTAGAGCAAATTATTTTTTTTTTTCGTTTCAATCTATTTTAAAATCAGCTGTTTACAAAAAATTTCAGAGATTTCTCAGAAGGGTTGAGGTACCCTCCCCCAAAATAACTATAAAACAACCAAGAATCTATGGGAAGCTACATTGTAAAGGAGAACCATATCGGTTCATCGGCTAGTGAGATCATTAGGTAGAGACACACACACACCCAAATACACACACACACTGTTACTTTTTTATAAGGATAACAAATGCACTTTACATTGCATTTTAATAAGATTGCGTGATTTTCAATAAAAAACCTTAAGCATTTATAAATTGGATTCTTAATTATGCGATCAACCATTGCTTTTCAAAATACTTTTTCATTGATTTATGCTTTTGAATAATATTGCTATGCTACTTGAATTTGTCTATTATAATTCACTGCACAGACAGACGTGTGAAACCAGGGCTCGGCAGCTGCGCGTCAGCCGCCTGTAAGTCTCAGAGAAATCAATCTTAAAAATCAGATGATAGGCTAAACCTTACCCAGATATGACAATTCCTCTTTTCAAGAATCTTTTCAGAGCACCCAAAAGGGTTTACATTTGAGGCTTGGTCGTGGCTGACGCGCAGCTGCCGAGCCCTGTATGACACAGACAAGAGTTAACTAAGCACAAGCTTTAATAAAAACAAGTACACATATATGTGCGCAGCAATAAAAATGAAAAAGAAAAGTGAAGTGTAGTTTAGTAACAACTAGCGCCAACGCCCCTTAATTCTTTTTTTTCTTGTAAGAGGGTGGTGGACCGTGGTGCCCTTACAAAATGCTATAAACCTTAACCAAAGATCTATGAGAATCTGTACTGTATAGGAGCACGTTTCAGCGGTTAGCGAGATTATTCGTTATAGAAAGACAAACAGAGAGACAAACATCATGTTACTTTGTTATAAGGATATAGAACACCTTATGAGACAAAGTAACAATGAAAAAAAAATTTTCAATGATTTACACGCCGTTGAAGATATTACGTGTAAAAACATTAATCAAAAAAATCTCAAATAAGCATAAACAGACAGACAAACTAACCTATTAAGTAATGATTGTAAAGTAGCTTTGTTACTAAAAATGAATACTTGTATGCCAACTAGTATGCATTATGCAAAACTTTTTCTGGAGCGCAGCTACTCAGCAGCATAAATATGTATGTATGTCCGTCTGTGAATTTGTTTTGAAATACATTTTTTGTTATCTTGAACATGTATTGGAAATGTTTTAATATACTTCCCCAATGATGATAAACAAAATTACACCTTTCGTGGATTAAGATTATTGAATACAAATCTGGTATCCAAAGTTTTTTAGCCTACAAATAAAAACTTTAGATTCCAGTTTAATTCAAAGGATTTATGGTTGTTTTTATCGGAGCATTTTTTCCCCTTGAAAACATTGAAAAATAGATTCGAAGATTTTTTGATCGAATATTTCAAAACAAACATTGGAAAAACAATATAAACCTAATCTTTTTGGGAATCGCTAAACCTTTTAGTTCTCGTCAAAATGTTAATGTTTTTGCTACTAACAAAATATATCGCAGCCACGTGCATAGCTTCTTATTGCTTTGCTACTATTGTATCCAAATATATCCTTGTTAAAGTGTTTGTTGCATGTTTTAATCCAATCACTTGAAAGAATTGAAAAGAGGATATCCTACTTAAAATGCAAATCACACGACAAAAATTTTTCTCCATTTTTCAACGCCAGGGATGTAGGGATAGATAACCGGGATCTAAATGGATAAAACAATGGCTGAAAAATTAATGTACCTTCCCATTTATGGGGCACGGCAAGTACATAAAAAAAGCACTAAATTTTGCAAAGCCTTTTTAAGAAATCTAATAGTTTTAATTTTCAATATTTTTCATGTTTTAATGTCTATCTCTTTATTTTAGCTAAATATTCATACAGACTTGATATTAGAGGAAACACAGAAATTAAATAATCATGTCTAAAATCATAAAATGATGTTAATTTTTCCAGTATGGTTTCGGAACCGATTGATATTTGCTGGATTAGAACTAGTTTTAAACCATACTGTAATTTCACGTATAACATCGTATTACAGAAAATTTCGACGAATAATAAAATAAAAATCATAATAATCATACAAATTTTGTTAACCCGGGCCTACGGCCCCTCCGGATTAACAATTTAATCATGTAATTTTTCATTTTATATCCGCGGAAAATACGATGCGATAAATAACTATTCTCATTCTTTTTTAATAAACTGTGAATTACATAAATAGATAGAGAAGGGTGAATGTCTTGGCCCAATGTAGGCAAAACTCATTACTATGCAATCAAAGGGTTGGTTGTCTGGATGGCGTTTGACCATATAATCATACATATTATTAAGCAAGATTTGGTATAGAGATACACCATAATAAGATCTTGTAATATTTGCCGTCCTGACCTCTATAGGCTACCCAAGCATACTTTAATTTGAACTAGTGGCTACGCCCCTAGAGGCCTTTAAGGGCACATAAAATGTTTACCTTTCAATCTATTGAAAAATCTGATTTTTTCGCCATTAGATGGTGTTAGTTATGTTTTTTTAAATATCCGAAGGGCGGCGTTCTTTTATTTTTTATTTTTTAGCGATTTCTCTTGGGCGGGTGGTGGTACCCTCCCCTATAAAAACTATGAACCTTCCCAGAACCTATGAAAAGCTACACTGCAAAGGAGAACCATGTCGGTTTAGAGGTTAGCGAGATTCTTCGGTACAAACAGACATACATCCTGTAACTTTATGATAAGGATTTCCGATTGGTTACAACCCTATCAAAAACAACATGGTCTAAAATCTACTACAATTTTCATAATTGTAATGTGTTCAATTTGCCATTAAACTTTAATTAAACTTTTATGGTAAAATTAAATGTAGAACATTTTTTAGAGGGAAAAATATTAGATTGGTCAAAAAGAGGTCGGTTGGTTATTCGGTCTCTTGATTAAATTAAATTTTTTTGTAGTTTTCCAATTATATTTTTGACTGTAACGAAGGATCTCGCTAACTGCTGAACCAATATCGTTCTTTTTTTTACAGTGAAGCTTCTTATAGGTTAAGGGAAGGTTTTATAACTATTTTGGGGGAGGGTTTGTCCAACCTCCCAAGGAAAATCACCCCTAGAACAAAGTTACCCCCCCCCCAAAAAAAAATTATTTTTGCTTTTTCTTTCTGAAACCTAAATTGTAGATTAAGGTTGGGGTTTTCGACTTTTCCACCCACTTTAAGTGATCCTAATAGCTTCTTGGGGAGTAGCCGCTAGTTAATTATAAATCTTGTATACGTTGGACGGTTTAATGTGTCTGTTTGACTGATAATACAACTATTGGCCAAAGCTTAACATATAGATTAACCCTGAATTCAATAAATTCTGCAGTTTTGGCTCAAGGTTGTTAAAATAAGTGGCAATGCTATTCTTTCTGTTGCATTTGTTGGTTTATCAGTATTTTTGTTAGTAAAGTCTCAAAATACACCTCTAAGTACTTTTGTAAAAGCTAAGTGGCTACGGCCCTGAGATGCCTCTAGAGGCGATTGAGTTAGAGGAAAATCCGACTCTTGACTTAAAATTTTAGTTTAGAAACAAAAGGTAAAAAATTTATGAGGACAATTTTTTTAAGGGGGGTTAAAAGGTTTCGTGGTAAAGGAGAACCATATCGGTTCAGCGGTACAGACAGACAGACATTGATAAAGTTTATAAATTAAAATTGTTTAGTATTGAAATTTAATTTTACATAATTCAATCAAATCTACGTACGTGTTATTTACTGCCTTGTAGATTTTTTTATTTTGCGGATTTTCCATCATTATCCCATAAAACGATCTAAAGTAGTAGCTGCCAAATCCTTTTTATTTGACTAAGCTCAAATATTAGGTAAGTAATATAAATGTTTCACCCTGAATTTAACATTTTCGTCCTTGGTAAGTTCTTTTATGTTGTTTTGTTAAAAAAAAAAGAGTTTATGTATAATAGTTGTTTTAGTTTCATGTTATAGGCTACTTTAATTCAGCAAGGAAAGTCAACAAGGATGAATTAATATCAAAGTTAGCAATTTTTTATCGTGAATGGAGAAAATAACTACTCATTTTTTTCAGGGATCTAAAGGGATATGACAGTGGCCAATAAACTGGTGTATGTCCTTCCTGATGATACACAAAATTACCCATCTGTAAGTTAAAATTAGGGATAGAAACACTCAACTAAATAAACCAACCAAGTCCTTAAGGTTGTTAGGCCAACGAATAAGAAAACGTTATGGTAAAACTTTTGGGACTAATAAAAAAAAACAATGTCCCCTTTTGCTTTTCATTTTTTCACTATAGAAAACAAAAAGTCATTTAACAAAACCTAACTGATTTTTTAAAACAGAATTAATCAAGGTGAAAAAAATATGGTAATTGGAGAAAGTCGCTCAATATAACGTCATAAAAATGAGGGAGATGAGAGGAGAAGTGTGAAAGAAACTCCCTAAAAAAGATGGATAATCATTAATCACTCATTTTTATGACGTCATATGTCTTTTTTTAATGACTTTTTCCATTTACAAAATATGTTATGCAGAAAATTTTAATGTAAATAATTTAAATACTTTTTATGTAGTGGTGTACTTTAAAGACTACTATACAGATTTAATATCCACCCAAAAATCATCGTAAACATAAGTTTAAATCAGTGCAATAAGATACAAAATTATCTTTTTAAAAATCAATTAATAATTAATAAAATTTCATGAACAATTGATTAAATGATATCTTGACTTTAGAAACACGTTTGATGACATTTTTGGTGCTATTTTTAGTCCGCAACCCTTATTTTTAGGATAAATTTCGTTAAGGTAATAGGGAAGTTTTTCATATGGCTAACCATGCGGGACTGCCCAACAGAGCCTAACCTAAAGTAATAAAAAAACTGCCATACATTAATTTTTTATCAATTTCAAAATATGGGCTGTTTTTGGCTAAGGCATTCCCGTTACCTATAATATTTAAAAGTAAATTAGACTGAAGCGAGTTACAGAAAAGCTTAAAACAACTGCATAGCATTTAAACAAATATACATACATAGGTTATTAGTACAGCAAAACTACTCTTTCATTCACTTTGTCTGTCGTCCGTCTGTCTGTCAAGTTTGTTATTAGAGGCAGACAACTGTGATGTGTGATGATTCTCTTGTCTAATTGCTTTTTGGCAGGGATCTAAAGAGATAAGACAATGGCAAATAAATTGGTGTAAATCTCCAATGATGAACGATTACACTCAACTCAATAAACGGTCAAATCAAACTTTCGTAAAGTCCCAAAAGCTGTTAAGCCAACGAATAAGAAAACGTTATTATAAAACTTTGAGGACCAGTGTAATAAACAGCCCATTGTCCCATCTCTCGTTTTTTTTAGACTTATCAAAGATGATTACTAAATTTTTGTGTTATTATTTTGATGTCCTATGGGCATCTACTCTATAACTCACTTGGTCCGTTGGTTTTCTTAATTCTTGTTCAAAAATTGTAATATTGATTAATGAGCTGAGCTACTTATGAATGCTATGATCCTAGTTAGGAATAGCACAGCTTTCTTTAATTACAAAGACAAAACTCATGCAGTTAAAACTTAACTACATTTTTTTTACTGCAACTATTTTAGATTTTCATGATAAGACCTTGGGTGCTAGTTAGGGTGGCTCTTTATTGCACTAGTCTCCAAAGTTTTTTAAAAACATTGGACAAACTACTTTGGGGACTTTTAGTTTGGTTGATTCATTAAGTTGAGTGTTCAAACGTTTCAACCACTTATTTTAATCTATAGAAGGGATTATTTTGTGTATCACCATCATCATTGGGATTGTAATTCAATTAATCGGTCATTGTCTTATCCCTTTAGATCCTTGTAGGGTTGCGGAGTTTTTAGCACGTGACAAGTCTGGATCACATCACGTAATACTAGGGGCATTTATGTTAAACCTTCTGCTGCTATGTCAGGCAATGACATAAATAGTATAAGTAGTAAGAATCCCTGCAACCACGACTAAGTCTAAATTTAACCCTTACAGATGGGGGGGGGGGGCCGGGGGGGGGCTCTAAGATTATTGTTATTTTTTTGTTATGAAAAATAAAAGTTCGTCCTAAAATTTTGTTATCATAGCTGCAAAATTGACCGCTCTACAGCTGTTTTAAAATTTAGCGGCTGACCGCTAAAAAGCGGCTAAGGAGCGGTCTGACCGCTATGACTACAAAAAGTAATTTTCTCTAAAAATACACATGAACCACCAGAAAAAAATTGGGGCCCGATCTGTTAGGGTTAAAACCCATTTGGTACGATGAAATTCTTAAAGGGGACTTACGCGCGGCTCCCGAGCCCTGATGCAAATGCCTTGATCATTAAATATACGTAAATTAAAAACATGCACAATTATAAATTCTAGAAAAAAGCCATTACCCTTGGTTGTTGGACCTGACGTTACGTTGCCTCACCTTAGCATAAAATCTCGCTAACTGCTTGAAGAATATAACCTGCTTTGTGAAGACCATTTTCTGTAAGCCTGACCGTTTGAAAGAATGTCCAACAAACTATTACTTACTAAGTAGTTCGCTAGTATTACAATTTGGGCCACCCTAATGCTCTTGTTTTCATTAACATTTAACAAATATGCATAATCACAAAATTTTACAAAATTGTAAAAAATGTTCAGAGATTAAGATCTGTTAGATTAAAGTTTTCTGCCAATATTTCAACGTTCATTTTTGCACAGCAAAAAAAATATGCAGAAAATATTTTATTCAAATGTGAAAAGTGTCACTCTATGAATTTTTAGATTAGGATGTATACGTTTTTATGGCAGTATCATAAGAATAATTAAACAACATTTAAGCATTTAATGTGGGACAGTTAAAAATTTCAAGACAAAACATAATCAAAATGCCTTAAATAAAAACTGATTGAGTACTTGTAGGAAAATTAAAATTAAAATTTGTTTAAGTTTTAGAGATTGTAAAAAAAATAATTTAAATGTTAATCTTTTAAAAGCAAAGCTTTTCTATAATTTGTATCTCTACGTCTGTGGGTACGTAACGGTTAGCTGTTATAATTAAATTAAGCATGTTAGAATTACCCTATCGTTTTTAACCTCTGCATGCTGACTCCTATTAAGAGTTAAGTATGATTTTGAAAGCATAGCTTTGAACATTTATATTTTTAAGTTTTGACACTCTTAAAGCGTTTATGTTCGTTTGTCATAATGTCTGATTTTAGACCTTCGCTTTTATTGACATTTACATTCTTGTTAAAATTAAATTAATATGATTTTTATTTAGTTTATAAATCCCAAAAATGCATATTTTAAACAATTTTCAAACTTTCTTTGACATTCAAATTTAGACATACTAGCATTAGTATTGGGTCGCCTCCGGGTTCCAGGGACAAATGCAATCCTTTTTCACAGAACCACAATCTCTCACCAATGTCTCCTTTCCAGATCAGCGACGCATTAATCCCTGTTTTAACAAATATATTTAACCTTAGAATGGTGATACTATTTTACACCGATCCTAAACCCAAATATATTTAAGGGATAATCTTTTGCCTATAAGCCCTATTCCGAAAATGGTATTAAAATATTATCGATAACTTTATACTATTATTTGTGCTAAGAATTTTTTTATTCCTAGGTAGCTAACTTTGCCGACACTTTTGGACTGGAAGTATCTGTTGTGATTACTAGAGCCATGCGAACATGACTACAACATTCCGTTCAGCTGCCTATATCCCCGTGAGGCGTGAAATTCTTTGTTAGGTACCTTTGTCAGGTAAGAAAATCACTAGGTTAGCTCCGAACCGATCTTCCAGAGTATTAACAAAGCAAAACTACCTTTAAGACGTGAACTTATTTAGAGTTCTAATCCGAAAATGTTAAATTGTCCGAATAGGTAACGATCTCCAACTTTCCTATACTTCAGAAGCTGGGGGAGGATACAGTTGTTAGTATCGGCCGTCAGATAGCGTGCTATCATCAACCGTTGGTAGCCGAGCCACCACTGTACCTTCCCTGTGTTATTCCTATTTAGCCCCGTAGTGACTTGCGACTTGCTGGTACCTAGTACCGCGCTATAGGAGTTCTCTTCAGAAGAAAATTTGGAGATAACTATCTGTCCGGATCCCTAATCCTTTAGGCCCTAAGAAGGCCCTATCCTTAAATTTATCTCAATTGACCAAGATCAAAATGATATTCTATAATTTATTTAACAAAGTATTATGAATTTATCTAACAAAACTTTTTATTTTTTAGGTGTGTTCCAAATGTAAAATCCTAAGTTTGAGCCGCCAAGACTCTCAAGAAAATTCCAAAGAAAGAGAAGGGAGTCTTCCCTTAAATTTTAGAATTTTAACAAGAGTTTGTGTGATATATAAATTCCGTAAAACGACTGACTGTTTCTCTTTTCCAGGTTTACTTTTATAGGCCCGAAAGCCTTAGGAAAAAGAGAGACAAAAATGATGACTTTTATTTTGTGTTGATTTTTATGTTTAATTAAAAATTGGCGACCTGATTTTTAAGATTTTGCATTTAATAGTGTGTGTATAATTCAACTAAATCACAATATTCATTTCATAAATTAGTAAGATCACATTTTATTTTATTTTACATCAAGAATACATTAAACTATTGGTTTCGAATTAGTTTTTTCTAATGATGTTTTTTCAATGTCCTCTTTAATTTTTACAGATTTTCATTCTTTTAATTTAGTTTTTTATCACGAAACCTCTAATTTTATGATTCTTGTATTGTTTTACTAATGTTAATTTATATTGACAATATTTGCTAATAATTTTTTAGCTGTACTATGACCATTCTATTAAAAGGGTTATGTTCTCTAATATTATCTTTTAGGGTCTTCGTTTTATAGATCTTATTTCCCCATTTTAATAAATAGGTCTTTATACAAGCTTTTTTATTTAAAAGTTATATTAAATTGTTTTAAATTTGTCTAATTTTGATAATATTTTTATAATCTCTTACTTTCATTAGAATAAATACATAATTTAAGGTATGGGTTGGATTTTTCCCCAGTAAAGCTACTCTACAAGTTATTCATAGAATCGGTTTAGGGGAAAAGGACGAACCATGTACCCCTCTCAAAAAGAAAAAGCTCGATTATAACACGTTTCAAGAGGCTAAAGATGACCCGTGTTTCATACAGCCTTGGTTTTTGAGGTGTTTTAAATCATAGGATATCTTTCGTTTATTATTTTAATGATTTTTTTTGTGTTTTTTGTACAAAGAAAAATTTCTAAATACTATATTTACGATATTGTTAAAGTTTTTATTTCATAAACATAAAGAGACCAAAAATACTTATACCGATGGCTAAATGTTGTCTTATCTCACTTATTTCGCGAATGCCGCGTACACTCCAGAGTACGCCATATTGGATAACCATGCTGGTTTTAGTTTACTTTAAAGTGGCGTCACGCTGAAATTTCTTATTTTCTAAAAAGGGAAAAATACAGTGAAAATTCATCTTTTATAGGTTAAAAATATATGAAATGCATGTTCAAATGCATAAATTAAGGCTAGGTGATAATTTCAATATATTTTCCCTTCGAATTAGCCTTCGGTGATAAGTTTTTTCTTGTCGAATGAGGAATCAATTCTTCATTTTGATATTAATAAAAGTGATTTTTATTTTTCAGAATTTTCGATTATCTTCCGCGATCTCATATTTTTGTGCGAACTTATTTTTGTCAGGCATTATGTTAAACGAAGTTGCCATGGGGAGGTTATACTCGGTCTTGGCCGAGTATAATCTCACCATGCAACAGTTTAATGCCCTAAACATCTATACCGGCGGTAAGCTGGTAGAGATGTTAGGGCAGCCAGGCAGGGATAAGGAGGAGGACCGGTTGTTTCTGCAGGTAAATATACCTTTTTATTGTTCCGGCACTGATCCATAATCCTGTTTTTTCTATGGAGACTTTTTTTACTATAATAGATAATGTTTTATCAAATGAATATTTCAATCACAATGATGTATTCCCTTAATATTAATAATTTTATATTTATTAGAATCAGCTTCTGTTTTTGGTTTAGTTTTCTTCTTTTATTTGCTGATTTTAATGAACATAAGATGTTATTACATTAATTACAATATTACATTAATTACAATATTTTCGGTCATTATCGCTTAGTTTCAACGTAAATCATTTATATCAGTTTTCTTAAAAATTCTCTATTCCATAATTTAGAATTGTATAATATTTAGTCCCCCTATTGCGGTAGATAAATATCTTTTTCGGACTAAATTTTATACGTATTTTTTAAAGAAACTTTTTTCATTTTCATAGTTATATAAAATTTCAAACATCCCTGTATTACGCTTATCGCATAACAATTGTTTTGTGTTTGAATTTTACATTTTATTTATTTTATTCTGCTTTAATTATTCTTTTTTGATAAGTAAATGATTTTCCTTTTTTCAGAACACGTTGTATCAGTTAGAGAAAGCCGGGCTTGACATGATCAGCCCTGCTGATCCCGTGTCCGGAGACGTGTTGATTGCCACCCTGACTCTGATCTCTCTGCTGATCGTCCTCCTTTCTGCGAAATTCCGTAAGTGCATAGTTCGTTTTATTCGATTTTGACCGATTTTTTAATATATTTTAACTTTACTACTTTATTTGCTGAAAGTAAAATACTCAAACAATTTAGCCTCTTTTATTTGTGTATTTTTCAATCAGTTTACCATATTTTAAATTATTGGTCAAAGGAACCGTCTGATCAATGTCACCCTCTTCCACTTATATTATTTACATAAGAGCAGCTAGCAGTGACAGAAAGGTATCATTGATCAGATATTTCCCCGAATATATTATATATATTATCGTAGTTTAGTCAACTTAATTATAGAGTAGTTTTTTCCCTTTTTTAGCTTTAGGTTTTTTGCGGTTTTTTAGCCAGCATTAGCTTTTTCGTGTTATCTTAATTTAAAATTTTTTAAATTTTCCCTTTTAAAAGTAGGAAATTTTGCTTTGGATCTTGAGTAAAAATAAGTTTTATTTTGGGTTTTGAATTAACTTTGCTTGGGGTTTTTTGGGTTAAAATTTGTTTTGGGTTTTCTGAGTAAAAATAAAATCCTTTTTTGCGTTTTTTGTTTCCAGTGGTAGATTTTCATTACATTTGGTTTCGTAGGCGTTTGGTGGTCCTTTTTGTTGGAATCTTCCTGGTCTCACGTATTTTTGCCTTGTGGTATTCAGGATTATTGTGGAACATATTGAGTTTTTTGTCTATCATTTGTTGTTGGGCCGAGTCCAATTGGTGTCTGTTGATGCGTTTTATAATTCTTATCAGTCTGCTTAGAGTTTTCCTGTTTCCTGGTAGAAAAGCCATTGGTTCAATATCTATGTCGTACACGGGGGTTTTTAGAAACCAATCTATGATGAAACGCCCGTCTTGCCTGGCTTCTTTTTCCAAAAAGGTCCATTTATGATCCCCAACTACATTATATTGTCGTCTTAGCACTAGGGCAACTTCTGACATTTTTCTGCAATCTTTGTAGCATCCTAAAAAGTTATGTGTACACAAAACCTTGTCTTGGTCAAAGTCTAGATAAGGGATATTGGTTGTTTTAAGATATTCTAGTTGTTCATGGTGTTTTTGGTTCCATAGTAGGAAAGGATCTTCAACCTCTGCGGCTGTTACAGGTAGTTGGCTAACGCTGTCCATAGGGGTTGGTTGGTCCATTGTACTTGCCATGCTTGGCTGGTCGTCTTGTTGGGTTGGTTGAGGGCCATTAGCTATGTCATTGTCTATTTCAGCAAAAATGTCGTCTAACATTTCGTTATAGGCAGGGAGATCCTGGAAAGTGAGGTTTAAGTCCATTTCTATGGTTTCTTCCAGGCTTGGTGTTGATGGTTGTAGTGTATTTTCAGAATTTGCCGGGGCATCATTGCAGTCAATGCCAAGAACGCTTTTGACTATGGTTTTTCGATAGTAGTTTAGATCTTGACCGCCAAAGTTGAGTGGTTCTCCCCTGACCAAGGCAACCGCCGTTTTACAGACGTAAAGGCCACAGTCAGTTAGGTTTGTTTGTTGTGGCGCATCGTTAACGATACTAACGGTTACAGGCGTGTTTAGGATTTTTTCTTCTACAAAAATGTTGTGTAGTTTTTGCAGACTTTCAACAATACTTTTTCTATGATCTGCTAGGTCCCATTGGAGGAGCGAATCATAGTATTCTATTATATTGTTTGATTTAGAAACTACAACGAAAGCCCAGTGGTTTCCCCTTAGGTGAAGGGGAATTAGGACTATTTCTCGATTTAACATGGTACTTAGTTGTCCGTCATATATTTGGTTTAGTTCCTCTCGGCTGTTGCTTTTTAGAAATTCGCCAAAGTAGGTATGTAGGATAGCGACATTTTCAAGGTGACCAAGTTCTTCCATTAAAAAGGCAAATATTACTTCCCCTCCTATCCATTGGTTAGGGCACATAGTTAACATTTCAGACGGGGTAATTGGACGTCTGTATTTTGGGGTATAAGCGGTCGAATTCCTCTCAACCAATTGCATTAGTTCTCTGGATGGGAAATCTTTATGTTCAGCTGATAACATCAGCTTTCTTAAGGCTTCGGTTAGGACAGATTGGTATTGTCCCTCGGGATAGGTTTCATTTTGTCCAATATAATTATTTTCCCCTTCAATTGGAGCTGTCCTTCCTGAAAAATTATCAGCCATTGTCAATCCTCTCAATTGTCCACCTGAGCGTGGCTGGGATAGGCGGGAATGCCCTAACAAATACAGGTGGTAGAACCACCCTGAGCGGTGACGCTGTATTTGCGGGACTTTACAGCCGCGGCTAATAACTTCTCGTCTTTAGGAAATGCACACTCTGATTGTTTATTCTAAAAATATTTAAAAATCATTAAAGATTCTGTTTATTCCTTTATCCCGGATTAATTTAGCCTTTTTTGATTAAGTATAGGAAAATTATTAATTAGTGATTGGAATGTATCAAAATTGTTTTAAAAGTTTAATTAAAAATGGAGAAATAAGCATTGGTTTTAGAGGTATCGGGTGGTAATTTTTCATGTTTGGCTTATTAAAATTATTTTGTAATGGAAAAACTGTGGTTTACCTTAAAAATTGTTCTTCTACCAAACTATTTTATTTGAATTATGATCTATAAAAGTTAAGTATGATTTCAGATACATGTGTCCTGCCTCAAGTCTTAATTGTAACTGATTTAATTTGATTTTGAATTATTCTTTTATATTTTTTAGAACAATATGGAGGTTTTTTATATGTTTTTATAATTAAGCAAATTAAATTTTGTGACATAATAGTGTTAGAATCTGTGTCTCGTAGTTTTTTACAAAGCAGTCATTTTCGTTTTAAATGTCTAGTTATTGTCTTTTGGTCCTTTTTGGAATTTTAATGGTTTTTTCGGTTATCCTGGTAATTTCTGGTACTGTGTGGCTGTTGTACAATTTTCCTAATTTGTCGGTCTAAAAATATGTGTATATATAGGTACCTAAAAATAAAATTAGTAATACGGCAATTGAATGTATGTTTTTTCTAGATAAACCTGGATTTTTAAGATTTTAGAGGATTTTATTTATTTTTGTTAGAGGAATTTTTTAATGTACACTGGTGGCCGACCCTTCAAACGGCTGGCCCTTGGAGGTTAACGAGCTCATATTCAGTATGTCTAATTTCTTGTTCTTTACAACAACAACATTTTGCTAGATTTTTTGCGTCATTTTTTGTGCAAGGGAACCATCTGAATTCTCCTTCGTTACTAATGAAATAATTACTAAAACATGTAACAATGACTATGAGCACGTTAAAACCTCCAAAGGAAACCCAAACGAAAATTGCCCACCAGTGTTGCACTATAAAATCGTAAATTACCCCTAAGATATCATTGAAAGATCCGGTTTTTCCAAAATATTTGTTAATAATGTCCGGCGTCATAAGAAAGCTGGCGATAGGATTTCCTTCGTGTTGGTAAATTTCACAGGTAGTGTTGCAGGCATAAGTTAGGTCCTCTATTAATTCTGTGTGTGCGTCTGCTGAAAATGTAAAAGTATAATCGCAACTTTTCATTGTGTCCTTTATGCATTTGTTGTCCTCTACTCTTATATGTCTTCCTAAGCAATATACAGAGTGATGATGGATTAGTGTTTTGTCACAAAGGAGCTCTGGGGGAAAGGTAGATGAAAAAATCGTCCTTTCTCGCAAAGCCCATTGTGGCACACCACCAAACCACATCGATTTGTATTTGTATCCATAATGTTTATCAGTATTAAAGGCCCATAAATAATCATCATGGTACAACATGCTTACTATAGGTTTATCAGCAGCTACTAAATCCACGCATTCTCGTAGTAAGGTGGGATCAATCACTTTAGGTTGATCCCCCAATGGGATAATATTAATTAGATAATTTGATATTAGGTCTATTTCTTCCATGATACGGCGGTATATTCTTTGTCTCAAAGGTGTTTTGGTCCCTTTTAAGATGTCATAGATTTTTTGTATTCTGAGGCCTAAGTCAAATTCCTGTAGCTTTAAGGTTTTTCTAAAGTTGATTTTGGAATAGAGTGGTGTGAGTCCACTATTTGGTATAGATTCTAGAGTATTCTGAATTTTTTCGCTATCTCGTGCTAAGCTTGCTAAAATTTCAGTTAAAGTGTCATATTTTGTTTCCAATCTTATTAATCTTTGTCTAGTTTCAGGAGTTTGTACTAAGTTTTTGATCTTTTTAATTTCACCGTAAGCTAGATTAATTTGGGACAGGACTTCTTCGGATGTTCTGAAGTCTGGATAATCAGATTCGTCATCACCTTCGCCACTGTCTCCTTTTTCAGATTGTTCTGACCTATCGTTATTATTTTGATCTCCATTATTATTATTTTGTCCTCCATTGTTATTATTTTGTCCTCCATTGTTATTATTTTGTCCTTCATTGTTATTTTCTTGGGATGATCCAGCATTGACTGGAGGTGTTTCACTGTTTGTTGGAGGTGCTTCACTATTACCAGGAGGTGCGGTGTTCGGTTCTGATTGTCCTCCATTGTTAGCTGGAGGTGCTTCGGAGCTTGATCCTGCCGGTGTTGCAGGATTTTCAGAAGATGGGGGAGTTTCATTCTCCACTTTTGGTCCGCTGATTGGTAAATTATTGCCTTCAAGTATTTGTCGTTTTAGAATACGATTTTGCTTCTTTAAATCCCTATTTTTCCCCATAGTTCTCTTGAATAGTCCTCTAAGATAGCGGTTTTTTAATGTTTTTGATTTTAACATTGAGTCAATGGAGATTATATTATTTTGTAATGCGATTTTTTCAGCAACAAGTTTTAGTTCTTTATTTTTTGCCACCGCTTTGTCATTTTGCAGAGTTTTTTCCATTTCAATCCCTTCATTGATGTATGAAGTAGCAGATTGAAGTTGTTCTTTTAATTCTGAAATCTCTCGTGACAATTTCTCTCTTATTTGTAAAATGTTTCTCCCATAGTCTTTTTGAGCATTTTCTTTTTCTAGTGTTAGGTCTTTGATAGTTTTTTGGCATTCTTCCAATTTATTTTCTAATGAACCCCTTTTTATTTCTATTTCTTTTATTTCTTTATTTAGCCAGTTTACCTTATCATCTTTAAACCTATCTTTTTGGAATATTAAGGTATCTAATTGATTTTGAACTGTAGTTTTTTCGTTAATGGCTTTATTTCTTTCTAATTCTAGTCTATTTATTTCCTTTTGCAAAACAAATATATTTTGATTTAATTCTTGGAGATTCTTTTCTAGAGTATTTGTCCTTTTTTCGCAATTCTCTAACCTTATTGTTAGTAGTTCTTTATCGTTGTTAATCTGTTTGTTGTCTATTGTTAGTGATGTTACAGTACTTTTAAGTTCATTGAGACTTAAATCAGCACTTAATTTTTCAGCCGTTATTTGTTCGTATAATTCATTTAATTCTGCCCATCTTCCTTCCGCTGTGTCAGCTCTTGTTTTTTCAGCTGTTACTCTACTTTCTAGTGTTAATTTACTTCCAAATAAGGCATGATTTTGCGTTTCTAGGTCATCATACCTTCGACCTAAGTCCTGATATGTTGTGGATAAATGTGCTAAGCTTGCTGAACAATCTCGTTGTAGATTTTCTAGCCTGGTTCTTTCCTGTGTTTCCAGTTTAATGATGTTTTCTAAATCTTCTATATGATCTTTTAACCTTGTTATCTCGCTATCTTTACTAGCTGCTTGATTAACAAGTTGTCCTAGATGTTGTCTTAGATCAAAAATAGTTTGTAGTATATTTACGTGGTTGGGATCATCACACTCTGTTAGATCCACCTCCATTATTTCCTCTGTCAGCCTATTTAGTGGTATACATCTTAGCCCCTTTCTATTATTTTCCTCTTTAGGTAAAGGTTTTATTGAAGCATTACTTTCCCCACTGACTTCCATTTGTGATTCGGGATTATTTTCGGGTTTTATTGGGTTAGGGTCATCATTGTCAACCTCCATTTCCGTGTTAAGATTGTTTTCAGGTTTTATAGGATTGGCATTTGAGATGGAATCATCCATGTCTCTGGATAGATAAGATTCTACGTCGGGTTTAGCTAGGATATCTTCAGGTATTATGGATGGAGGGTGTTCAGGTAAAGGAGGTTCTTCTTTTACAGGTGAAGAGTTTTCAGGTAAATGAGATTCTTCTGTCACAGGAGAAGAGTTTTCAGGTAGATGAGATTCTTCTTTCACAGGTGGAGAATGACCAGGTAGAGGAGCTTCCCCATTGGAGGCTGCATGGCTATGACCTTCCTGTGGTTCTTCAGGTTTGGGAGAAATCATAGGAGCTTCTGTTTTTGTTGTAGGATTAGTATTCGCTACTGTTGCTGAGCTCGATTTTTCCGTAGGGTTAGAGCTAGTTTCAGTAGTTGGAGGGGTTTCCGTTTTTGTTGTAGGGTCTGTACTTGCTTCTGTTGCTGTGCTCGATTTTTCCGTAGGGTTAGAGCTAGTTTCAGTAGTTGGAGGGGTTTCCGTTTTTGTTGTAGGGTCTGTACTTGCTTCTGTTGCTGTGCTCGATTTTTCCGTAGGGTTAGAGCTAGCCTCAGTAGTTGGAGGGGTTTCCGTTGATGGGGTAGATTCAGATTGTGTTGAAGGTAGCGTTGGAGGAGGTGATGGAGGTAAAGATTCAGATGTTGGTTCTACTGTTGAGGGTGATGAAGGGGGTTGTTCATCCCCTAGTTCATCTAGTTCACTTTCGTGAATTTCATCGCTATCGCTTTCAGAGTCGGAGCTCGAATTCATTTGAGCGTCAGAGTCTGTGTCAGGATTATAATTTGGGTCGTCATAATCATTATAATTATAATTGAGTCCTCCTAAATCCATGTTTTGACCCCCGTTGTCTTGACTGTCACTATTTGAATTTATATTATTTGAAGTAGAAGGGCCAGCTGAATTAGCACTAAGTAATGGAAGATTGTTTGAATCCAAAAAGTTGATTAAACCAGAAGTTGAATCGCTGACATATCTGCGAAACACTTCGTCTGGCATTCCTTCCATTCCTAGCAATTTAGCTATGCCTTTTCTTACTTTCTTTTTTAGTACTTGGGTCTTGTATCTTTTTAAATCAAAATTCCCTAGTTTTCCTATTCTAAATAATTGTTCTCTTCTTAAATTTTCGATTCCATAATTTACTGATATACTTATTTTTAGTTGTTCAGATCTGGGTCTATCATTATATTGAGTAGGTGGATTGTCCAAACCGTTATTAAAAATTATTGCCAATATTTGTCTCATAGTGAAAGCTGGAAATGCTGGGTCTTCTATTGCTGGGGGTTTGTTAGAAATTGCGGGGTCAAGACGTGGTTTTTTAGGTTCACTACGCTTTTTTCTAGTAGGACTTTCAGTGGTTATAGGGTTACTAGTAATAATCATGTCATACAATTCTATAATCAGATCCTCTACGTTAGCTAATTGACATATTATAGTGCCATTTTTGATTCTATCCAAACTATTTTTTAGGTCTAGTAATCCTATACCAATATGGTTCAGTTGATCGTTTAAGAAATATCTCCTAGCAATGAATTTAAAAGCTTGCCAAAAGCCATGTTGAATTTGATCTCTAAAAATGTTTTTAAACTCTTTTTCCCCTAGAATTTGTATTTTGAATTTTATGACGTCTTGGTAATAAGAAGGGAATCTTTCTACTGGTAGGTAGTGAGATTCCTTGAGAAAACTGACCTGTTCCCCTTGTAAGACACCACTACTAGCCCCAAATAGTAAGGATAGGATTAACAAAATCATTTCCTAAAAGTAAAAAAAAGTTTTTTAGTTCTATCGTCTAGTTTTTTATGTAACCACTGAAAGTCGTACATTTTTAATCGTCCTAATTTTTCAATTTATCATAATAAATACGCAATTTTTTGTATACAGTTGCTTTAATCGAATAGTCAGGTGATACCAGACAGTGTAGGTAGTCGATCCATAATTTGTTGTAGTCTGATTTGATGTGTAGCCCATTGTCTTTTTTCAAGTCTAATACGTATTTCAGTATTATTTTTTGAGCGGTCTTATTCCCTCCTAGATTTCGGAAAGAGTACGAGAAATTCCTTTTGCATAGTGTTTTCAGAAATTCCATGTCTGCACAAAATATTTTGTCTATGTCTAGGTTGATTAGTATGAAATTGGTCCAGTGGCGCAATGGCACCACTCGGACTATTGGTACATTTGATATAGTAAAATGATTTTTTAAATGTAATTGCATTGATGTCACTGTATCATGGATTGTTTTTATATTTTGTGTGTGATGATCAGGATCTTGGCAACACGTATAGATAAATCTTGGGGAGGTTGGTAGGATCACGATTCTTTCTTTCATTTCTGACCATTCCATCCCTTTTCTCTTGAGATTTTTAATCAGAAACCATAGTAGATTCCTCATACATTGTATGTAGGACATTGTTTTGTCGTTGTCAAAACCGGTTGTATTTTCTGGGTTATGGTGATCTTTTTTACATTGGTTGACAAATAGGGAGTTTCCTGTTAAGTTTAACAGTATTAGTGTGTTTTTATTTATTTCTTTTCTTACGGATTCAAAGAAATTGTTTTTTATTTCTCTTTTTCTGGGGGGTAAGTTTGATGAATATAACATCTGTACATTTGTTAGGAAAACAAAAATAAAACCTGCCTTTTCAAGTTCGGACCTTACTCGTTGAAAGTAACTTCCCCCTATGCATATAACTTTTTGCTTTTTATATGCAGGCGCCATCTTTTAATCTCTGATTTATTTGCTGTGCTGAAACATAAAAATAATATAATTGCTTTTTAAAATGATATCAATTAATAGATTTATTGAGTATTGGTCCGATCTTTAAAAGGTTTATCTTAATTTATTTATAATGTTTTATTAATTTTGATTTATTTTCAGTGTTGCCAAAGGACAAGCTGAAGGCCTTCTCCCGGCGTTTTTCCCTGGCGTTTGGTCAGGTGTTTCATATCCCGTCACGTCCGGGAGGGGCCAATGAAGAATTTCAGCTCCAGGATATTGAAGCTCCTAACGCCGCTGTTGAGCGCGATGTTGTTGCTGTGGAGGATGCTCCCCCAGCTTATTGTTCTATTATGTGGTAAGTAACTTTTTTAAGTATCGGACTTATTTTAATAAAGTGTTCTCAATAACCCGCTAATTTATCTCGATTTTAGCGTTTTATTATCTAGAGACATTTAATAAGAGTTTTTTAAATATATTTTTTGGTATTTCTTTACTAATTTATTTATGTTATTTTCAGATTTTTCTGCTTTCCCAGATCTACCTGGGGTATTCTTTGGCCATTTGGCTGTATGCTAATTTCACCATCTATTTTATCTGCTGTTTAGCAGATTGCGAGGTAATAATTAGAATTTTGATATATATATTGCTTTTTTATTTAGTCAGTGAAATTATACACTGAAATCTTACAGTTTTTGATTAGTTATTGTTATGGATCCCAACTACGTTTACGACGAAGATAGTAGTGAGGAGATTGGTGTTGATCTCCATGATCGTTCGTTGGATTATCATAAAGATTTCTTACGTTGCTTAGAGCCTTCTGTAGTTAATGTTATTTGTAGGTAATGATTATTTTTTGTACTTTTTTAGAAGTATTTATTAGAGGAAGAATAGTATTATTTATTAATTCTATCTTTTCCTTTTTTAGTCGCTACCAACATCCAGCGCCGCCTCCTGTCTTGTTTAACTGTTCCGAAACTATCCCGGATTTGAAGGAGGCGCCCGTGGGCGGCCTTCGGGCCGCTTGCCCAGCACTCTTGCTGGTTGGGGCTGGCGTTGTGTGTTTTCTTTTGGTTATTGTGGTGAGTACCTTTTATGTTTTTTAAGTTTCAATATATTTGGTTTTTTATAACCTATGGTGCTTTCCTCCCTGTTTTTATTTTAGGGTCTTTGGAAAGTTATTTTTGGTCTATGTTTGACCTATTGCCCCGTTCTTATCTGTTTTTTATAAGTTTGGGAGCTAGTTGCCCTTTTTGATTTGAGCTAAAAGACCTCTTTTTTTCTTTTATTGAGGAATAAGGCCGTATGCATACTTTACCCTTATTTTATTTGAATGAAACTTTAAAGGATTTTTTATTAACCAAAAGATTTAATGTTATTTGCTATGGCAAATACTCTCCCCCTGTGGCAAAAAAAATTACCGTTTAGGGGTATTTTGACGACATATATGTAGCTTTTATATCTCCTTTAATTATTTAGATTCCAGGGATGTAGGGAGGGAGGGTGTATTTTTTTAAAATTATTTTCTATCTATCTTATAAGTGTTTATTTGTTCAAGACTAGTAGCGCTTTTTTTATTGACATTTTAGAATTTTGACTGACTGAGTATTAGTGATATAGATTTAGTCGAGAGAAAGATAGATAGGAACTGTTATTTCGTTTTATTTGCTGCTTTGTTCGGACATTAGTTTGTTGCTATTTTATGTTCCTCTTTGTTATGGCTGGTTGTCCAATAGGAATTCGTTTTAAAAGACAGGTTTAAGAGGTGTATTCGCGAGTTAAATGCACGTGTTTTATTTATGCGCTTGGGTATTTGGTATAAAAATAGTTTGCTGTTGTTTTGGTTTTATTAGTTGTGGTTTTTTGTTTGAAAATGCTTTTAACAGAGGAGGAGAAAATTGAAGCTTTCGAGCTGAATAATAGCCAGTTTGAGAGTTCGAAATTGAATTTTATTTTCCTTTTGGATAAATTTCAAGATGAGGCCCGTTATGCTAGTTTCACTAGATTAAATGATCCAACGTTGCCTATAAGAATTAGGGAAGAATTCTGGGATTCTGAATTCTTTGGTCGTTTGGATAGCCTGTATGAGAGATTTCTTAGCCTACAACCAGCATTTGGTGCTGATCGTGAATCTTTTGTTGCTAATATTAGACCTATTATGGATGGATATAATCAGCTGCGCGAAGAGTTTGATGCTAATATGATTTTAAATTAGTTTGTTCTTTCTTATTAATAAATATGATGTGTTTTATAATTTGTATTTTATTTTTATGGTTGAGTGTTGTGAGATTTTAATATTCGAAATTAATTTTATTTGGTTATTATGGTTTAAAATCTACGTATTTTGCTAGTGTTGAAAAGTTTTATTGCAAGGAT
Source organism: Acartia tonsa (assembly GCF_053477335.1). Lineage (NCBI taxonomy): Eukaryota > Metazoa > Arthropoda > Copepoda > Calanoida > Acartiidae > Acartia > Acartia tonsa. Next base: position 44,593,744 of record NC_137269.1, on the reverse strand, counting down.
TACATTTTAAATGCAAGCTTAAATGTTATTTTTAATTTTGCTATTTTTTCTATTGCTGTTGTGTGTTAACGCTATAAGGATTATAACTTATATTTAGTAGTTTCATAAATTTAACGCTTTTTGAAACAAAATTTTAATTTTACTTATTTATTCTAAGGTTTAAATTTTTTGCTTGTTATTTTGAATTTTTTGATATCGGTGTGTGTGTTTGTAATCTGTATGTGTGTTATTGACAATTTTAAGTATAAATATAAGTTGTGCTTTATGATTTTATCATTCTTTATTGAACTTTGGAGTAAAAATGTCTGAGAAGGATTCCATGGATGCGGATGTTTGTTATGAAAATGCGTATGAGAGTGCCTGTGAGGATTGGGATTTTATTCGAGAATACGAGTTTGGTTGTGCTCGGCAGCAGTTTGAAGCATATTTGGAATATCCTGGTGATGGTATCTGTATCTTGGCTAAAGAATGTTTGCGTGAATTGGATGTACTGTTCAACTATTTCAGCTTGAGCCGCCCCATATTTGGAGAAACCAAGGGGGCTTTTGTTCGAAAGATGAAACCTATCTTTAAAAAGGTTGCAAAACTGGATCGATTTTTCCGAGATGCTATGGGCTTTGTTGGCCAGAATGTTTATGATATTTGGCAAGATTATTAAAATTTAAATTTGTAGTTTAGTTTCAGTTTGTAGTGTTTTATAAAATTTATTGTCATAATTTTTATGAATAAATTTTGTAATATTTATTTATTTGTTGTTTTGTATGCCCGAAAATATTTCTGATCTATTTTATTTTTGTTCTATGGACGGTTTATTTGGTTTTGCGCGCGCGTATCTGGTGTGCTCAGAGGTCTAATGTTTTTTGGTTTTGGTTTTACTTTTAGTTTGTTAGCGAATATTTAAAAAGAATGGCTGCAAGCGAAACTGTTAGATTAATTTGGGAGGATTTGACTAGCGTCATGAGGAATGCACATAGATATCTACAAATGAGGATTGAGACCTCTGATCCTACCGTTGATAGACAGGAGGTGGTTAGACTATTGGGTGTTCAAGAGACTTTAGTCGCAAGGGTCTTGCTCTGTCGGCCTTTGCCAGGAGAAACTGAAGATGTTCAACTTGCTAAGTTGAAAACTGTAGAAGATGATGTAGAGTTTCACCAGCTCCAAGTTTTTCATGTTTAGACAAATTATTTGTGTTTCAAATATGCATTAATAAATGTGAAAATTATTTTATTTATTTTGTTTTATATTATATTTTCTAAAATTTTGTTTTGTTTTAATAATTTTGCCGCCTCTTTTATTGTCTAGCTGCTTGCAGCTGTTGTGTAGATTAGTTATTAATTTAATCGGTTAAAAAAGGGGGGTTTTTATTTCTCCAGGTGTGATAGTTATTAAGTCTTTGTTATTTGGCGCGCTTAATTTGCGCGCAAATTGGTTTATTTTGTGCTTTAGTTGATGTTTGCTTGGTTTGTCTTGTTTAATTTCAGTTGTGTTTGGTTGCTTATTGCGAAAATGCCTTCATTTGCTAGTCGCGAGGCTCTAAAAGTTATTTATGGCGATTTCACTAGAAATATAGCCAAAATTGTGGTGGGTTTACAAAACGGCGAATATGGAGATTTAGCTTCTCAAACTGATCGCGATAATTTTAGAAGAGAATTGCTGGATCTAGAATTTGAGTGGGTCAGCCGTTTCACACCAGATGATACTAAGCCTGCTACTTTTGGGGATGATTTTATCGAGTATTCGAATGATTACATTGAGTTTATCCGTCGAAGATTCGATTCAATTTCCAACAGGATCTGTGAGAAAACCAGCGGCAGTTTTCCTTGATTTTGAAAATATTGTTCTTAATGTTTCCAAATTGATTTTTAAATAAATTGTGGAAAATTGTTTTTTATTTGTTTTAAACGGCGTAATAATTTATTAATAGTTTTTATTAGATTTATTTTATATGTGAAATTTGTAATGTTAGGCCTGCCGCTGTGATTTAGCGCACTATTATGCAGCATTCTATCAGCCAATAGAAATTGGTTAATGACAGGTTAATGAGGTTTACTCGTGAGCTTGATTCGTATCCCTAGCTCAACGTACCTGGTTATTTTGGTATAAAATGAATGGTTATTATGGTGTTTTAATCATTCATATCTTCTGTTTGAAAGATGTCTTTTGCAGAAAATGTGCTGGAAAATTCTCAAGCCTTACTTGTGAATAATCTTAATTTTGATAATTTGCAAACTCATATTAAGGTTTTATTGGATAAAGTGTTGGATGAAGTTAGATACGAGAGTGTGACCAGGTTCAATAATCCTGAATTGCCTATGAGAGTTAGGGAAGGTTTCCTTACTGGATTTCATGCACGTTTGGAGCGCCTATATAGTGTCTTTCTCTCCCAATATCCCAGCTATGGTGACGATCGCGAGACCGTTGTCGTTCGCATGAGACCTATTATTGATGAATATTTACGACTACGCGAAGAATTTTTTATTAATATGATTATAAATTAATTTGCTACTTTTTTTTTTTGTTAATAAAGATTGTATTTTGTATGTTTTATGTTTTATCTAGGCTAAGTGTATTTGTGTGTGTGTGTGTGCTTGTGCAGCACGGGTGGTGTGTGTGTGTGTCCCTCAGTGACCTTCTGAGATGTACTTTACTGCTAATTGGCTTGTGTGTGCGTATGCCTATATGGCACTAGGGTGTGTGTATCCCTAACTGAGTTGTGTGACGCACACACACCAGCAGACTAGGCTGTGTGAGTGTGTTTCAAAAATTCGCAAGTTGGACTTCAAAATAAGCAAGCTGGCGTCATACTTATTCAAATTTGCATTATTTAAATTAAATTGAAAATCATTTTCGGTCTGTTTATGCTCAAATTTGACATGTGTCAACTTTTTTCAACACTTTATTAGTTCTTACAAAAGGAGGATATTAATAAATGAAAATAGTTTCGGAGCGAAACTTTATTTAATTTAGCTTTTTACGTTCGTCGATATAGATTTTTGTAGTAAATAAGATCTTTATCTTTCAATTTTTTGGAAGTAAGCTACTCTAAAATTTTGCGTTTTCGTTTTAATATCAACCTTATTTTTCTGGGAGCGAAGCTTTTCTAGGCATCAGCCGCACATTCTACCGCTACAGTTTTATTTATTTTGAGGCAAAAACTACTATTTCTTGTTTAGAAACTTTTTATAATTTTTCTCGTTTCGCTAAATATAGAATCAATATTTCAAATAATTTTTTAATCTACTTATCCCTAACTTTTTTAAATAGAGTTTATCAATCATTCATAATTATTTTTAGGCGATACATTAACTCATTTTGTGCTTATTGATTATAATATATTTTGGTTATATAGGGATTAACATATAAAGATTATAATATTAATATGGTTAAATAAGATTAAATAAGGATAATATGGTTAAATATAGTTATCATGAATAAGGATTAAATATGTTGCTATTCTAGACTACTATCTAAGTGAATGGGTATTGATTTTCTTAGCCGTCGTGGTTTCTAGGGGCGTGGTCATAGCGTGGCATTGGTTGAACCGAGGCACAGCGGCGACGTCCTGCCCCTCTATCAAGTTGTAGGCGAAGGTCCCCACTAGTAGGCCAGGCTCTGAAACCCCATGCTGCTAGTCCACTATGCCTTTGTCGCTGTTCTCTGGGGTACTCTCCAAGTAGGTTACGAGTATCGTGCTGGTAGTGGTTAGCACGGCGTTCTAGCAGTTGTTGGTAACGTCTATCTCGTCTATCCTGGTTGTGGTGAGCGCGGTGATCTTCATGTTCTCGAGGTTGTCGGCGACCGAGGCTTTGGAGTCGGCTTCCTTCGTGATGGGGGAGCTCGTGTCGTTCTCTCTGAAACCGGCTAGGTTTATCTCGTCCCTCCCATACTGCAGAGTCCCACTCCCTAATGGCTAGGTGATATTTATTGATGGAATGGTCTATACTGGCCGCATGGTCAAGGAAGACTTTAGTCAGCCTTTCACTCCGTGGAGACTCACGGAACCAAGCGATCAAATTTTTTAAGAAGGCTTTCCATTCGCCGTTCTTTCGAATTTGATCGCTCAGCCGGTCATGAAATATCTCATCGGAGGTGGCGCTTTGGACCCATCTCAAGTCCCTGAACATTGCGTTGAAGTAAAAGATGTAGTCATAGCAAAGTACAATCACATCCTCAGCCTTCATATCATCATGTACTAGTTCCATGAGTTTTTTCTTAGGAAAGCATCTAAAAAGTTCTGGTGAGTTCACAACCATCATTGTTTTTCACTTAGAGTTTAAGTATTGTCTTTATTTTCTGATGTTTTACTGAAAATAATTTGTGTAGTTTATTTAAGTGAATGATTGGTTAACTATTCTAAAGAGTTTTGTTGCCCTAAATTTAACCTAATTTGTACGGCTAAACTTAGAATGATTCTTCTCAAATAAGGGCGTGCCAAACGTTGATAGTTTAATTCCATGTATCGATAAAAACGTGCTGCTGATTCCTGAGTAGCTTCTCTCCTTTTTAAGTTCTTACAAGCTCTGCATAGACAGATTTTAGCCTGGATGACAGCGTTGTATAATAAATCCAACTGTCGAATTATTCTTACTAGCTCCCAATATATACTCATGCGATCAGGGGACACTACTTGTTTGCTTTTTATTAGGTCTATTGTTTTTGAATGACACATGTTACATTTATTCTAACAAATGTGTTTTTTAATCACTTATTTTATTAATTGTATTTTTTATTTTCAGGTGACCTGTATTTGTAACTCCCTCAGCCTTTGGTGTGACTTGAGGAATGTTCGCCAGCTGTTGAAGAGATCTAAAACCGAAGAGGAGGAGTTAAAAATTCGCTATAGAACCTTGAATGCAAAAACCCAACGCCTGAGAGTGGAATGTTTGCGACTGCGGACTGAAATGCATGGTTACCAGCGACGTTATAACGTGGCTAAACAAAAGATGGATTTAATCCCCTTGTCGCTGCGCAACCCCACTTCAAGATCTCTGCCTTATTTGTACCCCATCGGAACCCGTAGCCTTCCCACCTCGCTCCAGGACATCTGCCTGTCCGGCTCGTGGCTGGAGCTTGATGTTTACAGCGAGGTGCAAGATGCTGTTACAAGACAAGGAACTGATGGACAAGATTTACCCTTGGAGTCCGACGAGCTTGAGCTTTCCGAAATTGGCCGCAATAACGAAAGGTGGGTTTCAAATATTAAAGGAGAATAGCTATTATATAACTAGGATTTTTGTCTTTCTTTAATTTAGCTAAGATTAAATACTTGACAGTGAATCTACTCTAGAACTAGATTTGTCGTCTGATATACTTCTCAGTATTCTATTTGCTTTATTTATTTTGTTAAATTTTCGGATATCCCGCAAGGTCAACACCTTAAAGTGTTTAGCAACCTTTCTGGGTAATTGATAATCGCCTATTAAATCCTCACGCAGTATTTTTACTTGCGTGGGGTTCACTTTCTTTGTAGAAGTGCTCCAGATATTTTTTATCGTAATTAGGGGTCTTCCTATATGAAGTATTACCCATACCATTAAATCAAAAACTGGTTTATTTTTTGCGTAGTATTTCTTTTTTAGATGGTCACGGCGCAGCACGCAAAACTGCCCCACTTTATAGTTATGGTCATGCCTATTCTTGTTAAGTTTTTTCAACAATTTTTCTTGTCTGTTGAAAATAAATTCTTGTGTTTCATCATGTAATTGCTTAAAAGGAATCTGATAATCCTCAAATCTCTTGGATAGAGATTTGGGGTCGAATGAGAAATTAGGTCTAAATAAATTATCATTTTGCACTATTCCACCTTCAAAACCATACAAACTAAGGTAATGGAGGTTATAGGGACTTAGCTTTGTCCCTATTAATTTTATTGTATTCACTATATGTATTACCGTGCTTAATGCTGTTTTAATTTTTATATCTGCGGCATGTGCCCTTGCAATTCGTACTAAATTTTGGATTACTTTAATCCTATTTTCGATATTGCCTCTCGAGGCACTTTTATAAGCAGCACTATCTAAAAATCTTGAGCCTATTTTTCTTAAGAATAAATGACTTTTAGAATTTTTGATGTTTTTGCCGTTATCGGCCCAAAAATTTTTGACATGTCCATGCAATAGAATGTACTGGCTTATGCCATTCTCAATATCTTCATAGTTTAGGTCTGGTAGATAATGCAATGTAATATACTGGGTGGCCACATCCATAAAAACCAGTATTCCTTTTATTCCATCTATTTTTGATTTCTTACTAAATTCCAATATGTCCATTGCTACTACCGTATTTCTAAATTTATTATTTCTATTAATTGAGGTTAATCTCTTTAATCTTAGGTGATTGTTTTTGGATTTTATACATGTACAACATAATCCTATATGGGCTTCAATTATTTTCCGCAATTTTGATTTATACTGTACATAAAATGTAGATGTTATATTATCACGAACCCTTTTCACCCCTGCATGTACCATATCACGGTGCATGCTTCCAGCCATATAGCCATAAAGAGGGTAGGGTAGAATTAATAAATTTTGTTTATATTTTAATGTCGTTGGATCGACGTCATTTGACAAATTTTCTTTTATTTGTAATTGTATAAAGGTGGATTTTTCAAAAATTCGCAGCCTTTCAAAAGTAGCATTTGCATTTGGTAATAATATTATGCTTTCTTCATATTCGGTGTGACTTTCAGTTTTATTTGACAAATTTTGTTCATTATCATGGGGTTGATTTAGAAATTCATTTACTATTTCTTTTCTCATTTTTTCCCTTTCTTCCCTGTCAGGTTTTTTATTGAGTTGTTGTTCAAAATGTGCCATTTTATCTGCCATGGCTTTATTTGAGCTATGTCCTACTGTACTGTGTTCTTGTGTATTTAATAGGACTTCAGAAAATGATTTTTTTGTATCAATGCTTATCCCTAAATCCTCAGTACTTTCAACATTTAAATTTATTTTTGAACTCGTGTTAACATTTTGTTCAATAGGGTCAGGAGTCAGGGGATCTATATTATTAAAATTTATTGGTTCATTATCTGGAAGACTACTTATTGGATTTTCTATTATTTTTTGCTCTTCGTCAGGGAAAATTGGAATAGGATCATTTATAATAAATTGTTCATCTACGGGCATAATATCTATTGGATTATTATCCTCAATTGTTATAGGAATTGGGTCATTAAAAAGTTGTTGATTTTTATCTGAATTTGTATCCTTAACCCCTGAATCAAAATTAACATTTTGGTCATCAATTTTATTTGAGCTTTTTTCAACATGTGTCTTATTGTCTGATGTCTCGGGGACAGGGATAGGTATACTTGTACTTTCCTGCTGCACATTAATATTTCCTTCGGATGGATTTTTAGCAGGGACAGGAGGCAAAACTTGTTCTAGTAATTTTTCTGCTAAAGCTTTTGATTCTTGCAATTCCTTTTTACTAGGCTTTTTGGTTTTATCCTTTTTTGCCCTTTTATTGCGGGTTGTTAATTCCTCATATTTCTTAAGAACTTCGTCAGCTTTGCCTCTAGTTACTGCTAAAATTTGTACATCCGTGTCCTTGTTTATAAAGTTTTCTTTGTCCCTAATAATGGGTGCTGCATCAAAAATAGCAAAATTTTCCCCTTGATATACAGGCTTTATTTCCTCCACCTGAAAGTCAAGTCTTTCAGTAGCATGGGGCATTAGACGACTGATAAAATCGGCCAGCTGTTCGTCTGTCCGAATAGATAGAAAGGAAACCATTTTTCCAAACCAATAGAGAATTTTTTGACTTAAGTAGTCAAGTTTACTCTTACGATTTTCAATTTTCTTGTTTCTAAGGATCTTATAACAAGCCACATTGTCTGTCAGTATTAATGTCCTTGTACCTTTTATCTCCACCTCAAAGAAGGTGAGGCCCTCGTATATGGCCAGGATCTCTAGGTACACAATACCTGTGGTCTCCATAACTTTGGGGGCCACGGTTTTTGAGAAAAATCCTAATATCTTTCCTCTCACATTAATATCATTTAAATTATTTTTCATGCTTTTTTCGAGGAACGTATAAACTTCTCTGTCACTGACGTCTAGATTCTGAACTGTCTTTTTGTATTTTCTCTGTTTTATTTCAAAATTTTCTTTTACTCCCAAATAATAAAAATTGTCATTATTAACAAAAATTATAATTTCAGAGTTGGAGGATTCAGTGAATCGCTGGTAGAGCAAGTTCTCGAGGATGGATCCGTCTTTGCTTGACAGGTAAATTATTCGAAGTTTATGCTTTGAAAACATTGAAAAAGAATAGAATAGGAATGTCTGAACGTATGGATTATTCATCGGTAGAGCCCCTGCTCTAAGTAGATTTATTTTCTCTACAAATATTTTATTCATTTCTTGTTTAGTCCTTACAACATCGTCAGATGTGACTTCCAAAAGATAGCTTAATTGTGAATACATTGTAAAATTATTTGAAAAAATTTTATACCAATTTTCATATGAATTTGAAAAATCTAGTTTTAAGAAGATTGATATCTGATAAAATAGTTTTAGATAATCTGATTCTTTAAAGAGTACCCCTATCTCTTCATGGCCATTAAAATATGCTTTTAGTTCAGCAGGCATGTCCATAAAGTTAGGCAGCTCGGATTGAAAAAGGTCTTTAATTTCAAATCCTAGCAAGCTGGAACCTATGGCATGCTTGCTGGCGTCTGTGTATAACATCTGAAAGTCTATATTTCTTGCTGATTCATTGCTGAGATTATCAGATGCAAGTATTTCTTTGATTTTATTGAAGTGAAAATCGGCTTCTTCATTCCAATCAAAATTCCTTACTTGGGGGAACAAAGCATTCATATGTCCATGGATAGGTAGGGGCAAAAGTGATCTATAATATTGAAGATTTCCTATAAATGATTGAAGTTCTTTTAACGTTTTTGGAGCCTTTAGTTGCATTATATATTTGACCTTTTTGTCAGGGATGGTAATCCGTCCCTGGCCTATTTCATAGCCCAGTACAACTACTTTATCTTTGTTTAAGTCTGTACAGAAAGTACATTTGTCCAAATTTAATTTTAGATTTAGCCTATTAAGGCGGGATAGAAAAGTTTCTAGTTTGGCGAGGTGGTCCTCGATGTCTTCTTCATACCATGAGAAGATTGAGAGGTCATCGAACCAAACTAGCAACAATTCTATTATGTCATTAATTTTTAAGTCATTTAAATGAATATTTGATAATATATAATGCAACAAAAGGCTGGGTGTTCCCGCATAGCCTGTGATGGCTCTCTTGAAGCGGAAACACCCAAAGCTGGTCACAATGCAGGACACTCCTGAATCAAGAACTTTTTGGGATAGTTTAAGATTATAAAATGCATTTTTAATATCTACAAAAGTCCCATATCTTACTTTAGGTAGCAGATTTTTTAGCGTATTCATCGGATCCATTGTGATCGATGATACGTTGTAAGGAATACTAGCATTTACCCCCCTAGAGTCAATGATTATGCGTGGTGGCGCCTGTTTATCCTTACGGGTCGTAAGGAAAACAGGTGACCCAAACTGCTGGCTGGGTGGGGAGCATTCTATAATGTCCATTTTTAAGCATAGGTCTATGAAATATCTAAGATGGAGCGTATCTGTTAGGGAGAGATTATAGATTTTAGTATTCTTATCATAATTTTCAGGGCAAGGGAAATCCATTTCTTCAATGCTTTCCCCAATATCGAAGTTGTGGGACGCCCCACTTTCAAATTTTAATAAAAGATTAGCTACTCTTTGTTTTACATTTTGGTCCTCTATGTAGCTTAATTTTCCTAATATTTGTTCTAAGGTTAATGGTGGTGGGGGTAGTGGCGCAGTCAACTCAATTCCCTCTTTATTATCCCCAAAAATATCTGCTATTTCTTCGAGACTTAATTCATTTTCTGGTTGTATTGTATTTACACTATTTATTTTAATAATCTTATCTATGTTAACATATGTTTTATCATTCTTAAAAATATCAACATTAGAGCGGGGCTTTATACGTTTTTTAGCACTATTTTAAATGGTATTTTATCCAATAGTTTATTTACAATATTTTTTACTTTATTCTTAACATATTTTATTATATTTAGGATGGGTTTAATTAGATAATCGCGCGTTTTTGACAGAATATTGGAATCTTTTTTTATTTTATTAAGCTGCTCTTTAATTCCATTGTTTCCTCTCAAGACAGCGATTGATTTAATTGAACCCATTTTAGGTGCTTTAAAACCTTTTAATTCTAAATTTTTGTCTTTTTCAGGTTGGCAAGGCAGGAGAGAGATCAGAAACCCGCCTGGTTTGATTATAAGAGGATTTTCTCCTACATTTTCACAGTATACCGCGAGTTTATTTTCCCCTGTCCTAGTTATTGAATACATTTTGTATTTTATTTTTATTTGAGTATACATATTTGAAAGGTGTGGGATAAAGTGTTCTTGTTTTGGGTCTTTATCTTTGACTTCCAGTTCTATTAGTTTTTCTTCTCCCTTTGCTAGTTCTAATTTTTTGATATTGACAGCAAAAGGATTTTTTACCTTCTTTCTGTTAGGATTTATTTCCATGAAGACCTTTTGCCCCTTTACTTGCATGCCTATATTGCAAGTAATCAAAAATGGGCGTCCTAATAGGCAAATATTTTTTTCTTTAAGTACATGGAAGTCCAAGAACACTTTTCCTACCCCTTCAAATTCGACCCCTAGGCGTCGGGCATCAATGACGTTTATTGCTTTGCCTTCTACTGAAGACAAACGGTAGGCTGAACAAAGCTCCATCTCGTGGTAATTAGGCAGCACTTTTAGTAAGATATTTTCTGATACGCAGTTTACTGCGGCCCCAGTGTCTAGTTCAAAAATTATTTTGCTGCCATTAATTGCCACGGGAATTTGGATCTTGTCCAGCACGCCTAGGTGGCTTTGAATTGCTTTAATTTCCAAATTTGTTTCTAATTTGTCTATATCTATTATGTCGGTTGTCCTCTCAGCCAGCAGTTGCAAGAAATATCTCCCATTGGGTATATTGACATATAGGAAAATTATTGTCAATAGCCCATATGGAGCAAGATAATTTCCCAACAACATGGCTGTGAGCACAATCATAATAATTGTCATAAGTTTATTTTGGTTTGGGTATTCGTGTAAATAACTCAAAAACGATATTGTTTTTGCAATTTTTACACGATTCTCCAATGATAATTCATTTTTAAAATAATGTTTTTTATGTTTTATTCTGCTTTCAGACTCATCATCAGGTTCTAAAAATGACTGCTCAATGTTTCCGGCTTTATGTTCTTCCCTAGCAGACGCTGCATTATCAAATTCGTCCAGGTAAAAACAGCCGCTAGCGATAGTTTCAACTTCAGTCTGTTCGTCTGTTTTTATTTTGTTTGCCATATCTATGTTAGCTATGGTTTGATTGATATTCAATAAGTGTTCCTCTACAGATTTATCTCCCCGATACTCGAAATTTTCAAATATTTTTTCCAATCCGGATTCGGAGATTGATGGGGGAATTTTTTCATCCTCATCTGAGCTAAAATTGCTACTATCTAAGTCACTTAAGTCTGATATAGAGTCTTTGTCACTATCTAATTCAATTTTTTCGATTTCGGCCATGATTTCAGCCCTAGTTAATCCTGTAATATCTGTTAATAGATCGTTTTCATCTATATCATATTCAGGGGTATCTTCCATTGAAGGGTTTTCTTCGGAAAGAATTTTTAAGTCATTTTCTTCAATAGATTGGGTATCATCAGAATTACTACTAACATTTTTTATTTCTATTTTAGGATATAGCGTTGTGTGTTCAAGAAGGGTGCTATTGGCTTTATCTTCGTTCGAAATGGGTAAGTTGCTATTATTGCTATCATTAATTGGTTCGTTTTCTGATTCTTTAAGCTCTTGTAGTTTTTCGGATATACCTTTTTTTACAATTTCTTTGACAGGTATGGTTTCTGTCAAATTGATATCTAATATTTGGTCATTATTTATACTATTACTATTTACAATATCACAGCTGTTACCTTCATTTAAGCTGCCAGGGGCTGCTGATTTATTATTTACAGATTCATCTTGAATATCATAATTAAGTGGAATATTTACAGGGTTATTTTGTTTGTCTTTATTGGTTGAACATTCCAGTAGTTTAATTTCTTGATTTTCATTATTTATTTCTGTTTTTAGAGTGAGTGTAACTGCCACTGGGATGGATATTTGATGTTTGTTTATAGCAGGTGAGTTTTTCCCTTTGTCAGGGGCGCCGGGTATTTCCCAAGAATCCGCATTATGTATTTTATTGATTTCTTGAGAAGTACTCGGCGGCCTTAGCCGTTTTTTTCCGCTGGCAGTGGTAAAGTACACGCTGCCAGTGGATGATGGCGTCTCGTTATCCCATAATGTAGGCATCTAGGGCATTGTTCTTGGGCCGGTGTCACATTGGGGTAATAGTGACAATCGGCACTACCATGGGTGTCAGAATTACATAGTAGGCAAACGATGCGATTGGCTAATTCCTTCTCTTTTTTCTTTTTGTCCCACCATTCCCCATTAGCTTTCCTAATAGCAGGGTCTGGGTGTTTAAGACAATGTTTGCTATAATGTCCTTTTTTGCAATGTTCGCAAACAGGTTTAGGTTTTGTAGATACATCTTTGGCATTTTTATCATTTTGTTGTCCTTTGTTTTTGCCATTATCTTTTGGTGTCTCTTTTTTGGCTGTTAGGGAATTTAGGCGATTTTTTCCTAATTGATTAACATTCCCGTTTTTCTGTTTTTCCATCCTTCTTTTTCTGTCCACAGCTGCATGATAATAGCTGCGATTGTTGCTAAACCAGTTTAGTATTGTCTCTTTTGTGCAATTTGGTATATTTGTCGTTGCCAAAAATGCAGATTGCAAATATTGCGGTACCAGATAAAAACACACTTTTTCTCTAAGTTTAGCCATTTGATTTTCGTGGGAATTTCCCGTTTTTTGCAACATTGCAGCTAGATTTATGACAGCTTTGTTAGGTCTGTCCTCGTCCTCTGTCGTTATCCTATAGGTGTGGAAACGCCTTTCGTAATCCTGTGGCCCAAGTATTTCGGCACCTATGGTAGTTAGGATGGCTTTTACAAAATCCTGTGCACTTAGCACATTAGGATCTATTTCTAGCATGTCCAGTTTGTTCCTTGATTCTGGGTTAAAATAGTGGATTATTATGTTGTTGTAGGAACTATGGGTGAATGGTTTTATATATGTTTCTAGATATTTAAAGGTGTTGAAGAAAGTAAAGGGATTTGTTTGTTCCCCGTATAGATTAGGTATTTTGCCAAGATATTTTATTTGGCGGAAAATGCGCTCATGTTCTGCGGTACCCCATACTAGATTGTTTGGGATAAGTTTCATGATTTTTTTAATATTTAGATCTGTATGGCTGGGCGAGTCTTGGAGAAGGAGCCTCAATTTATCCATCTGTTCAGAGGTTAGTTTATTTTCTAATAAGTTCATTTCGTTCATTTCCTCTCTATTTCTATTATCTCTATTGTTAGAGGATGTTCGTCTGTCCCAATCTGATTCCGTATCAGATGAACTGGAACTTGAACTTGATGTTGGACTACTACTGTCTCTGCGTTTATTCATTCTCTTTGGCATTGAGAAGTTTTTATCGTCTTTCCTTCTGTCCTCTTTGTCGCTATCGCTTTGTTTGTCTTTTTGTTTGTGGCGGTGTTCATGATGTTTGTGATGTCGCCTATCCTCAAAGCCATGAGGATTGAGAGGATCATAGTGTCTGTATTTTTTATCTGTGTGTTTTTTATTTTTTCGTTTTTCTGAATAATCGCTAGATTCAGATTCATATTCTGGTGGATCTGATGATGGTTTATTTTCTTTTTTATTTTTAGGCTTTGTGCCTGTTTGTTCTTGTTTTATTGTTTGTATATTATGCTCTATCTCATTTTGGGGGTTGAAATGTAATTGTGGCCTATGCAAGATTCTATTTCTGCGTCTGTTATTTAAAACAAACATGGCTGGTATAGTGTGAACCTCAGGCTCAGTTTGAATTCGAGGTATTTCCTCAATTTGATCATTTATATTTTCTAAGTGTAAATACTGCTGTTCAGTATTATCTAAGTTAGGTTGATATTCAGGGTTGTATGGTGGAGGATTTAATACGTCCTCGTCTATATTATCAATAATATTATCTTCCATTTTCAGGACATATATTCGAGGCTAGAAGAAAGCGATGTTAATTCTGACTATGGATATCTAGCGGTAAGACTTATTTAGTGGCTTTGTAGCCCTCTCCCCCCTTAAAGGAAAAGTTAAATCTTACCTGGGTTTATCCGGTAACGGAACCAATTTTATGGGTCGCCTCCGGGTTCCAGGGACAAATGCAATCCTTTTTCACAGAACCACAATCTCTCACCAATGTCTCCTTTCCAGATCAGCGACGCATTAATCCCTGTTTTAACAAATATATTTAACCTTAGAATGGTGATACTATTTTACACCGATCCTAAACCCAAATATATTTAAGGGATAATCTTTTGCCTATAAGCCCTATTCCGAAAATGGTATTAAAATATTATCGATAACTTTATACTATTATTTGTGCTAAGAATTTTTTTATTCCTAGGTAGCTAACTTTGCCGACACTTTTGGACTGGAAGTATCTGTTGTGATTACTAGAGCCATGCGAACATGACTACAACATTCCGTTCAGCTGCCTATATCCCCGTGAGGCGTGAAATTCTTTGTTAGGTACCTTTGTCAGGTAAGAAAATCACTAGGTTAGCTCCGAACCGATCTTCCAGAGTATTAACAAAGCAAAACTACCTTTAAGACGTGAACTTATTTAGAGTTCTAATCCGAAAATGTTAAATTGTCCGAATAGGTAACGATCTCCAACTTTCCTATACTTCAGAAGCTGGGGGAGGATACAGTTGTTAGTATCGGCCGTCAGATAGCGTGCTATCATCAACCGTTGGTAGCCGAGCCACCACTGTACCTTCCCTGTGTTATTCCTATTTAGCCCCGTAGTGACTTGCGACTTGCTGGTACCTAGTACCGCGCTATAGGAGTTCTCTTCAGAAGAAAATTTGGAGATAACTATCTGTCCGGATCCCTAATCCTTTAGGCCCTAAGAAGGCCCTATCCTTAAATTTATCTCAATTGACCAAGATCAAAATGATATTCTATAATTTATTTAACAAAGTATTATGAATTTATCTAACAAAACTTTTTATTTTTTAGGTGTGTTCCAAATGTAAAATCCTAAGTTTGAGCCGCCAAGACTCTCAAGAAAATTCCAAAGAAAGAGAAGGGAGTCTTCCCTTAAATTTTAGAATTTTAACAAGAGTTTGTGTGATATATAAATTCCGTAAAACGACTGACTGTTTCTCTTTTCCAGGTTTACTTTTATAGGCCCGAAAGCCTTAGGAAAAAGAGAGACAAAAATGATGACTTTTATTTTGTGTTGATTTTTATGTTTAATTAAAAATTGGCGACCTGATTTTTAAGATTTTGCATTTAATAGTGTGTGTATAATTCAACTAAATCACAATATTCATTTCATAAATTAGTAAGATCACATTTTATTTTATTTTACATCAAGAATACATTAAACTATTGGTTTCGAATTAGTTTTTTCTAATGATGTTTTTTCAATGTCCTCTTTAATTTTTACAGATTTTCATTCTTTTAATTTAGTTTTTTATCACGAAACCTCTAATTTTATGATTCTTGTATTGTTTTACTAATGTTAATTTATATTGACAATATTTGCTAATAATTTTTTAGCTGTACTATGACCATTCTATTAAAAGGGTTATGTTCTCTAATATTATCTTTTAGGGTCTTCGTTTTATAGATCTTATTTCCCCATTTTAATAAATAGGTCTTTATACAAGCTTTTTTATTTAAAAGTTATATTAAATTGTTTTAAATTTGTCTAATTTTGATAATATTTTTATAATCTCTTACTTTCATTAGAATAAATACATAATTTAAGGTATGGGTTGGATTTTTCCCCAGTAAAGCTACTCTACAAGTTATTCATAGAATCGGTTTAGGGGAAAAGGACGAACCAGTATAAAAATTATAATGCGGATCTTCTCTAAAACCATCTTGGATCGTCGGTCGGTCTGAATCTGATGCACTAAAACGTTGTTTTTTTTGTGGTATATATATAATTGTTTTTTATCCTATCGTATTATAGACAGCTTTCCGAGGATACTAGAATGAAAAAAAATAGAAGATTAAAACAAGTTTTCTTATCCCTGAGGAGCCGAAGGCCCTGGTTAACATAACTGCTATTAACAACTTTTTTTTCATTATTCGTGGAAAATTTCTGTAATATGATAATCCATTGATGATAGCGCAGCTAATATATACTAGGGTGTGTCTATACGTTCATTCGTCCGTCTGGCCAATTTTTGTTGTGAATTTTAGTGCTGTAATTGGTTCTTTACTCTATTGATCTATTGATAAAGCACTTTAAATCAAGGATCTAAAGGGATAAGACTCAGGGGCGTCCTAGCTTTTTATTTGGGGGGGGGGGGGTAAATGGCGCGCGAAGCGCGCAACAATTTTTTTTGTTAGATTTTTTATTTTGGGGGGGTATTTACCCCCCCAAAATTGTGTGGGGGGGAGGGTAAATACCCCCTCCTAAATGTTTGGGGTAAATTTTAAATGGGGGAGTAGAATGAAAAAAATTTTGGGGGTGCCCAAATTCGTTTGGGGGGGTTAATCTCCCCATTACCCCCCCCCCCCCTTGGACGTCTATGGATAAGACAATGACCGAAAAATTGATATACATCCCCAATGATGATACACAAATAACCCCTTATTCTGTATATTGCAATTATTGGTTAAAACGTTTTGACACTAAACTTAATGATCCAATGAATTAAAATTTAGTAAAGTTCCCAAAATTGTTAAGTCAACGTGAGAAAAGATTTTTAGAAAACTTTGGGGACTGGTGTAATAAACTGCCAAATGTCCCCTCCCTCCTTGACACTAAATTGTATCATATTTCTGCAATATTACAAACACAAACCCTCTAAATTTGTCTAGTTCAAAATTGGATTTTTGATACTCAAAGCATACTTCATACGGCTTAGGATCTCTTACTCTGTCTGTCTGTATGTTTTATTTTGATATGTCTTTTTTAAAACTTGCACTAATTAATTCATGATTACAACAGTATTAATGCATACAAAAAAAATTAACTGTATATATGTATGTTAACACATCAATTTGAAAGGATACTATAATATTTTTAATTTCAAACAATAGTATTTCTTGTTAAAAAAAAGAAAACTGCAAAAAATAAATTATCTAAATTGTGATATGATGATTTATCACACAATACCATTCTAAAACGGATAGAAAAAAAGCAAGTAATACGAATCTGGTAAAATGTTTCTGGTATCGATTATCTCCAAAAATCTAGGAACTTTAAAGGTTGCCAGCTGCCAATACATATCTGTGGATTATTTAGGAATTATTTTTTTCATATCGGTTTAAATATCGGCGGGTGTATGTGTTCAGCCCGTAAAGATTTTCATGGATAATAGATCCGTCTGTCAGTCAGTAAGTTCGTAACAATATGGGGAAAATGTGATTTTCTTGGCTGATATTAAAGATAGACTGCTGAACTTTCAGTAAAAAATCCTATGATATATGAACATCTAAACTATACATTGCTTTGTGTCTGTCTTTAGGTCATGCTTATAAAGACATAAACCTTTAGTATTTTTAAAGGTTTCGTGATTTTCTTTCAGTTTTTGTATAAGCTCTCTCTTTTTTCTTTGTTATGAAAACTGAACATCCGATCTATAACTCTCTTTATTTCAGGATTTTTTGTGCTTCGCTACTTGTGGATGTTGTCATCCATGTTTTTATGTATATTGTATATACTCATGTTAATATGAAATTACATAATAAATCCTCCTAAATACAACGTTTCAGATGAGATAACATGTTTCAAGTTATGAGACCCTAATTTTAGAAAACACAATTTGCTGATATAGTTTTGGTCAATATTCCCTAAACTTTTTACTCATGCAATCATCTCTCAGTGCCCCCTCCCTCCCCCCCCCCCCCCTCCACCCTTAAAAGGACCCTAACTCAGTGCATTAAATCCCCACAAGGTTTTGCAATCTCCCCATTATAGATTATTTTTGCACTGTCTCACATTTTTGGGCTTTTATACCACCCCCCTCTCGCCCTTCCATCCTTGCTCTCTTTCCCTACTTTATTGCAATTTTATGATTGGATTAACCCTCAGCAGAGTGTATAGTGTGTATATATAAACTCATCTTCTCTCTAAATATCTGTAGCCATGATATCTATCTATGTATCTAAATGTTTACCCTTAATGATTGGATAATCTCCTTCTAGACCTGAGCCAGGGCTTAATCTGATGCTCACCCCTGCCCTGCCCCTCCTCTCTGTCTCTCCTCTGCATTACTCTTATAAATTGGGCAGACAGCAAAGTTTAACATTTCAAGGTTAGCATATTAAGGTTTTATCCTTAAAATAAAGTAACAGGATGTACCTAAAGATCTTGCTAACCAATGAAACGATATGATTCTCCTTTACAGGGTAGTTTTATCGATCCTGAAAAGGTGAATAAATATTTTGTGGGAGGGAACCACCACCCTACCAAGAGATATTGCCCCCTAGAAATAATTAAATCCCAATTTTTTATTGCTTTTTCTGTTTTAAACTACAATTGAAAGGGTGGGGGCTCTCAACATTCCCCTACACCAAGGGCCTCTAGTGGCGTAGCAGCTAGTTTTCTTCAAGCATCACCTATATATTTTGTCTCACAATCTGTGTTCTTTGTTTACTTATTTTTTTAAATCTTTTCTTATACTTTAGTAATACTTTCTCCTTGCTTAACCTACAGGGTTTTATCCATATTTGGTATTATTCTTAATTGGTGCTAAATCATAAGTTGGTTAATATGATAAAATCTCATAATATAATTAAAGGTTAGGCTATATTGATTCCTAGTTATATTTGCAATATAGGATTTAGATCTGTTATGGCATAAAAAAAAACATTTGAAGGTTAGTTTCCAATAATCCTACATCAAAAACTATAAGAGATAGATTTTCAAGTGGTTGCAATTTTTTAACATTCTTTTTCGGTCAGAAATTTTTTAAAGTAAGCTTTATCTGTTGCACACCCCTTCTTTGCATAATTCCAATATGAACAAGCCCTAAGCTACATACATATTTACAGCCCTTCTAAGGGCAAAAAAGGCTTTAGTATCAATGTTTGGAGCACAAAAGGCAATTTTTTAGCAACTTCTGAAATATGATTGGATTTACTTGGATTTCAGATGGCTCCTCTGCCCATCAGGATTGATGGATACAAAATAAAATTTTTAGGAAATGTTGCATATTTGTGCTTTTTAAAAAGTCAGAAATTTAGGCAACTTTGCTTTTTATTCTGCCCTGGTATTTCTAGTAGTTTCTGAGATAACAGGCAGGGGACTAAGTAAGTCCTCCACCTCTAAATAAAGAGGATTTGGTAAAACTCCTGAATAAGATAAACACCTAATTAAAAACATTTAACGACGAGCGCTAAGATAATTGTTGAACCCCAAATTATGACAACCTTGTTGCAAAATGACTTGCACTTCTATTTGAGGCCGGAGTGAGACCTCTATAAATATCCTCGCACTGTTGCTATGGTGCATTTTATCTTCAACCATGGAAATTTTTTAATTTGTTTTGGTAGATTTTTTTATAACAAAAATAATTAAGAAGGCATAAATAAATATTTAGTAGTTTTTATTAGGTATATTGGCTTTAACAGAAATAATTAATTTAATAGACAGCTTGGAAGAAAAACAACAAAAAATCATGGATCAAAAGGGGGCTGAAAGGTGCAAATAAAGAGAGAGGTAGAGGAAAATAGAGTATTGAGAACTGGGGCAAGGCTATAAATTGCTTGGCTGTTATTGGGAACAGCCAAGCAATGGAATGGTGGGGGGGAGGGATTTGTATGAAAATGCAAAGGCGTGAGAGTGTCTGGTGACATTATATATTGGGCTTGAATGGAAGTTACAGGACTGGCATAGTCTCCAGGTGCTCCACACTCAAGTGCCAGCCAGGAACACAGGAACAGGATGGTCAGTCGAAAAATTTTTTTTGATACAAATAAGTAAAATATATGGAAATCATTATTGCATTGACTGATTCAATATCTAATTCATATTAACTTGGGTAGAAAGAACTAGAGAAAGTTATTATTAGGGCTGATTTTAAATCTATTTAAGGAAAGATAAATTTGTCTTTATTGATTGAGGGCTATTCATTTAATGACAATTTATGACAATTTATTTCCTTTCAAGAAAAATTACTAGGCAGTGATACCAACTACAAATCATCCCTGTATCCCTGAGAATTGCAGGTGATACCAACTACAACTCATCTCTGTATCCCTGAGAGTTGCAGGTGATACTAACTACAACTCATCTCTGTATCCCTGAGAGTTGCAGGTGATACTAACTACAACTCATCCCTGTATCCCCGAGAGTTGTGGGTGATCCCTGTATCCCTGAGAGTTGCAGGTGATACCAACTACAATCTATCCCTGTATCCCTGAGAGATGCAGGTGATACCAACTACAACTCATCCCTATATCCCTGAGAAATGTGGGTGATACCAACTACAACTCATCCCCGTATCCCTGAGAGTTGTAGATGATACCAACTACAACTCATCCCTGTATCCTTAAGAGTTGCAGGGGATACCAACTACAACTCATCCCTGTATCCCTGAGAGTTGCAGGTGATACCAACTACAACTCATCGTCCCGCCAACCTGGCAAAAACAAATATATGTATGAGGATGCATAGATGGAAAGGTAGACAATTTCAGAGAGAAAGAAAGATTGAAACAGAGAGAGAGAGAGAGAGAGAGAGAGAGAGAGAGAGAGAGAGAGAGAGAGAGAGAGAGAGAGAGAGAGAGAGAGAGAGAGATAGAGAGAGATGGTGAGAAAGAAAAAGGTGGCAAGATTAAGAGAGAGAGAGCTGGAAAATTTTGCAATTTCTGGGAAGTAAGGAAATTTCTGGATAAAAGGTATAACTTGCAAAAATATTGCATATTCATATATTCTAGTATTCAATGAATATTTTTTTGACAACATGTTTCATAAATTTTAGCTATTAGTTAATCATGCCAATATATAAAAAAGGATGTCTGTCTGCCTGTGTTTGTACCGAATGTTGTCGTTTTCTTTTATAGTGAAGATTCTTTCTAAAGAAGGTTTATAACAATTGTGGTGGAGGTACCTCCATCTTTCACATAGAATTTATCACTGTATTTTTTTCAGTTTAAAGCCTAATTGTGATTTTCAGAAAAGCCTAGGGATGGTTTAAACTCACAGTAAACACCTTTTTATGAATTAATTAATTAGGAATAACATTTTAGTGATAAGTGAAGATATGTCTTGATTTGGGTTTTTGTTAAAGTTTATATATGAGGTGAAGTTAAAAGTAAACATTATGTTTGTGTGTGTGTGTGTGTGTGTGAGTGGGGGGATGTGGGTGTTTGTATGTGTGTGGGTGTTTGTGGGTGAGAATGGGTGAGTGTGTGTGTGTGTGTAGGGAACTAGGTTATATTTATTTTTACCATCTTCGACCACACACAAACCAGGAATGAAGGGGACATTGGGCTTTTGTATTCCCAAAATTTTATAATAATATTTTCTTATATGTTGGATTTACAACTTTGGGGACTTTTCTTGAATTTTGATTGGTTGGTTCATTAAGTGTCCAAACGTTTCCACCAATTTGTAATCTACAGAATAAGTAATTTTGTGTATCATCATTGGTAATGTACATCAATTAGCTATTGGCTTATCCCTTTCGATACCTACACACAAACATACCTGGAAAAATATTTTTTTTTAATTTGAGTAAAATTTTTATTATTCTGCCAATTTGCTTGACATTAATATCTAGTCCTACTAGCTTTTAAATGTATTTACCATATCCAGGGGAGGAGGGTATATACTAATATAGGTTTTCATTTTAATCAGATTTTTTCTTATTTTTCAAAAGGCATAAATATGCAACTATATAGTAAGAGAAAAACAAGAGAAGCATAAAAACTGTAGGGTGGGTAATGCAAGATGTTTTATAGTAAATAATGCTTCATAGAATGTTTACAAGAAGTTTCAGTATTCTATCTTAACTAGTAGCTGAGAAAAAATTCATTTCCCCAATAGCGTTATGGACTGACAGGCTGACTGATGGTTGGACAGACATAGTGAATTGTTAGTAACCTTGCTATTAAGAATTCAAATATTTCTCCACCACAGAAGCTCTATAAAATCCAAATTTTAAGAACCCCCACCCACCCCCCTAAAAAAATAGTTTTGCCTGCTATCAGAAGTTCATCCTGTAATGCTCTGAAAGACATCACACTTCTTCATGGAAATGTTTATTTCTTAGCTTTTATTTAACATAGATGGCTGCTTAAAGATTCAATTGTCAGTAAGTCAATTGTGTTTTTATGTTAGTAAATTCTTTTTTCTCTTCGCTACTTTTGCTACTCTCTCTCTCTCTCTCTCTCTCTCTCTCTCTCTCTCTCTCTCTCTCTCTCTCTCTCTCTCTCTCTCTCTCTCTCTCTCTCTCTCTCTCTCTCTCTCTCTCTCTAAGGGATTGGTCTGCATTATATTTGTTTGGATGCATGTGTGAGTGTATCAGTAAGAGCGGTTTTATTTAAGGTATAAGACAATGCCCGATAAATTCATGTACATCCCCAATGATGATACACAAAATTAACCCCTCTGTGATTACAATTTTTGGTTGAATCGTTTGGACACTCAAGTTAATGAACTAACCAATCAAAAATCAATAAAAGTCTTCAAAGTTGTTGAGCCAACGAACAAGAAAACGTTATTATAAAAACTTTGGGGACTAGTTTAATAGATAAACCATTGTCCCCTCCCTCCCTGGGTTTATGTGCACAGGGTGAAAAGATTATCCATGAGAGAATACAGGGAAAGGAAAAGGCGGAAAAGTGATAGGTTCCAATCTCGGCCCAACACAGCGTCATAACTAAAGACGTTAATAATCATTCCTACTGCTCCAATGACAGGTGCGCGTCATACATATTTAAAGTAGAAGTGATGTATATTGGCTCAAAACAGGCGCAACCCATTAACATTGTTTGTGTTACACTTCAAACCGCAGAGTATGTTGAAGGTGGCTTGGAGATGACTTGAACCATCGGCCATTGTCTTATCCCTTAAGATCCATGGGGAGCGACAAATATTTATTATCTTAAGTTTTCCAGGCAAAATTCTCCAGAGATTTGCAGGGCGATTTAGGGATAAGACAGTAGATGTTGATTAAGATTGAATAAAAGTACCCAAAGTTTTTTTTTACAAACGAATGAAAACATTGTTTATGAAACTTTGGGTACCAGTCCATTGTCCCCAACATCCATGGAAGTATTGCAACAAGAATAATGTCAACCCTTTTCCTAAAGTCTAAACAATTCTAAAAGCTAAGATTTTTTCATCAAACTAAAAACGAAACCATCCCTTTATAAAATTATATTTTTTCTAAAATTTAGAGCTCAATTGGTTCAGTGGTTAATTGGTTATCAGCGGTCAAACAAAAAAAAAATGATCCTCTTCATTTAATAGGATTGTTTTTTTAACTGCCAAAACTATAATTTTATGGATGATGTCATTCTAGCTCTTTAAATAGCTACATTTATTAAGCTCAATATTATAAGAATAGTTATTTATCGCATTGTATTAAAGACAGCTTTCTGCGGATATATAAATGAAAAAATACTACAATCAGGTTTGTTAGACCCGAGGGTTTTGAAGCCGGAATATAATTTCAAGTCGTTCTATGCTGTAATTAGATGTTTTTCAGTTAAATCAAAATAATTATGATGTACATCAAGGTAAAATATTTTAAGCAAAGCATCTCTATAATCAAATCATAAAAATGTAAGAATGTCTTTAAACAGAATCTGGTAAACTAATATTCTGCTTATTAAGTTTTGACACTCTACAACTGTTCTTTTATGGCTCTCTGACATATCTTAAATTTGGCGAACTTAAAATTTTGCAACGCATTGATAGAAACAAATAATTTCTACTTATGATATTTACATTCCATATTTAAATTTAATACAAATTATTAAAGAATTAAATTTTGTATGACAAAAGCATAGATAATAATTTTAAGAATTAGCGACGGTATCGCAGATTTCTTCGCAAGAAACTAAGTAAAAATTTTGATTAATTCTAGGATGACTTTACAGTTTATTTTTAGTAGCGAATTTACTCTATGTTTTACCTTTATCGGTTGGTCCCCTTTATTGACCTTAATAGGTCGAGGGGAGGGGGGGGGTGAACGTTCACTCTGTTATCTCGGTTTCTACTAGAGCTAGACGGCTAGAAATTTTTGTGCAAGTCCCCTGTTTGATATTAAATTTCCGACAATAAGTGGATCAAAGTAATTTTTACTTTTTTATGGAACAACCTTTTTTTTTAGGGCCGTTTTTACTTAGAAATTTCAAAAGGCTGTAATTTCTGTACTTTTAAAGCTAGAAGAAGAATTTATTTCAGAAAATGTTTACCTTTATGTATATACTAGCGGCTACACCCCTAGAAGCCTCTAGGGGCACTGGTAGGAGGGGGAAAAGTCGACCTTATCCCATTTTAAATTTGCGTTTAAAAAGAGTTAAAAATATTTTTGGGGGTAGGGGGGTAAAGAAACCCTCTATAAAAATAGTTCAAAACCTTCCCAGGACCTATAAGAAGCTTCACAGTAAAGGAGAACAATATCGGTTTAGCAGTTAGCGAGATCCTTCAGGACAGACAAAAAACGCTTACTACTTTATATAATAGGATAATATTAGAAATCCCAAATATAAATTTCGGCGGCGGCAGCTGTACTTGGCAGTTTCCGGACGCTGCAGACAAAAGTCGGTAAGAAAACGGCGCTGGATTTTTATGAAATTTAAATATGTCATGTATACATGTTAAAACAGCTTAGGTTTAAAATTTCAAGTCTCTAAGTCGAAAATTGCGGTCACAAGAGCCTTACAAAAAAAAGTTCATGAAATCAAAAGGTTTGTTGTTTGATTGATATGGGGGGGGGGGGGCGGATCTGACACTTTTGCGTAAACAGGGAGTATAGGCCTTGTCTTAGGAGTGAGAGGATAGGTTATTTGGGAAAAAAGTTTAGTTTTGGGGTGTATTTTCCTTATATTTAAAAATTTTTTGATAGGTCTCCAGGTTCAGGTGCTGCAGGCTGGAAGGTCACTTCTGGACAGGTATAAATGAAAAAAAAAACTAGTTTGAAGAGTTAGAGATAAACTTATTAAACCAAATATGCATCTTTTGGGATGTTATGAGCATATATGAAGAAAAAATAAAAATCAGCCTCCAGGTTCAGGTTCTGCAGGCCTCCAGGTGAATCCTGGACAGGTAAAAAATAAAAATTTTCACTTTTAAAGTTAGAGCATAACTTCTTTAACAAAAGTGGCTACTTAATGGATAGTATTAACTAATTTGAAGAAAAATTTTAAATCGGGCTCCAGGTTCAGGTACTGCACGCCTCCAGGTGGATCCTGGACAGGTAAAAAATAAAAATTTTAACTTTTAAAGTTTGAGCAAAACTTCTTTAACAAAAGTTGCTACTTAATGGATAGTATTAACTAATTTGAAGAAAAATTTTAAATCGGGCTCCAGGTTCAGGTACTGCACGCCTCCAGGTGGATCCTGGACAGGTAAAACTAAAAATTTTCACTTTTAAAGTTAGAGCATAACTTCTTTAACAAAATTTGCTACTTTATGGATAGTATTATCTAACTTCAAGAAAAATTTGAAATTGGGCTTCAGGTTCAGGTACTGCAGGCCTCCAGGGGGATCCTGGATAGGTAGAAAATAAAAATTTTCCCTTCAAAGTTAGAGCATAACTTATCTAGCAAAAGTTGCTACTTTATGGATAGTATTAACTCATTTGAAGAAAAATTTGAAATCTGGCTCAAGGTTCAGGTAATGCAGGCCTCCAGGTGGATCCTGGATAGGGGAAACTAAAAATTTTCACTTTTAAAGTTAGAGCACAACTTATTAAAGAAAGTTGCTACTTTATGGATAGTATTAACTCATTTGAAGAAAAATTTGAAATCTTGCTCAAGGTTCAGGTAATGCAGGCCTCCAGGTGGACCCTGGATAGGTAAAAACTAAAAATTTTCACTTTTAAAGTTAGAGCATAACTTATTAAAGAAAGTTGCTACTTTATGGATAGTATTCACATATTTGAAGAAAAATTTGAAATCGGGCTCCAGGTTCAGGTACTGCGGGGCCTCCAGGTGAATTCTGGACAGGTAAAAACTGAAAATTTATATTTTTGAAGTTAAAACTTATTTAACAAAAGTTGCTACTTTATGGATAGTATTAACTTGTTTGAAGAAAAATTTGAAATCGAGCTCAAAGTTCATATACTGTATGCCTCCAGGTGGATTCTGGACATGTAAAAATTAAAATATTTAACTTAAGAGTTAGAACTATATCTATTTAACTAATTCAAAGAGAAATTTTAAATCGGGCTCAAGGTTCAAGTTAAATCCAACCATTTTGTTACATTTTGAATTATATCTGCAAAAAAATAATATCAATTGACTAAAATAAAAAAAAACATATTGTCAACAGGTCAGTCACTAAAGGAAGCCTGCAGGAAATACACTGCTCTAACTGTGGTAAAATTCCAACAAGTAGACACAATACCCCTAATTTAATGAGTTAATACTATCCATAAAGTAGCAACTTTTATTAAATGAATTATTCCCTAATTTTAAAAGTGAAATTTTTAGTTTTTACCTGTCCAGGATCCACCTGGAGGCCTGCAATACCTGAACCTGGAGCCCAATTTCAAATTTTTCTTCAAATACTAGTCATCTTGTAGCAACGTTAAATTAATAAGTTATGCTCTAACTTTAAAAGTTAAAATTTTTAGTTTTTACCTGTCCAGGATCCACTTGGAGGCCTGCAGCACCTGAACCTGGAGCCTGATTTCCAATTTTTCTTCAGATGAGTTAATACTATCCATAAAGTAGCAACTTTTGTTAAATAAGTTATGCCCTAACCTTAAAAGTTAAAATTTTTAGTTTTTACCTGTCCAGGATACACCTGGAGGCCTGCAGTACCTGAACCTGGAGTCCGATTTCAAATTTTTCTTCAAATATGTTAATACTATCCATAAAGTAGCAACTTTAATTTAATAAGTTATGTTCTAACTTCAAAAGTAAAAATTTTCAGTTTTTAACCTGTCCAGAATTCACCTGGAGGCCTGCAGTACCTGAACCTGGAGCCTGATTTAAAATTTTTCTTCAAATTGGTTAATACTAGTTATATTGTAGCAACTTTTGATTAATAAGTTATACTCTAACTTTAAAAGTTAAAATTTTCAGTTTTTACCTGTCGAGAATTTATCTGGAGGCCTGTAGGACCTGAACCTGGAGCCCGATTTAAAATTTTTCTTCAAATATGTTAACACTATCCATAAAGTAGCAACTTTTGTTAAATAAGTTTTGTTCTAACTTCAAAAATAAAAATTTTCAGTTTTTACCTGTCGAGAATTTATCTGGAGGCCTGTAGGACCTGAACCTGGAGCCTGATTTCAAGTTTTTCTTCAAATTAGTTCATACCATCAATAAAGTAGAAACTTTTGTCAAATAAGTTCTGTTCTAACTATAAAACTAAAAGTTAGCTTGAGTTTGTCACCAAGGACACACCACTTTTTTTTAACTCCTCAATATCTTACAACCTTAAGTGAGAAATGTCTGAAAAAGTGTTTAAATCAAAATCCGATATTACCAATTTCTTCAATAGTCAAGCTAACCAACTAAACGAAATAAGTGATGGTGACGTAACCAATATTAAGCAGTTAAAGCTTAATAACTTTGAAGAAGCATTATTCAGTTTTTGCTTGAAAGCAAACAAAAAAATTCAAGTATTAAGCGAGATGCTTGAAAGCTTCAAAAAAAGCAACAGAAACTTGGGGGAAAGGGAGGAGGGCGTGGGAAGAGGTGTGAGCGCCTCTGTTATCGGAGGGGGAGAGGGGAGCCCTAATTCTCGTCAAGAGAGAGGTAGGGCAAGAGAAAGAGAGGAGAGGAAGGATGAACAATGGGAGGCTTCTAATAGTTTCAGACAAAAATTTAACAGAATAAATAATAGACTAGACTATCTGGAAAGCCAGGTGGACGAAAATTCTACACGTCTTAGTAAAGGCACCCTGATTTGCTCCTCCTCTAACAAAGAAGGTCAAAGCCTCTTAAAACCCATCATGGCTATGTCTAATGCCACAAATACTGGTGCTAATAACAAATGCACAGAGGAAGATCTTAAACAAGTCTTGGAGCTTATTGACAAGAAGTATAAGGTTAAAGTAAAACCTTCCAGTGTATCAGCCTCTCATTGGCTGCCTAATGGATCCTTCATCATAAGGTTCACAGATAGAGGATTTAATTCTCCATGGCAACAGCTGGTCGAAGCCATGGCTGAAGGAGGGGACAGAAATGTAAATGTTTTCCTAAACTTTAACCTAACAAGGAAAAGATTGTCTCTTCTGACAGAGGTACGCAGGCTTAAACAAGAGAAGAAAATTGAAAAGTATGAAGTTAATGAGAACGGACAAATTTCCATCAGAATTAAAAGTAAATGGATGAAAATAACACACCATTATTCTAAAAAGACTGACATTCAACCAAGTGAGCTGATTTACACATACTCTAATTATAAACTTCAAACAACTGTAGAGGATTTGTATTCTCGCTCGTAATTTGGTATATAGTTATAAAGTTATGTAGATACTGCTGATACTCTAAATTATTTGCTCTATTATTTGTTCTGCAATAATACACTCACACACACACAATCACACGAGAGCCTTCTTTACATTACAATTATATTTCTCTACTCACACGCACACGCACGCACACACACACACACTTCCTCTTTTCTTTTTTACTCACATGCACACACACATACATTTATACATATATGCAAACAACTACAAATATTTTTTTTTCACATTTTTTAATCATTTTTTTTGTCAAATGGCTTATATTCTACTTTTCGTTTTGTCAATCCTTAATGTTTTTTTTCAAACATATTATCTACTTACTGCTTTTATTCATTTCCATAAGTATAATTTTCTTTTTCTTAACCCTTACTTTAAAATACATTTTTTTTGGATATCTTTTGCTTAAAATGTTTTATAAATGGAGCAAAATAGGATTCTGAATTTTGAATTAAACAGTAACTTTTTCTCAATTTTAAATAATGAAACGATAAATGAAGATTTATTATTTAATCCATATGAAAATATTGATATAAAATGCCAATACTTTGATATTTGTAAAGTTATAAACCACTTAAAATCAAAGAAAGGTCTCAAAATTATTGGTTTAAATATTCAAAGCCTTCAATCAAAATTTATTGATTTTCAAGAATTTGTTGATGAATTCTTGAGGCAAGGTTGTTATCTTGACATTATATGCTTAGGGGAAATCTGGAATATAAAAAATGATGATTATGTTAAACTAAAGGGGTATGATTTTATATACAAATGTCGATCTCAATCTAATGGAGGTGGGGTTGGTATATATTTTAAAAAAGGTATTGCATTCAAGGAAATAAAAGCTTTATCTAGATTTGAGGAAAAAATAATTGAAAGTTTAACTTTAGAGATTAGTATTGGGAAAAATGATAAAATATTTCTAACAAACGTCTATAGATCAAATTGTAAACATCCTAATCTAACTGAAAGTGAGCAGTTAGACAGGTTTATCAACTTGTTCTCTGACTTACAAGCAGATCTAAATAGCCGCAGATACCCTTCCTATATTATTGGGGATTTAAATTTTGATCTATTAAAATTTGATCAACATGATAAAACTAGATCACTGCTTGAAAATAGCTTTGCAAATGGTTTCTTAGAATTAATCTCATTGCCAACTAGGATCACTCATACAAGTGCTACTCTCATAGATCATATTTATACCAATGATAATAAAAATAAGTTTGAGTCATTTATTATTACAGCAGATATTTCTGATCATTTCCCTACTTGCACTATTATTCTTGACAAAGTTAAAGAGTCTGGTCCTGTTTTTATTCAAACTCAAAATTTTAGTGAGGAAAATATTTCCTCTTTTAAACAAGATATGTTAAATGCTGATTGGAGTTCAGTGTCTAATAATTACAGTACTCAAGATGCATATAATAAATTCTATAGTATTTTTAATGAGTCATACTCAAGACATTTCCCAATTAAAAAAGTTAAACTAAATAAAAATATTCATAAAGTTGAACCTTTTATGACAAATGCTTTACTTAAATCTAGAAAGACAAAATTTGAGTTATATGACATTAAACTTAGAGAACCAACTCAAGAAAACATTTCTAAATACAATGAATATAGAAAATGCTATAACAAAGCAATTAAAACAGGGAAAAAATTCTATTTTCAAAAATCTTTTGAAGAAAATAGGAATGATTTGAGAAAAACATGGTCAATATTAAGGGAAGCAATAAGGAAGCACAATGACAAAAGTTCAGTCATAACTGAAATTTTTAGTGATGGGGTTTACTATAAGGAGGGGAAAGATATTTCTAACAAATTTAATGAATTTTTTACAACCATTGCAGATGATATTACATCTAAAATAAATCCGTCTGATAGAGACTGCACTTATTATACCACTGCATCTGACTCCATATTTTCATTTACTCATATTCAGCCTAAAGATATAGTAACAATTGTAAATGGCCTAGAGTCTAAATCAAGCCAAGACATGCTAGGTGTTTCTAATAAACTTATGAAAAAAATCATTGAAGATATTGCTATTCCTCTCACTCACATTATAAATTTATCCTTACAGTCAGGCAACATTCCAAATGAGCTCAAAATAGCCAAAGTTTTGCCAATTTTCAAACTTAAAACAAAAGAATCTGATCTATTAAGTAACATGTCTAATTATAGACCAATAAGTCTTCTGCCAATCTTCTCAAAAATCCTTGAAAAAATAGTTGCAAATAAACTTACTGCATATCTTGATGAAAATAACCTTATTTACAAACATCAATATGGCTTTCAGAAAAAAAAGTCAACCATACAGCCCATTTTTCATCTAATAAATGAAATTGTAAAGAATAGTAATGATAAAAAGTATACAGTTGGAGTCTTTTGTGATTTACAAAAGGCTTTTGATTGCTGTTCTCATAGGATCTTGCTGGACAAACTTTCTAAGCTTGGAATCAATGGTACAGAATTGACTTGGTTTAAAAATTACTTAGCAAATAGACAACAATTTGTTTACATTAACAATGAAAAGTCTAATATGAAATATATTAACAAAGGTGTACCTCCATGATCTATTTTAGGACCCTTACTATTTTTAATTTATATCAATGACTTAGCTAAATGTACTACTCTATTTACATTACTTTTTGCTGATGATACCAGTTTTTTAATTTCGGGTAAAAACCTTCATGATATTATTAGTATTCTTAATATTGAATTAAGAAAAATAACTTATTGGTTTAGAACTAATGAGTTAAGCCTACATCTATCAAAAACTAAATTTATGATATTTACAAAAAATGAATCAACAATTGACTTTGATAGCATTAGTATTAATCTTGATCACAATAACGATAACCAAAATGATCCAAATTTGGTACACAAACTTTCATATGTCAACTCAAGGAGTGAAACTCCTGCAATTAAATTTCTAGGTGTTTATCTAGATCCTAAATTAAACTTTAAATATCATATTGATATGATAAATAAAAAGATTTCACGCTCATTATTTGCTATAAATGCTGCAAAACATATTATTGGCGGAAAAGCATTGCAAACTCTATACAACTCACTTGTCCATAGTCATCTTACATATTGTGCCCCAATTTGGGGAAGTGCAGCAGCATCAACTCTTGATAAAATTGTAAAACAGCAAAAAAAAGCACTGAGAATAATTACCAACTCAAAATATAATGCACATACTACAATCTTATTTAAAAATTTAGAAATTCTTCCTGTAACTCAACAAATTGTCTATTCTAAATTACAATTTATGTTTGATTACGTTAATCATAGGCTTCCATGTTCTTTTGATAACTTATGGATTAGAAATAGCACAAGAACAACAAGAGTTCTTAGAAATAATCAACAGTACAATGTTCCATTTGTTAGACTTGAATCTTTTAAAAAATTCCCTTACTCTGATCTACCAAAGTTATGGAATGAAATCATTATTCCTAATACTAATCCTAATCCTGAAAATGATAATAATAATGACGAGGTTATGTATACTTTTAGCACAGTTATGTCAAGAAAACAATTTTGTATGAAACTTAAAGATTTTTTATTGGAAAAACTTAATTTTATTTGTAATAGAGAAAACTGTTCTGAGTGCATAAATAGATCTTAAAAATTGATTTCATAAAAAAACCTGGTGATTTTTTTAAGGAGGGGGGGGGGGTTTGTCTTTTTTTTGGCGGGGAGGGGAGGGTTGAATATAGGGCAAAAGTCAAAGTGGCATTCTATAAAAAGATATTATTTTGAATTGAGAAATTTTCTGTTTTTTTGAAAAATAATACAATGACATAGGCTTGAAGTATTGCTTTTTTTCCTTTTTATGAATTTTTTTCTTCCTCCTTTCTTTTTAAATTAAATCTCTACTTATTAATCTTCAATGATATTTTAAAACTTAAAATATGGTATTAAACTTATATACAACAATGATCCATCTTATTATTTTTTATATTTGATTTATTTTGTTTTACTTTTCTCTAAATTCCTTCATCTATTTTTTTTTCTCCATCTTTCTTATTTTTTACTGATTTCTCTTTCATAATATGAATGTTTATTTGTGTTTTTTTCTTTTTTTTACCATCCTCACAACTCAATTTAACTAAATTAAAGTTT
Source organism: Acartia tonsa (assembly GCF_053477335.1). Classification (NCBI taxonomy): domain Eukaryota; kingdom Metazoa; phylum Arthropoda; class Copepoda; order Calanoida; family Acartiidae; genus Acartia; species Acartia tonsa. The sequence continues at coordinate 44,560,785 of NC_137269.1, read as the reverse complement.
CAATTTTCCCTTTTTACAATTAATTTGTTTTATATTCTTTTTTTTTCTTTTCGTCCTCCTTAAAAAGGGGCTCCAGGAATCAAATACACTATCCCCATTTTGGTCAAGATAGTACTCCTGTAGCTCCTGGTGCATATCCTAAAAAATTTTTCCTTTTATTCCACCAATTTATATTTAGTTAATAATTAAACTTAGTATATATTATAATATTTTTGTATGAGACTAAACATCATAATGTAAACTCTAAATTGTCAATAGATAGCAGCAATTTAGAGTATTTTATGTGCTATCTCCTAAGCTAGGGGGTACCTGGCAGCACCAAATAAACATTATTATTATTATTATTATTAAAATTAAAAATTTTCAGTTTTTACCTGTCCAGAATTCACCTGGAGAACTGCAGGACCTGAACCTGGAGGCTGATTTTTATTTTTTCTTTATATATGCTCATGACATCCCAAAAGATGCATATTTGGTTGAATAAGTTGATCTCTATCTCTTAAAACCAAATTTTTTTTTCATTTATACCTGTCCAGAAGTTACCTTCCAGCCTGCAGCACCTGAACCTGGAGCCCCTTGCCGCACATTTATCGGTTGGGGGTAGGGCTCAACGCCCCCCCCCCCTTCTCTATTATCTCAGTGCATGGCCCTTGTTGGATAATGAATTTCCGACTATAACTGAACCTAAGTCAATTTTCGCTTTCTTCACCCTTTTATTTAACAACCTTTGTTTTTAAGTCCTTTTCTAATTAAAATTTTCATTTTTTATCTTTGAAGCTAGAAAAATATTTTTTTCAGAAAATGTTTATATTTATATAAATTTTATATTAGAAATCTCAAAACATAAATTTCTGCGGCCGCAGCTGTACTTGGCACCTGCCAGCCACCGCAGTCGGCTCTATGTTAAAAATTGCGGTCACAGGAGGCTTTTAAATCATTCTGGAGACCTGGAGGATCAGGACCTGCAGGATCATACCTGGAGCCTGAAATTGACTTGAACACCTATATTTCAAATAAATTAACCAGAATAGCTAACTGTGCCATAATGATAAACTCACATACAGACGGACAGACCCTAATTATAGAAAATCTTTGCTTTTAAAAAACTAATATTTATTCACTCACTAACAAAATTAAAATGTTGGCAGATAAACACATTTTTTAAAGCAAATCTACTCTGTAACTCACTTTGTTTTTCTACCTGTTAATCTGTCACTATGTTTCAAAAGCTCTGAGGAAAATACAAAAAAATATAAAAATTAAAAATAAAAGCAGAAAAAAAGTTACATTGACAAGCTGACAGACATTTCAAATTATAGATAAACTTCGTCAACAATTTCAAGATCCATATTTCAACTAAATTTATTCCTGTAAACATAATTCACTTTGATACGAACTTATTTGAACACATGCGAACGAATTCAAATTAATAGATACTTGATCTAAAGTTGCTTGTAACTGTTCAAATAAACGTTACTAAGGAATTAACTTTATAACATATATAAAATACATTATTATATAGATTTTTATTTTTTAAAATCTTAATTATTGGTGGTGAATAAACCACTTTTTTGAACTGCCCGGCCCCCATAAAACGTTCCCATGTATAAATTAAAGAATTATTTCTCTTAAAGAAAGTACACAAGATTAATTATTTTTTTCTTCTTAGTATTTAAATTAATTTTTGAAACAAAGTTAGAAAAGAAGAGATTTTAATAATCAACTATTATTTCTTTAAAAAAAATTAATTTAAATATCTGAAAATTTGCCGTAAGTTCTTAGTTGGTAAAAAACAAAATGATTTCTAGTAGCGGGGCTACTCTATTACTATTAATATTACAGAAATTTTACATGAGTATTAAAGTAAATATCATAAGATTAGCGCCAGTTTTGTTAGCTCAGGCATTTGGAACCTTGTTTTCACTTATTATCCACGGAAAGATGTCTATAATACGATGTGTTAAATTTAATTAATTAATCAACTCAATTTATTTAGGATCTACAATATTTTGATATATAAAATATATTTGTTTTATTTAATGAAAAAAATATATTTCTTTTATTTCATGAAAAAAAATATTTTCTACTTTTCATCCCTTTTGTCCTTGTTAACACAGTATAAACTTTGTACAGCAGAGAAAGAGTGGGCAATGACAATAGTCCCCAAAGTTTTAAAATAACGTTTTTTCATTAGTTGGCTTAACAATTTTGGGGATTGGGTCAATTTAAATTGGTTGCTTCATTAGGTTGATTGTTCACACTTTTCAACCACAAATTTTAATCTACTGAAGGGGTTATTCTAAGTATCATCATTGGGGTATATATTAATTTATCGGCCATTGTCTTATTATCATTATCCCTTTAGATCCATTATACCCACTACTGTATACCCCTTCTAATTTAATTTGCTTTTGTGTATTGATGAAACAATATGCTGAAGTGATAGCATGCGGAAATGAACGCCCACCGTTGAATTGGTACTTTCCCCCCCAACTAATTTGTCTAACTACGCCTCCCACAATACAAAACTGTATAAAAAGTCGTAAGAAATTAAGACGGAAAAAACTCGAGATATCTGTCATGCACGTAATGCGTGGACCCACCATTTTAGGGGTCACCTCTTTTATTTTACCGTTTGATTTCAGTGCTTCGCTTTTATAAATTTTGTTGAAATCAAATATAGAACCTTCACTTTCATTAATCATTAATTAAATTTATATAAATATCTTGTAATTTTGTCATTTAAATATTTTAAAATATGATATTAAGATAAAATACGTCTGGATAATTAAATATTTGAAAAGAATAAATTTGGTAATTTTTCATGATAGAATGTACACTAGAATACAAATCTTTGACGTAAATCTATAAAAAAATCGAGGAAGGGACAAACAGACAACGCGATTTATGAAGAATATACAGAAACTCAAAGAAAATCACAATAACTTTAAAAATAAGGTTTATCTTTTTTAAATCATGACCGACAGACAGACTAACAAAACAAATTATAGATTAGATATGTGCATATGGCATAGGAATAGTCCGTCGTATACAGTGGTCCTCAAGGCAAAAGAAGTTTGACAAAACCTACCATAAAAACGGACTATATGGCCATCAAATATACACATTGGAGGGCCAGGAACTGATTTTCTTAAAATCATAGCTGTTCCTTCTTGGGGTTTATTCCATTTTAAAGTTAACAGACCGAATTTCCTAAAAAATCAAGGTTGTTTGTCACGACTTTGTTGCTTTGGATTCAAACCTTTATAACTTTGGCTGTATGAAAGACTCATGAAAGCTAAACCTAACATTGGAAAGCCTATTGAATGACAATTTCAGACATAGCTTTAAATTTTTTGTAGCTTTCTTACTTTTTGCTCTACAAGGAAAATTGTAACCAAAGGGAGAAAATCTATTGATAAATCTATTCTCAGAAAGGCTTTCACTAGGGTATTTTGATGTAAATTTTTCAGGATTTTTCTTATGTTCTGTGATTCTTTTGATGACAAATGCAAAAAATACACTTTCATACATTTAATTTGGTATATTTGCATTTTTTCTACCTTGTGCCAAAATTTTTTTATAAAAATTATAAGTTGGTTTATATTTTTTTGTCCAAAATTGTACATAAATTTCAGGAATAAATATTAAGAACCATCAATTGCTACATTTTACATGTGTAGTTTAAATTTCCTATATTTATGGTTGTGTAGGAGCCTCAAAAATGCTAAACCTACCATTGTAAAGCATGTTGAACACTCTATCCAAATAAATCTACGACTTTAAAAAAAAAATTGACTTAAAAGGCTTGCACAGGATTTATGTTAGGTGTCCTAAATTTCACCAAAAATGTTTTCTTTCCTACAAAATTTGGAGTAGAAGGGAGGTTACAAAGCAGTAATAGTTATCACATGTCCTGTTTCAACACAAATCTATGGAGGGGGTGTGCCCCCCCCCAAAAAAAAAAAATGGTGCAGGGCTTAGGTGCCCCCCCCCCTTTCCCTTCCTAAAAAGGGAGGGGGGTAACATTTTGATAGTTGAAAATAATGCAAAATTTAAAAATTTAAAAAAATATTTTTTTCAAAACTCAACAAGATATAACATACCCCCCCCCCCTGGCCCCCCTCCCCTATCCCATATCTATGGGGAACAATTCACAGTTGGGGGAGAGGGGGGGGTGTAAAAAGTGCATGAAAAGTGCTGAAATTTATTTTATTTTCCTAAAATATATTTACCCCAGGGGTAACACTTTTATGGGGTGGGGGGGGTATTATCTGCTATATATCTTTTTTAAAAAATTAGGGGGGGGGGTGATTTTAACCCCTCCCTCCACCTCCGACGATTATTATAAGGTACAGGGAAAGGAAGAAATTTTACGTATTATATAAAATGTGCATTAAATTCTTTTTTTCTCCCATTATAGCTAAAATTAAACTTTTTCACATAGTTCTTGATTTTTCCTAACGGTTAAGCTAACTTTTAACATAATCCTTGCTTTAAACCAATGTATTTAGAAATTGATAAAATAAGCAATATTTTTTATTGAAAACCAAATACAATAACAAAGCTAGAAACTGTTTTTTAGTATCCAATTAACTTTAGATGGCCCATCTCTCGCCCACCTTTAATTACAAAATTTGTAAATAATAAAGATGCAATATTTCTTTATAAACAGTCTAATAAAAGTGTAAACTAATTCTCCAAAGTAGGTTGTTTATAGTCCAACACAATAAAAAAGGATATTATCACTTCAAATAATCTCTGAGATTCAACCCTTTGTAAACAGTACGGTATTTTTTTGTCCATAATACAAACTTAAAATAAATCTTTATTACTTAATTCCTACGTTATTACAGCATGAATTAACAATTTTATGTCATAAAATAAATGCTTAACAGTAAGTAAATAGTTTAATTTATATGTGACAAATTAAATATCCCTACAAACATTTTAATAAAGAAAAAAGTTCAGATTTTCCCTGTTTTTCCAGTTTTCCCTCCCAAAGTACCAAAAAATCAAGGCTTAAATCCTTGATATTTTTGTTAATGCGACGTTTTTAGTTGATTAGTTTATTGAAAGGTGCTTAGAAAATGTTAAGATTTGATAATATGATGAGAAATTATTACCTTTACACTCCCTTTAAGTGTTCCCTCCTCCAGGTTGTTTTTGGTCTACCTGGTTTCCTCTTTCCTATTTGGGGGTTCCAAGTCAAGGCCTGGTTAAATCATCATGCCCTTTCCTTAGTGTGTGCCCCAACCATCACCATTTCCTCTGTTTTATTGTCAGTTTAATGTCTGACATGTAACTGCGCTCTAGAAGCTCAGCATTTGTGATCTTATTTGGCCAAAAGATCTAGTGGATTCTCCTGAGACATTTATTGATATATGTCTGTAGCTTGGAGACCACTTCTGTGTTTAGGAACCAAGTTTCAGCCCCATACAGCAAAACAGAGAGAACATCTTAACTTGGTCTTTATGGAGATGTTGTTGGAATTCCAAGTTTTGTTCAGGCTTGCAAAGGCTGTCCTAGATTTGTTAATTCTAGCTTTAACATCTGTTAAAGTGCCTCCAGCTTCATCAATTTTACTTCCAAGATAATCAAAACAATCTACATCCTCAAGAATTTGGTCTCCAATAGTAGTTGGTTCTTGGGAATTTGCATTTAATTCGAGTATTTTGGTTTTAGGAACATTAATTTCTAGTCCAATTTTCTTGGAAGTTTCAGCTATCATGTTAGTCCTTCTTTGCATTTGACTTCTATTGCTTGTTAACAAAGCAATATCATCAGCAAAGTCCAAAACTCCCAAATATTTTGGAATAGCTCCTAGCAAATGCCATCATTACTTTCACAGTTCTTCATGATCCAGTCAATGGCAAGGAGGAAAAGGAAGGGAGAAAGAAGGCATCCTTGTCTGACGCCTGTTACAATCTCAAAAAAGGTTGATAGTTTACCTTTATACATTACATTTCCACCTCCTTTAAAAAAGATAGCTTTAATGATATTGATTATCTTTTCTGGAATGCCATAGTGTCGGCAGATTTTCCAGAGAGATCTTCTGTCTAAAGAATCAAATGTTTTTTGTAGTCAATGAAGTTTACAAAGAGCTCAGAGTTCCATTCCTTGAATTGCTCTATGATGATTCTTAGAGAGGTTACCTGTTCAATATTGGAACGGTTTAGTCTAAATCCAGCCTGATTAGGTCTTAGCTTTTCCTTTACCTTTTTCTTTATTCTATTAAGAAGAATCTTACTAAGGATATGGCTAGGTACTGAAAGAAGCATTATCCCTCTGTAGTTTCCACATTGGGTCAAGTGTCCTTTTTTGGCTAGTAATGAGATATGTCCATTCTTCCAGTCCTCTGGGCATAACTCATCATTCCATATCTTTGTGATCAAAGGTAGGAATGCCTCAGCTGATGTATCTAGGTCTGCTTTTATGACCTCAGCTGGTATGTTATCAGGTCCAGTGGCCTTGTTATTTTTCAAATTTTTATTGGCCTCTTTGATTTCCAATAAATTTGGCGCTTGACAGTCTATGTCAAGTGCATCTGAGGGTGGAATCTCAGATTCTTCCTCTGGAACTGGAAGATTTAGCAGTTCAGTGAAGTGCTCTGCCCATCTATTTGGAATATATTCATCAGTTTTAAGGAGTGAACCATCCTTGTCCCTGATGTGTGATCCTGATTTGTGTACTTTACCTGCAATGCTCTTAGTAATCTCATAGACATCTTTCATTCTATTTTGATTAGCAGCATTTTCTGCTTGCATAGCAAGGTTTTCCAAGTGTTCTTTTTTGTCAATTCTGACACTTCTTTGGATTCCTGCTGAGCATCTTATACAGGTCTTTATCTTCTGGAGAGTTTCTAGAAAGTGTCTTTTGTCTTACATCTCTTCTTTGATCCATGAGATTAATGGATCTTTTAGTGATCCACGGCTTTTGGTTAGCCTTTTTGAAACCTAATTATTCTTGGCTAGTATCATTATAAACTTTTTTGATACTTTGCCCAATATCTTCAACTCCATCTTCCTCTTAAAGAGTCAACAACTCAAATCTGTTCTTTTGAGTGAGCTTAAACTCTTGTAGCTTTTCAGAGTTTTGAAGGGTTGTTAAATTATATTTCTTCCTGGGGTTAGGGTTTGAGTCCTGCTTTTTAAATCTAAGCCGAACTTTAGAAGATAGAAGATAATAGTCTGAATGGTCCTCTTTCAACCCTGACATCAAGGAGAGAACCTTTTATACATCTAGATATACAGATGTGGTCTATCTGTTTAAAGGTTCTTTGATCTGGTGATCTCCAGGTGGCAGTATGAATCTTCTTGTGTTTAAAGATGGTTCCACCAATGACAAGTTTGTTTTCAGTACAAAAACTTACAAGTCTATCACCATTGTCATTTTCCTTGCCATTACTTAAGCCTAGGCCATATTTGCCCATGACTTCTTCTAAATTCTCATTATCACTCCCCTCTTGAGCATTGAAATCTCCTAGGAGCATGGTCAGGTCCTTTTCTTTATGACCATTCTTAAATACAGAGTCAACTTGGTCATAAAATTCGTTTTTGACCTCTTTATCTGCTTGTTCTGTAAGAGCATATGCTACTATAATTCTCAGATTGATGTTTATATCTGAGGATTTGAAGTAAGCCTCCATGATTCTTGGACCATGGGGTTGGCAACTGATCATGGCCTGCTCTGCTTGCTTGGTCAGCATAAGAGCCACCCCTTGCTTATGTCCTAGATTCTCATTCATATGGCCTGAGTAAAGTATTTTCAAGCCTGAATGATGTTTAAACTCTCCATTATTTGTCCACCTTGTTTCGGTGATAGCCAGGATATCAACCCTGGCTTTAAGCATTTCACAGCAAATGTTTTCTTTCTGGCCTGACTGAAACATTGTCCAAACATTCCAGGTGCAAATTTTTGCTGGTCTGCGGGAATTCAGAATCATCTGCCTGACTAGTCCTTTAGCGGTTTCCCAGCCAAATATCATATTGTTGTTTCCAATCTCTACTTCGTTCCCGAGCCCTAAGTTAAATTGGTCTTTACTTTGTGCAGATTGAACGTGAGCAGGTTTTTTTCTATGGAAGGATTGTTAGCCCCACCCAAACCCCCTGAACTGGGGGAAGTTACCAGAATTTAGAAGGGGAAGAGTTAAAAAAGATGAAAAAAATTCCCAGAGATGTCTAAGGAGGTGGGGGGAGGGGTTGAAATCACCCCCCTCCCTAATTTTAAAAAAAAGATATATAGCAGATAATACCCCCCCCCCCCACCCCATAAAAGTGTTACCCCTGGGGTAAATATATTTTAGGAAAATAAAATAAATTTCAGCACTTTTCATGCACTTTTTACACCCCCCCCTCTCCCCCAACTGTGAATTATTCCCCATAGATATGGGTTAGGGGAGGGGGGCCAGGGGGGGGGGGGTATGTTATATCTTGTTGAGTTTTGAAAAAAATATTTTTTTAAATTTTTAAATTTTGCATTATTTTCAACTATCAAAATTTTACCCCCCTCCCTTTTTAGGGGGGGAAAGGGGGGGGCACCTAAGCCCTGCACCATTTTTTTTTTTTTTGGGGGGGGGGGCACACCCCCTCCATAGATTGGTGTTGAAACAGGACATGTGATAACTATTACTGCTTTGTAACCTCCCTTCTACTCCAAATTTTGTAGGAAAGAAAACATTTTTGGTGAAATTTATTACACCTAACATAAATCCTGTGCGAGCCTTTTAAGTCAATTTTTTTTTAAAGTCGTAGATTTATTTGGATAGAGTGTTCAACATGCTTTACAATGGTAGATTTAGCATTTTTGAGGCTCCTACACAACCATAAATAAAAGAAATTTAAAACTACAAATGTAAAATGTAGCAATTGATGGTTCTTAATATTTATTCCTGAAATTTATGTACAATTTTGGACAAAAAAATATACACCAACTTATAATTTTTATAAAAAATTTTTGGCACAAGGTAGAAAAAATGCAAATATACCAAATTAAATGTATGAAAGTGTATTTTTTGCATTTGTCATCAAAAGAATCACTGAACATAAGAAAAATCCTGAAAAATTTACATCAAAATACCCTAGTGAAAGCCTTTCTGAGAATAGATTTATCAATAGATTTTCTCCCTTTGGTTACAATTTTCCTTGTAGAGCAAAAAGTAAGAAAGCTACAAAAAATTTAAAGCTATGTCTGAAATTGTCATTCAATAGGCTTTCCAATGGTAGGTTTAGCTTTCATGAGTCTTTCATACAGCCAAAGTTATAAAGGTTTGAATCCAAAGCAACAAAGTCGTGACAAACAACCTTGATTTTTTAGGAAATTCGGTCTGTTAACTTTAAAATGGAATAAACCCCAAGAAGGAACAGCTATGATTTTAAGAAAATCAGTTCCTGGCCCTCCAATGTGTATATTTGATGGCCATATAGTCCGTTTTTATGGTAGGTTTTGTCAAACTTCTTTTGCCTTGAGGACCACTGTGAGCTGTAAAAATCGCCTTGCCCCCATAGCATTACGGAATGATTTACTGACGGACGGACAGACAAAGATAACTGTAGAGTAGCTTCGCTACTAAAAATGAAATCCAAAATATAAGCTTGGTGTTTGTGATGCAACAAATGATATAAAATATAAATAAGAGCAGGAAGAAAGGGGACATGCTTATTACACTAGTCCCCAAAGTTTTAAATATCGTTGGCTTATAAACTTTGGGGGATTTTAATGAATTTGGATTGGTTAAGTTGAGTGTCCAAACGTTTCAATCAATAACTGTAATTTATCGAAGAGGGAATTTTGTGTATGATCATTGGGATTGTACATCAATTTATCGGCCATTGTCCTATCCCTTTATATCCCTGATATATAAAAGTATCAGCCGTGAAATATATCTAGACAATTTCATATCCTTCTTCTCTCCAACCAGGAATTTCAAGGGATAAGACATTTGGTAATTGATAGATGAACATTCCCAAATTTGAAAACTTCACTACACAATCATATTGGTTTGAAAGTTTGTATATTGTTAGTCTAATAAATATACCCATAGCCTTTTAGACCAAGAAATGAAAGGGCTTTTTTATTTAACTTTGGGTATCAGGTAATTAGCAGTTTAATGTTCCTTCAATCCCTGATTTTTTTCTTTCTCTATCTATCTATAATTCTAACTTTAACAGAGATTTAAGTAAAGCCAAAAAGAAAAAAATACAAAGCAGTTGTCAACCTAATATACAAATTTGCCTGTTAAGTAAACATTTTTCCAGTATGGCTTCGAAACCGATCCTTATATGCTGGATTAGAACCAGTTCTTAGACATAATGAAAAATCATGTATAGCATCGTATTATAGAAAATTTTTCACGAATATTGAAATAAAAATAAAAATTATTACCAGTTTTGTTTTGTATGTCATATGAAAAATAATCTACTGTTTCCCTATCTCTGTATCCCTGCAAGTTTGTGTGTGCCATATGAAAAATAATCTTGTGTTTCCCTATCTCTGTATCCCTGAAAGTTTGTGTGTGCCATATGAAAAATAATCTACTGTTTCCCTATCTCTGTATCCCTGCAAGTTTGTGTGTGCCATATGAAAAATAATCTTGTGTTTCCCTATCTCTGTATCCCTGAAATTTTGTGTTTGCCATATGAAAAATTATCTAGTGTTTCCCTATCTCTGTATCTCTGAAAGTTTGTGTTTGCCATATGAAAAAAAAATCTTGTGTTTCCCTATCTCTGTATCCCTGAAATTTTGTGTTTGCCATATGAAAAATTATCTAGTGTTTCCCTATCTCTGTATCCTTGAAAGTTTGTGTGTGCCATATGAAAAATAATCTTGTGTTTCCCTATCTCTGTATCCCTGAAAGTTTGTGTGTGCCATATTAAATAATCTAGTGTTTGCCTATCTCTGTATCTCTGAAAGTTTGTGCGTGCCATATGGAAAAAATCTTGTGTTTCCCTATCTCTGTATCCCTGAAAGTTTGTGTGTGCCATATGCAAAATAATCTTGTGTTTCCCAATCTCTGTATCCTTGAAAGTTTGTGTGTGCCATATGCAAAATAATCTTGTGTTTCCCTATCTCTGTATCCCTGGAAGTTTGTGTGTGCCATATGAAAAATAATCTTGTGTTTCCCTATCTCTGTATCCCTGAAAGTTTGTGTGTGCCATATGCAAAATAATCTTGTGTTTCCCAATCTCTGTATCCTTGAAAGTTTGTGTGTGCCATATGCAAAATAATCTTGTGTTTCCCTATCTCTGTATCCCTGGAAGTTTGTGTGTGCCATATGAAAAATAATCTTGTGTTTCCCTATCTCTGTATCCCTGAAAGTTTGTGTGTGCCATATGAAAAATAATCTACTGTTTCCCTATCTCTGTATCCCTGCAAGTTTGTGTGTGCCATATGAAAAATAATCTTGTGTTTCCCTATCTCTGTATCCCTGAAATTTTGTGTTTGCCATATGAAAAATTATCTAGTGTTTCCCTATCTCTGTATCTCTGAAAGTTTGTGTTTGCCATATGAAAAAAAAATCTTGTGTTTCCCTATCTCTGTATCCCTGAAATTTTGTGTTTGCCATATGAAAAATTATCTAGTGTTTCCCTATCTCTGTATCCTTGAAAGTTTGTGTGTGCCATATGAAAAATAATCTTGTGTTTCCCTATCTCTGTATCCCTGAAAGTTTGTGTGTGCCATATTAAATAATCTAGTGTTTGCCTATCTCTGTATCTCTGAAAGTTTGTGCGTGCCATATGGAAAAAATCTTGTGTTTCCCTATCTCTGTATCCCTGAAAGTTTGTGTGTGCCATATGAAAAATAATCTTGTGTTTCCCAATCTCTGTATCCTTGAAAGTTTGTGTGTGCCATATGCAAAATAATCTTGTGTTTCCCTATCTCTGTATCCCTGGAAGTTTGTGTGTGCCATATGAAAAATAATCTTGTGTTTCCCTATCTCTGTATCCCTGAAAGTTTGTGTGTGCCATATGCAAAATAATCTTGTGTTTCCCAATCTCTGTATCCTTGAAAGTTTGTGTGTGCCATATGCAAAATAATCTTGTGTTTCCCTATCTCTGTATCCCTGGAAGTTTGTGTGTGCCATATGAAAAATAATCTAGTGTTTCCCTATCTCTGTATCCCTGAAAGTTTGTGTGTGCCATATGAAAAGTTATCTAGTGTTTCCCTATCTCTGTATCCATGAAAGTTTGTGTGTTCCATATGGAAAATAATCTTGTGTTTCCCTATCTCTGTATCCATGAAAGTTTGTGTGTGCCATATGAAAAATAATCTTGTGTTTCCCTATCTCTGTATCCATGAAAGTTTGTGTGTTCCATATGAAAAATGTAGTCTAATAAATGTAGTAATGGTGTTGGTGGCTAAATTTAATAAAAATCTCGCCTCTGCATTTGTCTTGAGACTCTACAGTCTGCCTGCAATTTATATCTTTTTAGTCGCGAAGCTACTCTATAATTCCAAATACCAGTCTGTCCGTAAGAGACAAAGTGGGGAAACGTGATTTTCTTGGCTCCTATGAAAGATAGAAGGCTGAAACTTTTTGTCAACATTCCCATCACTAGGGACCATAATCAACTATAGTCCATTGCAGTCGAACTGCTTTTTAGCAAGCTTTCGGCTATTTTATGTTTTTCTCATTTTCCCCAATTTTGGTGTTTATGGTCCGATTTTAGAAACTTGTGAGTTAAGAATATTAAAATTAACTTGCCCGTCTTAAAAAAAAACATACATGGCGGTCGAAATAACTTTTAGCAGGTTTTTAGTTTTTTTTATATATATATTTACATATTTCCCTACATTTGGTGTCTTTGGTCTGATTTTCAAACTTTTTGGGGATGAAAGTATCAAAATAAATTTCTCTTTTTTCCGAGTTTTCTCCAATAAATCTATTCTTGCTTTTAAAATAGATGCAATTCCGTGTGGATGCAATTATCTGTTCACGAAACAAATGGCATGTGGAGTACAGAAAATATCATATTTCTTTTCTTATGGGTATTGTTATAGAAACAAGGATGACAACATTCAATCGAATGGTAAAACAAACAAACATGTTTAGCGTGTAATTGTATGTAAACTTATTGCAAAACTGCTAAACACAGGATACTTTTTATGAACATACCCTTTAGGACTTGATTACATAGATGCTGCGCTTTTAACATTAGACCTTGTTGTAATAGGAATCATTATTCCAAAAATCTGGTTAATGGGATAATCATAAAAAATAAAGATTGTTATTAAGAAAGTTACAAATAAATGGATGCATCCTAAATCAAACCTAACTCTTATGGGAATCGTAATGCATAGTTTTAAAAAGATAGGGCATTTATAACATGTTTAAATTAATGAAAAGAGTTAACCGTAACGAACGGACGTACCGATCTTAATTATAGAAAAGCTTCGTTTTTTGAAATCATCTTATTTTACTGAAAGGGTACACTAATATTTATTCACTTTTTATTCATGTGCAATAACTCTGTAAAAGTGAAAGTACAACTCTTGAAAAATTACTTATGAGCATATATTTTTATTAGCGAAGCTACTTTATACCCCGCCAGTCCGTAACGCTATGAAGGAAATGTGATTTTCTCGACTGTTATTTTAAAAAGGCTGAATCTTCTTATAAAAACACTCCCATCATTATAGAGCACTATTAACTAAATACAATCCATAGCGGTCGGGCTGCCTTTTAGCTGGTTTTCTGATATTTTCCCTTATATCTATTTTCAAAAAAAATTTACAGAAAGGTTTCTTGATTTTTTCCTCAAAACTCTATTATTGACTTTAATCTCCTTGTAAGTATTCTTATCCATATTTTTTTTGCTACGCTACTTATGGATTTTGTCATCATTGTTGTTCTCCAATTCTTTAAGAAGAGAAATATGATATTTTTTGTATTCTTTGCTTGTTCTTTAATTTTCACCAGCGGCTATGCTCCTAGCATTTAGGAGCTCTGTATTATTTTAAGTATGAAAAATTGAATAAAGCCTAAAACCAAACTTAGATACATATAAGAGGTAAATAGCCTAAAACCATCTTTGGATCTATAAGAAAAATCAATTAAATGTTAGAAACTGAATCGGTTAAGTAGTTTTTGTAGCCATAGACAAAAAACCTTACTACTTTATATTTGGGATTTAAGATCTTTTTATCTCTGTTTGGAAATGTTCTTCTGTAAATTAGGGGCGAGATTGTAATAGAAAACTAATTCTTTTATTCCTTTAACCTTGTCTGAAATTCCTAAATGTACATGAGCTGCGTTTCTAACATTATAGGCATTTTAAAAGGCTTTTCTATAATTAGGGTCGGTCCGTACGTCCGTCACCGACGGATAGCTTTTATCGTTAATTTGGGCATATTTGAATGGTCCTATCGATTTCAAACTTTGCATGATGATTCCTTTAGTAGTAAGGTACGATTCAGAAAGCGTAGCAACCTTATAATCATTACCAGAATGTCCATACGTTCATTTTAAACATGTTGATTTTTTTTACTTTTTAACAACAACTTGAAAATGTAAGTATGTCCATAAGAATTATGCCGTAAAAAGAGGTTCTTCGACAAATTTACTTACAATTTTGCTTCGATTATTATACATTTATATTCTGATTATTCAGTTCTGACACTCTACAAGTTATAATGTTCGTTTGTTATACTGTTTCAGAGCTTCGCTGTTATGGATGTTATCATCCTTGTTAAATATAAAATATCCGTGACAGTCAGAATTTTTTTAAGCATATCTCTTTGCTGTTTTGATTTTACCGAAAACAGTAAAAGTGAAACAGTAAAAGAAAAAATTAACAATTAACCAATGAGAAGCCAGTATTCACAATGGTAAAATATATAGCGGCCTCTCATTGGTAAATTGTTAATTTTTTCTGACGTCATAGTCAGACACTTTTACTGTTTTCATTTTACCGTAGATTAGCTTCGTTTTTCAATTTGGAAAACTGTCTTTGTTAAAGTCAAAGATACATTAATTTTCAAATTAAGTAATGCAAATTTTAGTTAATTAAATTAATTTGTCTATAAAATTCCTGAGAGATTAATTTATTTCAAAAGAGAATCTTTTCTGTTTTTAAGATGTCTGTTTTTCTGTCCGTGCATTGTTAAGGATAACTCTAAGGGGAATTTGAGGCTTGTTGGAATTGTCCAATTTATTTAAAACCTTTGATAAGTCTGCGAATAAGAAAAATCATATAATTTTTTTTAAGTTTATATTTTCAAATATCTTTATCTATAGCGTTGCTACTGTATAAATATTAAAGATTGTTACTTTCTTATTTGTTGAGCTTTTATGAATGTTTTCATCTTGGTCATAAAGGATGGCAACATGCCTAAAAGTGAAATTATACACATTATAGTATTGTAAATAAATTAGGATTTGATACTTATACATAGTACTAGTATAACTTATACAAAAATCCGATCAATAAGATGAATATAGTAATGTTATAAAATGACGTACGAGATTTTTGGTGGTGATATTAGAGTTGCAACACTTTATAATTCGTACATGTTTCAGGAACCATCGTCTAAAGTTTGAAAAGGATAATGCTTATACGTTCCTTAATTAACAAAAAGAGCTAACCGTTACGAACGGACTGATGTACAGACCCTAATTATAGGAAAGCTTCGCTTTTAAGAATAATATTCTGTATAACTTAGGTATATATAGCAGGTTGTCTTTAGAAGTGTTCTTTGTCTCTTTGTTACACTATATATTGAGGAAATATTTTATATACAACAAACACACACACCCCCCCCCCCCCACACACACACACATACTCACACACAAACACACACACACAACCATGATGACAAGGAAGACAACAACCATTAAAGCTAAATTTCTAATAATCAGATTGCTAAAATACAGGATCCTACAAATATACTTACATTTTATGAGAAGCTCTTTATATTGCTTATAAAAAATAACGTGTTATAATACAAATGGCCAATTATTGGCCAATAAACAAACTAAATTACTAATAACAGGCCAGTATACATTTTAATTGACCAATGGTAAGACAGTATGACAAAATCCCTTCCAGTTTACTTTTAACATCCAACTAAACTCAAGGTTGATCATATTATTTTCTTCTTTTTTTAGCAACATTTTCTGCCTTTATAGTTCTACAAGTTTCTTTATTTTTACCTATCTTTTAATATGTAAATTAAATTAATATGATTTATGTCATTTAGACTGATGAGGGTGCAATGTCCACCGAAATATATTTCAATAAATAGCTGGGAAGTATCAAAGACTTTTTCACTCAGTAAATTTATCACGAACTAAAAAAAGTTTCATTTTATAACTTTAATACAGAGTTGCTTTGCTTTTAACATTATGCCTTATCCTTCTAGGAATAATCAAAGGTTTGAAAATCAGTTTCAAATTAGTTAGCTTACTTAACGTTTGAAGATTATATCTAGCTTCTCAAACAGACAGACAGACAGGCAGACCACAAAGAAAAGAATCTGATTTAAAAATACACTACACACAAAGACATACACTTACCATCGCACACGCCCCCCCCCCCCTCTCATTAAAGTTGGGCAGATGAAAATATATGTTCTTTGTCATTTAAAAACCACATACTTCTAAACCTCTTAATTATTTTTGATTTTTGTTTCAATACGACTAAATGTAATTCATCGGGGCATGTAGGACAATAAGTTTATATTGGTTGAAAAGTTTATACATTGCTTGTTTGTACCATATAATTATAATTTACTTAGAGTTTTATTATTCCTTTAGTTTTATAAGTAACAATTCAGCCCTTAATAAAACTTATCTTTATTAAGATAATCATATTTTTAAGTAAGATAATGTGGATGGTAGAAAAGACTTTTATTTTTCCATTGAATTAATCCTACTCTAAGAGTAATAGAATATGAGTGTGTCTGTCTGTGTAGCTTTACAATGTAGATTCTCATGCAGGGGCTCCGGGAAAGTTTATAAAAGAAAAAAATTCCCTTTTTAAAAACAAAAAATAACCCCCCTCAAACAAATTTATATTTACTTTTTCTTTTAAAGGGTGTAGGGGCGAGCCGCTAGTGTAATTGATAGAATTTATATGTTTGTCAGCTGCCTCACTGTATAATGTATAAAAGCTAATACAAAATGTTCTTCTATTTACCATTAAAGGATTTCAAGGATATTCTATCAAAAAACATATAAATTTTAACATATTTGATTACTGAAATTATTACTTGGTTTTAGGCTATTTTAGTAGCTACTCAGCACTCTTTTGTTTGAATTTAATCTATTTCGTAGTTTTATGTCCTATATAAAGCAGTAGGGTGTTTTTGTCTGTAACAAAGGATCTCGCTAACCACTGAACTGATACGGTTCTCCTTTACATTGTAGCTTCTCATAAATCCTGGGAAAGTTTATAGGGGGAGGGAAACATAACCCTCCCTTATTTTTTTTATCTAATTTTGAGATGCTTTGCTTATAAAACACTTTACTTTGTTGTCCTAGGAATAAGTATGCAAAAAATCAGATGCATAGGATAACAATATTACTTAACTACTACAGGAATCACCATGAAAAGTTTAAAAAAGAAATGATATTTTTAACATGACTAAATTTATGATAATCTTTACGGACGGATGTACAGGCCCTAATTATAAAAAAGATTCGCTTTTTTATTAAAATGGTATTAGATTATTCAAATATCCTTGAGTATCCATGTAAATTTACAATACTATTACGTTGCAAACATTGGAAGGAAAAGGGTTCATATCCGGAAGGGAGGGAGCATTGGAATATAAATTACACCGGTATCCAAAATTTTTATATACGCCTCAACTCATTTGTTGGCTTAAATATTAATTGGTTGGTTCTTATAGAAAAGAAAAGGTAGTAAATTGACGAGGGATCTGAAGGATAATATTACAGAGGACTTATTGAGTTACATACCCAATGGGTATCAACAAAATTATCCCTATATTAAATCATTGGTCTTAAAGTTTGGACATAGATAGTTGGCAACTACCATTTTAAAATTGATAAAAGTACCCAAAGGATTTAAAGAACCTAATCAAAGAGCATATTTATCAACTTTGGGTACCAGTCCAAAAAAGTCCTATTTCTCCCTGCGTTTGTATGGATTAACTATTCAAATTTTAAACATTTTAAATAGGAACACAAAGACGACGAATAATATCTTTTTAACATACAAACCCTTTGTCTTTTAAAAGCGAAGATTTTCTATAATTTGGG
The DNA here is from genome assembly GCF_053477335.1 of Acartia tonsa. Lineage (NCBI taxonomy): Eukaryota > Metazoa > Arthropoda > Copepoda > Calanoida > Acartiidae > Acartia > Acartia tonsa. The sequence continues at coordinate 44,542,562 of NC_137269.1, read as the reverse complement.
TCGGTCCTTGCGTCCGTAACGGTTAGCTCTTTTTGTTAATTAAGGCAAACTTTAGATTTCAAACTTTGCATGATGATTCCTTTAATAGTTAGGTACGATATATTTCACCTGATTTTTGGAATAATGATCCAATAACATCAATGTATAATGTTATAAGCGAAGCATTTGTATAATCAAGTTCTAAAAATGTAAGTATGTCCTTAAACAATAACCTGTATTTAAGCAGTTTTGCAAAAAAATACTTTTATATCGACTTATGCATTTATATTCTGCTTGTTTAGTTTTGACACTCAACAACTGTTACTGTTTGTTTGTCTTACCGCTCCAGAGGTTCCCTTGTATGAATGTTGTCATTCTTAATCAACCATAAGTATATGGATTGAAATTAATTCAGCGATTTTAATCTATTTGAAATCGATAAGACAATTCTAACATGCCTAAATTAACATAAAAGCTATCCGTTACGGACGGACCGACCTTAATTATAGAAAAGCTTCGCTTTTAAAAATCAAAATGTGGGGGGTTTGGACAAAATCTGTATAGGAAGGATTGAGCTAAAAATTTATGTTGTACTTTATTTCTAAATATTATTACAAATCTATTCTTTAAAGACAGCAATGATATGTTTCTTTGTCAATACTAAATGTCTACAGGGAGGGAGGGAACACTAGGCTGTTTATTACATTAGTCCCTAATGTTGTATAACAACGTTTTCTTATTCGTTGACTCAACAATTTTTGGTAATTCTATGTACAAATGATTGGTTGGTTCATTAAGTTGAGAGTTCAAAAATTTCAACAACTAATTGTAATCTACAGATGGGTAATTTTGTTTATCATCATAAGGGAATCAATTTATCGGCTATTGTCTTATACCTGTAAATCCCTGGTATGTATACTCTTTTAGTTCAAATTACACAAAGAAAGAGTAAAATATGTCAGGGAGGGATGGGATAACAAGAGATAAATTATTCTTCTTAAATCTACAAAAAGTATTCGGGATCATGAAAAGAAAACGAAGTAGCCGGTTTCGTCGTATTTTCACAGTCGCTTTTCTTCTATTTCTAGCCTACGGGGGGGGGGGGGGGCTCTGACAATGCGGGCCAATTTCCTAACCCTGCGGAGCAAGCATTAACATTTACTTTACCTAACCTAAATTAAAATAAACTATCAAAAGCATCTGTGAAAATTTGACGAAACACACTACTTCGTTTTCTTTCCATGATCCAGCATTCGAAACAATCATTAAAATTTGAAACATTTTTATTGGGGAAAACATATGTTATTGTCATTTGTCCCATCTCTTTATCCCTGAAAATATTTTGAGAATAGAAAAATTATTGGCAGGGATTTAAAGGGACAAGACAATGGCCGATAAATTGAAGTACATACCCAATGATGATTCACAAAATTACCCCTTCTGTAGATTACAATTATTGGTTGAACCGTTTGGATACAAAACAAAATGAACCAACCAATCAAAATTCAAAGGTCCCCAAAGTTGTTAAGCCAACGATTAAGGAAACAAAATATTATTATAAAACTTTTGGGACTAGGGTAATAAACAGCCCAATATCCCTCCCCCCCCCCTCTTTTGTTCCCCCTCCTATCCACATACAATTTTAGTTATGGAAAAAAGGATTTTAGGTAAAATATTTTTGGTGGCTTATTTAATTTTGTATCAACCGCTGGTTGAAAGTAGAATAGAATAATGGATATAGAATATACGTGGATATATTCACAGGGGAAAATTCGTCGTCAATTTAATATTGACCTCGTTTATTGGTAAGTTCGTTCATCCTGTACGAGGGAAGGGGATAAATGTGGGTAACCTTAGTTTAGCCAGCTGCATCACTTTATCAAAGTAAATGAAAATATGTTGCAACATCCATGAAATAATATATCGATTAATAGAATGATTAGAAAAGAATATCATCTCTTTCATTTCAAATACAAAATTCACCTTCAATAAAATTCAACATAGTAGAAATATTAAAGAGTAATCAAATACCGATTAATGTCTGCTGGATTAGAACCGGTTCAAAGACATACTGAAAAATCATGCATAGCATCGTTTAACAGACAATTTTCACGAATATTAAAATAAAAATCATAAAAATTAATATTTATACCATCTCAGGACCTATAAGAAGCTACAATATAAAGAAGAACCACATCGGTTCAGTGGTAAGCAATATCCTTCGATACACACACAGATCCTGCTACTTTTATATACAGATCAATATGTTACTTACAATCTTATAGACGAACGTATTGAATTACAGAGTAACCATAAAACATTTTTAAGACTAATTTATTGGAAAAATACTATGTTTTTGATACTTCTATAAATAATTTGTTTCTAAGTTAGGACACAAAGAAGGAAGAAAGTACTTTCAGTTTTCAATACCAAATAAAGAGATAGGACAATTGAAAATAAAATTCAGGGTCATATTTAAAATCCTTAAAGGACAGAAAAAAAGACAATTGGCTTCCCTGGGTTGTTGGACCTGGCGTTTGAGTGTCGTGGATAGCATTCCCGCCTGTATGATGTAATCCCTAAAATCAACATTTAACAATTTTAAAAATCAGCTGGAAGTCTAAACCAGACTTAAAAATGGCAATAGCTCTTTTCCAAAAAAAAATTTTAAGCCTCCAAGCAGGTTTAAATTTGAGACTTATTCGCTGCTGAAGAGCGGCTGCCGAGCCCTGATTTATACACTGCAATGACGCAGTCCCAAACACACACAAATACACAAATACACACGCATTGATTATTGCACAAGTGCAAATGATAAATATCAAATCAATTGATTGAATCCTACTAAGCAATACTGTAAATATAATTTTATGTTATTTAAAGGGAGTGTGAACGTAATAATTTCTCATCTGATTATCAAATCTTAACATTTTCTAAGCACATTTCACTACACTGATCAACCAAAAACGTCCTATTAACAAAAATATGCAGGAATAATGCCTTGATTTTATGGTATTTTGGGAAGGAAAAAGAAAAAAACAGGGAAAATCTGATCGTTTTTGTTTCTTAAAATGTTTGTAGGGATATTTAACTTGTCATATATAGTTGAAACAATTTACTTACTGTTAAGGATTTATTTTATGATATAAAATTGCCAATTAGTTTTTTTATAACGTAGTAGTTAGGTAATAAAGACCTATTTTAAATTCGTAGTATTGACATAAAAACACCTCACTGTCTACAAAGGGTTGAATCTCACAGGTCATTTAAAATAATAATATCCTTTTTTATTGTGTTGGACAATAAATAACACACTTTGGAGGATTAGTTTACACTTTTATCAGACTGTTTATAAAGAAATATTGCGTCTTTATTATTTACAAGTTTGTAATTAAAGGTGGGCGAGAGATGGGCCATCTAAAGTTAATTGGATACTAATAAAAAACCTGTTTCTAAATTTGTTATTGTATTTTGTTTTCAATAAAAAATATTGCTTATTTTATCAATTTCTAAGTAACTATACATTGGTTTAAAGCAAGGATTATGTTAAAAGTCAGCTTAACTGTTAGGAAAAATCAAGAACTATGTGAAAAAGTTTAATTTTAGCTATAATGGGAGAAAATAGCAATTTAATGCACATTTTATATAATACGGAAAATTTCTTTCTTTCCCTGTACCTTATAAAAATCGTCGGAAAAAGCCGTTTTTTAAGCAAACAAAAGCGCGTTTTGCTCTATCTGTGAGATATTATGAATGAGATAATGTTAAGGTTTGATATTGATGAGAAAAATTTACGTTCACAGTCCCTTTAAGAGAAAAATATATATTACTTTTTCAATGATGTATTGACCAGGGATAAGACAATGGCCGATAAATTGCTGTACATCACCAACGATGATACACAAATTACCCCTTTAGTAGATTACAATTATTGGTTGAAAAGTTTGGACACGTAACTTAATGAACCATCCAATCAAAATGTAATAAAAGTACCCAAAGTTGTTAGGTCGACAAAAAATAATATTTTGAGGACTATTGTAAAAACATCCCAATGTCCTTTCCCTCCCTGTGTATTGGCAGAGTGTACCTTTATTATCATGTACATATTATCAAAAATAAACTGTATTAATTTTTACTATGCAAAGTATTACGATATTTGTCTATCAACAGTTCATTACAAGTGCAGTTTTAAAAAATACAAATCTATTCATATAAAGTTTTCATTTCTTACAAATTTAAATGAGAGGCTCTGCCTCTACCCTCGAGTGGTGTAGCTCTATTTGATTTGTTTAATTTACAAAAAAAATATATTTTTGAAGGGTAAGGGCTGTTTCTTATTCCACGAAATACCTGTGAAACCCTGACACCTTATTTTCAAAAATAAATAGAATGCAGTTTTTTTTTTCAATGTCTAACCCCTGGAGGGTCTATGTCTCAGGAGCTTTAACTCCGCGGGGCTGTCAATAACCCATTATACCCTAAACTAATCTAACCTACAGTATTTAACAAAGAAAAGAATCCCCTCTCTTTTTTTAAATTTATTTCTTTTTAAAGATTGGAGGAGGGGCTACTATCATCCCTAACAATATGGAAAAGGGAATGTGTCTGTAAGATCTCTAAAACTGCTAATCCGAAAGTGATGTACAATTGTAAAAAGCTATGTTTTTTCTCCTTTTGTAGGATTAAATTAAATGTAAACATTTCACGAAACCTCTTCTTGTATTTATTCTCTTCTTATTGTGTATATTATTATAATTTACACTCAAAATCTAGATAGCAAGATATAATAGTTATTTCTCGCATTGTATTATAAACAGCTTTCCGCGGATATAGAATGTACAATTATAAGATTAAAACCAGTTTATTTAGCCCCGAGGTGCCGAAGGTACGGGCTAAAAAACTGGTTTTCATCTTATGATTGTGCATTTTTATATTCGTAAAAAGCTGGATATAATACGATGCTAGACATAGTTTTTTTCGTATGGATGAGAACCGGTTCCTATCCAACGGATTCGAATGAATACGAGAAAATTATTTTTAACTTCCCAAAACAATTAATTTGCCGCTAAGTTGAACAAATGACGTGTCTCCTTTTCAAAACACCAGCGTATTATTGGATGCCCTTGGACACGATAGACACGTGATTAGTTAATATTGGCGGCAAATTCAGAAATTCAAAGTTTGCCACTTTTTTATTATTCGTCCTTGTTGATAAATGATTTTTTATATAAATAAAGGATCGAAAGAGATAAGGCAATGACCTATAAATGGATGTACTTCACTAATAATTATACACAAAATTACCCCTTCTCTAGATTATAATCAGTGGTTGATACATTTAGACACTTAACCTAATGAACAATTTAATTAAATTTCAATAAAAGTTGTTAAGCCAACGGATAAGAAATCTTTTTCATAAAATGTTGAGGACTAGTAAAATAATAAACAGCACAATGTCCACCTCCCCGTAAATAAATGGTTTAAAAGAACTAAAAGCGATGACCAAGCTAATAGAAGTAATCTAGACAGTTAAGGATAGAGAGATAGGATAATTGATGATAATTATCCTTTCTCCCTTGAAAAACTGCTTTTTTGTAGCTTTAATATTGAAAATAAGAAAGAGATGTTGATGTTTTATCCGCCATTGTCCCCCCCCCCCTCCCTGTTGACAATGCAGTTACTTTTCTCCATTTTTACTCTTTTCCAATTTTTATTTTTCACCCTGGTGTTCATATACTGTGAAGAAAATTCGGGGAGTAAAAAATAGCGTAGCTAAGTGAAATTGTATCTTGGACAGAAAAAAAAGTAGCGGGTTTCGTCGTATTTTCAAAGTAGCTTTTTAACACCTGGGGAGGGGGGGGGGAGCTCCATTCATGCGGGGCAATAATAAACACTACCTAACCTTTTATTTTTAAGGTCGGCCCGTCCGTCCATAACTGTTAGCTCTCTTGGTTAATTTAGGCATGTTAGAATAGTCCTATCTATTTCAAACTTTGCAAGATGATTTCTATGGCAGTAAGGTACGACTTAGAAGGCGTAGCAACTCTATAATCGTTACCAGAAAGTCAGTACGTTCTTTTAAAATATGATTTTTTTCTGATTTTTTATCATTTTGAAGAAAAAAAATTTGCAAGATATGATTATCCTATTCATCTGATTTTTTGAATAAAGATTCTTATGACAACTAGGTAAAGTATTTTGGAAAGATAAAAAATATTTTTGCTCTTTACCTGAATGACCCTGCTAGGTTTGCTGGCATCCTGTTCCGCTATGATGGAGATATTCAAAAAACTCTCAGTTATGTCTCATATTCATATTTAAGAAGTCACTTAGTTATAGCCCTTTATGTTTCATATACAGAAAATGAGAAAAAAATAGATAGATAGGAGGGTGGGTCGTTCAACGCCCTCCCCCCCCCCCCCCCTCCCTACCGCTAAGGCTATGATTTTTTTATACTTATGAATGTTGCCATCCTTGTTATTACCTCTTTTTTATTTGATTTGCTTTCCTGCTTAACTTTTTTTTCTTTCATTCTACCCTTTCATACCATTTGTTGCATTTTATAAGTTGTTTCAACATTTAAGCCAATTATATACTTAAAAAATAGAAAAATAAACATTTGTTTTTGTGGCGAAGCTAAACTTTAACTCTAATTGTCTGTTTGTATGTCGAATAGAAACAAAAAGCTGAAGAATTCTGACCAACATATAGAATTTTGTAAAAACTTACATAATTATATTCTGCTTATTCATATAAATATATACATATTATAACGCTTCGCTTTTATGAATGTTGTCATCCTTGTTATGTAATATATTTCTCCTGATGATCTGTTATATGGAATGCTGCTTCCTTGGACAACAAAGTACTTTATTAAAAGCGAAGCATCTCTATAATCAAGTCCAAAAAATATTATAATTTTGTTGTTATTTTATGTTGACACCTGGCATTTGTTTGTGGTTCAGTCATCATAAAATTCATGATGAAATTGCAATTCAATGCGCTCTTTTATTCTCTTCAGGGAGGGATAGGACTATGGCAGTTGAATATGCCCAGTGACCTATTCCTGTATCCCTGTTTTTTTCTGGGAGGGAGGGGACAATTGGCTGTTTATTACACTAGTCCCCAAAGTTTTTATAGTTACTTTTTCTTATCTGTTGGCTCAACAACTTTGGGGATATGTATGAATTTTTGATTGGATGGTTTATTAATTTGGGTGTTACTGTTCAAACGTTTCAATCATCAATTGTAAACTACAGAAGTGGTAGTTTTGTGTTTCATCGGTGGTTATTTACATTCATTTATCGGCCATTGCCTTATCCCGTTAGATCCCTGTTTTTTTCTTCTTCAAATTTTATTGTTTTATTTCTTTCAATGTCTCTTTCTAACTGTCTATCTTTCTTGGCTTTTTAGAATTATCTTTTTTTCTCTCTCCTTTATTTTCAAAATTTCTTTATCTGATTATGTTTCTTATATAATATATCTTTCATTTTTAGTAGCAAAGCTACTCTATAATTCACTTTGTCCGTCAGTCCGTCCGTCAGTCCGTAACGCTATGGGGGAAATGGGATTTACTCAGCTCCTATAAAAGATAGAATGCTGAAATTTTTTAACAACCTTCCCATCATTAAGGAGCACAATTAACTAAAAAAAACATCAATGGCGGTCGGACGGCTTTTTAGCAGGTTTTAGGCTATTTTTTATTTTCCACACTTTTCCTCATATCTTTGGTGTTTATGGTCCGATTATCAAAATTTTTTCAGTTAAAGATATCAAAATAAAATTTTCCGTCGTTTGGAGAACCAACAATGACAGTCAGACTGCCTTTTTGCAGGTTTTTAGCTATTTTTATGTTTTTTACATTTTCCCTCATATCTTTGGTGTTTATGGACCGATTTTCAAAATTTTTTCAGTTAAAGATATCAAAATTAAATTTCCCGTCGTTTGAAGAAAACAATTATGACCGTCAGTCCCATCCACGGATTTTTGTGCTTCGCTACTTATGGATGTTGTCATCCTTGTTGATAGCTGTAAGTACAATTAAGTTTATACTGTAACCATTATTATCATAATTATTGTAGTATATGGTGTTATTATTTCTATTATTATTGTAACTTGTCGTGATATATAACCTTCAAACTTTAAAAAAAAAACATTTTCTTGATTAACGTGGCTACTCTACTTTAATATGTCTGTGTGTGTGAAAGATCACTCAGAAATACTTTTTTTTAGGTAAATTAATTTACTAAATTTCATATTAAGTCAAATTTTTTGTGCAGCTAACCGTTTTTCGTCGAGATGGATTTCAATTGTTAAAACAAGAAAATGAAGTGAATATAATATAAATAATTTCTATAACATAAGTAATAAAAGAAACATAAATCGTGTGCATTTGAAATTTCTTTTGACAAAAATCAGTTGGATATACAAAAAATTTTACTTCACATGAAATTTAGTAAATTAAAACGCCTAAATAAAAGTATTTTAGATTGATCTTGATTTATCAACGTCTTTTTACCAAAAATGCCCATTAAACCTCGGGAACGGCAAAAAAACGTCAAAAATTCCGCCTTTGGCGGTGAATAACGGCAAAACGGTTCGCCAGAGGTGGTTTATGCATTAATAACAAATGATGTGCCATGAAAAGTTCTACAAAAATGAAGAAATAGTCTATGGCCCTAAAACGACTCCTTCCCCCAAAAAAGGGGCAAAAACCGTCATAACGATGTGTTGGCCCCCAACGACAGCTGTTAAAACACGTATAGGTTTCGTGATTTTTTTCCGAATTAATTTCGTTAGTGGTATAAGCTGTTCTCTACCTTACTTTATTTTTATTTTTCCTAAAATTATACTTAACACAATAATTTAATTTCAAACTATCTTAGATCATTTTGATTTCAATATTCAAGTTAAATTATAATTATTTTTTTAAAAATCCTCGAAAATAATTAAATTGGAAAAAAAAATCCGCGAACGAAAATTTGGAAAATCCTCGAACTAAAATTTGAAAAATCTACGAGTTTATAAAAAAAAAGGGTCCCCTCATTATATTTTTGACCACCGTCGAGGAAGGTTATCTGACTTTAATCAAGAAAGGTAATTTTTTTTATTTAATTTATAATAATTATTTATCGCATCGTATTATAGATAGCTTTCTAATTTTTTTAATTAAATTTATAATAATTATTTATCGCATCGTATTATAGATAGCTTTCTATTTTTTTTACTTAATTTATAATAGTTATTTATCGCATTGTATTATAGATAGCTTTCTATTTTTTTCTTCTTAATTTATAATAGTTATGGTGCATTATTTGCCAAATGTACCACTTTTCTGCACTACCTCTCCGATTTTGTTAATACTCTATATTTTGGTCCGTTGGGTGATTCAAGGATGCTGGATGGCCAAAAAAAAGTTTCAGAGTCCCTGGATGTCTAGATATCTAGCTATCTATGAAGGTAGGTAACAAAAATTTAAAAAACACCCATTTTTTCACAATTTTAAAAATTAATTTTTTCATCAATCTTACATCCAACCTATACATTTTATACACCAAAATGATCGTTTATTCATGTAGAAAGCGCACATAATGCTATTTTGGGCAAAACTCTAATTTTACATGGTGTCCAACAAAAAGTGTATTTTGGATATCTAGCGTAATACCCAAAATACCTGTCCGAAAAAATCATTTTTTTTGGCTTAAATCCTGTGTTTCATCTGTAAGCATATGTGGTATATAACGGTTCGGACCACCCGGGACTATAAGGTTGTCAAATTTCACTTTGGGACACCCTGTAAATGTGATTTTTGCGTCTGTAGTGCTAAAACTTGGTCCAAATTGGCTATTTTTTTCAAATTACTCTAATATGTGTCTTAGTATGTTTGGCCATAGTGTTTTCTGACCAGATCAATATTTTCCTATTTTTTGGACACCCTGTATTTTCAAAAAAAGAGAAAAATTTTTTTTGTTTTTTTAAAATTTTTTTTTCTATTTTTAAGTTACTTAAAACTGTCATATAGATACAGATTTGGACTAGTAACAAAAATATTTGCCTTTTTTACAAATTTTTACACTTTTGGGACACCCTGTGCATGTTTTTAAAAAATGATGGTTTTTGCCCATTTTCGGGAGGAAGGAGTCGTTTTAAGGCCATAGACTATTTCTTCATTTTTGTAGAACTTTTCAAGATACATAATTTGTTATTTATGCAAAAAGCGCAAAAAACGAACCGTTTTGCCGTTATTCACTGCCAAAGGCGGAATTTTTTACGTTTTTTGCCGTTCCCGAGGATTTAATGCGCATTTTAGGTAGGAAGACGTTGATTTTTCAAGATTACTCTGAAATACTTTTATTTAGACATTTTAATTTAATAAATTTCATGTGAAGTAAAATTTTTTGTGCAGCTAACCGTTTTTCGTCGAGATGGATTTCAATTGTTAAAACAAGAAAATGAAGTGAATATAATATAATAATTGCTATAACTATAAGTAATAAAAGAAACATAAACTATGTGCATTTGAAATTACTTTTGACAAAAATGGGTTAGATATACAAAAATTTTTACTTCACATGAAATTTTGTAAATTAAATTTCCTAAATAAAAGTACTTCACAGTTATCTTGATAAATCAACGTCTTCTTACCAAAAATGCGCATTAAGTCCTCGGGAACGGCAAAAAACGTAAAAAATTCAGCCTTTGGCGGTAAATAACGGCAAAACGGTTCGTTTTTTGCGGTTTTTACATAAATAACAAATGATGTGTCTTGAAAAGTTCTACAAAAATGAAGAAATAGTCTATGGCCCTAAAACGTTTCCTTCCTCCCGAAAATGGGCAAAAACCATCATTTTTTAAAAACATGCACAGGGTGTCCCAAAAGTGTATAAATTTGTAAACTAGGCAAATATTTTTGTTATTAGTCCAAATCTGTATCTATATGACAGTTTTAAGTAACTTAAAAAAAGAAAAAAAAATTTTTAAAAAACAAAAAAAATTTTTCTCTTTTTTTGAAAATACAGGGTGTCCAAAAAATAGGAAAATATTGATCTGGTCAGAAAACACTATGGCCAAACATACTAAGACACATATTAGAGTAATTTGAAAAAAATAGCCAATTTGGACCAAGTTTTAGCACTACAGACGCAAAAATCACATTTACAGGGTGTCCCAAAGTGAAATTTGACAACCTTATAGTCCCGGGTGGTCCGAACCGTTATATACCACATATGCCCACAGATGAAACACAGGATTTAAGCCAAAAAAAATGATTTTTTTCGGACAGGTATTTTGGGTATTACGCTAGATATCCAAAATACACTTTTTGTTGGACACCCTATAAAATTAGAGTTTTGCCCAAAATAGCATTATGTGCGCTTTCTACATGAATAAACGATCATTTTGGTGTATAAAATGTATAGGTTGGATGTAAGATTGATGAAAAAATTAATTTTTAAAATTGTGAAAAAATGGGTGTTTTTTAAATTTTTGTTACCTACCTTCATAGATAGCTAGATATCTAGGCATCCAGGGACTCTGAAACTTTTTTTTGGCCATCCAGCATCCTTGAATCACCCAACGGACCAAAATATAGAGTATTAACAAAATCGGAGAGGTAGTGCAGAAAAGTGGTACATTTGGCAAATAATGCACCTTATTTATCGCATCGTATTATAGATAGCTTTCCATTTTTTTCTTCTTAATTTATAATAGTTATTTATCGCATCGTATTATAGATAGCTTTCTAATTTTTTTACTTTATTTATAATAGTTATTTATCGCATCGTATTATAGATATCTTTCTAATTTTTTTACTTAATTTAGAATAGTTATCTATCGTACCGTATTATAGATAGCTTTCTAATTTTTTTACTTAATTTAGAATAGTTATCTATCGTACCGTATTATAGATAGCTTTCTAATTTTTTTACTTAATTTATAATATTTATCTATCGCACCGTATTATAGATAGCTTTCTCATTTTTTTACTTAATTTATAATAGTTATCTATCGCACCGTATTATAGATAGCTTTCTCATTTTTTTACTTAATTTATAATAGTTATCTGTCGCATCGTATTATAGATAGCTTTCTGTGGATATTAAAAAACAATCAAAGTTCAACCCATTTTGTTAGATCCTAGGGTCTAACAAAACTGGTATTAATTACATAATTTTTACAATGTATACGTAAGCATTTAAAGTTGTTATTATTTTGTCAAAATTAAATTTTGTGTATTAATTATATTTTATTTTTTTAGACTACAAAGAAGTGAATCAGCCGAAAACATGACTTGGAATAGATACAATTTGGATTTGACCAAGAACCCCCCATGTGACAGCCCGCATCTGAACCCGGAGCAGCTGTTAGGACCCATCCTGCCGCTGGTATCTGCCGCCTTGTTCTTTATGCTGTATGTAACCCAAGATCCAAGAGACTGCAATGTTGGTTTCTTGGAGTTCGCTCTGGTTGCTGGATGTATATCTCTGTTCACTGTCATCATTGGCCTGGCTTGTAAGATTATGGTAGAGGATGCCTGGGCTGATGGAACGCTATCAAGAAAAGAAAACACTGTTGTCTGGCTTATGATTAATTCTCACTATGCGATGCTTATGTCCCAGGTAATAATGTTCTTTGCTTTCTTTATCTACGCTGCTCTTACTCATAGAAATATAACTTATAGGGATATGAACAGTGAGAACTACTGTGCTATACACATATCTCGGAGCACATATGGTATTTCAGCAGTTTGCTTTGCCTCCTCTCTCTATGCAACCCTGTACATCATTGCAGTCTGGGTATTTACAAGAAAGGGGGGATTAAAAGACGATAGCATCCAATTGGAAGAGGTGATAGTTTCCCCTGCATCCTCCCCCGCCACAAGAGGTTCACCATCTGCAGGATTCCGCGCGTCACATGAGCGGCCAAGGAGCATCAGATCCATGGATTCATCCAGTTCTGACGATAACATCCAATTGGAAGAGGTGATAGTTTCCCCTGCATCTTCCCCCGCCACCAGAAGTTCACCATCTGCAGGATTCCAAGCTTTACCTGAGCGGCCAAGGAGCATCAGATCCATGGATACATCCAGTTCTGATGATTCTGGCAGACCTGTTCCTTAACAATTTGATTTAAAACCAGTATTAGAACCAGAATAAAAAATATCTAAAAAGTTTAAAAGACTTTTTCACTCAGTGAATTTATCATAAAATAAGTAAATAAATAAATAATAATAATACAATATATTTGAATTTTTTTACTAAAATTCTATAATATAAAGTGGTAAGGTTTTTTTTCTCAAGCTCAAAGATCTCTGAAATTACACGTCCGAATAGGCTGTGCTTTTATGGAAAGCTTTATAAATATCTTATGGTGGTTTGAGGCTTTTGTTCTGACATCCCACGCCCTCCCCGAGAGGCTAGAGGCGAAGCAATTAGTCCTTATAATAAAGTAAAAAAATGTTTGTTGGTCTGTACCGAAAGATTTCGCTAATTGCTTAACCGATCGGGTTCTCCTTAACAGGGTAGCTTCTCATAGGTCCCGAGAAGGTTTATAACTATTTTGGGAGAGGGTACAACCAACCTCCAAAGAGAAATCGCCCCTAGATTATTACATATTAATTTCAGCTTATACTCACAAAGAAATTTTTTTAAATCACGAAACGTATACGTGATTTTCAGCTGTCGTTAGGTGTGGGGGGGGGGGGACACTTGATAGAATTGACAACCTCTTTATCTGCCCCCAAATATTATTTTAGATTTATTTCGCTTATTGGATATATCCTATTCCTGCATTAGTTTGGAAATTAGAATCTACCTGCAGAGAATTTAATCATATATAGAAATTTATGCTTTTATCGTTCTTTATTTTAATCTTATGCTTTTTAAAATTAATGCTTTTCTATAATTAGGGTCGGATAGCTTTTTTCGTTAATTTAGACATGTTAGAATTGTCCTAACGATTTCAAACTTTGCACAGTGATACTTGTAGAAGTTAGATACGATTAAGAAAGCGTAGTAACTCTATAATCATTACCAGAATGTCCGTACGTCCATTTTAAAAATGTTGATTTTTTAATTTTTTAACAACAAATTTTTATATGATCTAATTATCCGATTGTCCTGATTTCTAGGACAACAAAGTACAAAGCAACTCTATAATCAAGTGGTAAAAATGTAAGTATATCCATAAACATTATCCTGTATCAAGCAGTTTTTCACAATTTTGTTTTGCCTCTTCATTTATAATCTAAATATTCAGTTCTGACACTATACATGAGTTAATGTTCGTTTGTCTTACCATTTCAGAGCTTCGCTTTCATGGATTTTGTCATCCTTGTTAGGTTTTCAAAGTAGCTGGATGTCAGATTATCCATTAATATCTCGATAACTGACCGCTGGACTCAAGTGTATAAAATTAGCTTATTATTGCACTTCTTTGGAAGGTTTAGAGCTATTTTTAGTAGCGAAGCTACTCTATAATTCACTTTGTCCGTCAGTCCGTCCGTAACGCTATGGGGGAAATGGGATTTACTCAGCTCCTATAAAAGATAGAATGCTGAAACATTCCTATCATTAAGGAGCACAATTGACTATAAAATATCAATGGCGGTCGGACCGCTTTTTAGCAGGTTTTAGGCTATTTTTCACATTTTTCTCCATAACTTCAATGTTTATGGTCCGATTTTCAAAAATTTTTCAGTTATAGATATTAAAATTAAATTTTCCGTCGTTTAAAGAAAACAACTATGACGGCCAGACTGCCTTTTTAGCAGGTTTTAGGCTATTTTTATATATTTACATTTTTCTCCATATCTGCAGTGTTTATGGTCCGATTTTCAAAATTTTTTTGGTTATAGATATGAAAATTAAATTTTCCGTCGTTTAAAGAAACCAACCATGACGGCCAGAGTGCCTTTTTGCAGGTTTTTTGCTATTTTAGATTTTTCATACATTTTTCTTTATCTCTGGTGTATATGGTCTGATTTTCCTAATTTTTTAAGTTAAGGATAGAAAAAATTAAATTTACTGTCATTTTACGAAAACATCAGACTGCCTTTTATCAGGTTTTTGGCTATTTTTATATATTTAACATATATCCCTATACAGGGGCGTCCAAGCTTTTTATTTTGGGGGGGGTAAAAAAATTTTAGGGGGGGGGGTAATTCGTTTTTGAGGGGGGTAAAATGGCGCGCGAAGGGCGCTGCAAATTTTTTTTACTCCCCCAAAATTTTTACCCCGGGGGTAAAATTTGCTTGGGGGGGGGGGTAACTACCCACCCTGAAATCTGTTGGCAGGGGTAAATTTAGTTTACCCCCCCAAAATTTACCCCCGGGGTAAATTTTTTTTTTTTGGGGGGGGGGGGTAATTTAAATTTTATTAAATATATAGTATATTAAAAATGCGCGGGAAGCGCGCAAAAATTTTTTTTATTAGAGATTTTTTATTTGGGGGGGGGGGGGTATATACCCCCCCAAAATTATTTGGGGGGGTAAATACCCCCTCCTAAATGGTTGGGGGTGCTTATGGCACCCCCAGGGTAGGGGTAAATTTTAAATGGTGGGGGGGTAAAATGAAAAAAAAATTGTGGGGGGGGGGGGTAATCGCCCCATTACCCCCCCCCCTTGGACGTCTATGTCCCTATATCTTTAATGTTTTTAGTCCAATTTTTAAACTTTTTAGGGATATCAGTATCAAAATAATTTTTCCCATTGTTATGAGCATCTTTTATGTAATTTATTTTGACAATCGTCATCATACAAAATAAAATAAGGTTTGGTGTTTATTTTATCCAATAAATCTATTCTTGATTGTAATAAATACACTTTAAATCTACTTGTAAGTATTCCCATCCATGATTTTTGTGCTTTGCTACTTATGGATGTTGTCATCCTTGTTTTCTTATATATTTTAATTGTTTATCCTTTTACCTTCATTGAACCATAGACTCCCAAGGGTGGGGGTAAGGGGTGTTTACCCACCCCAACCCCCCGATACTTTGAAACACCTCATTATATCCTCCTCAAAATTAAAAGCTTAGACGTCCCTGCATAAAACATAAACATTTTAAAGCTTAACTACTTATTTATAATCGAACTTGTTGATACACACTTATAACTTATTGTCCTATTATTTAAAATAATAAGGTTTTATTTTGTCTGTGGCTTAAGATATCGAAAAACCAATAGAGATCTCAAATTTATTACAGCTTTACATACGTCTCGGGATGGATTTAGTCTCTTTAATTTTTAGATTTAAGTCTATTTTTCTGATTTCCCCACCCAAACGAATACAGAATAACTATAGGGGCGCGCCGCGAGTTATTTATATTAAACGAGCCCCCAATCAATAACAAACATTACTAAAAGAACAATTACGGATTTTTTGGTCAAAGACTTTTATTTATACAGGGATTCTTGTGTGTGCGAATGGGGCGTTTGTCCATATTTAGGTATGGAGACCGCTCTTCTATGAGTACTACTAAAACCTAATTTTAATGCAATACACATAGACATTCTCATCGTCGGTTCGCTTATTTAGAATGCTTAACCCTCTATTCCCACAAGTATAATACGAATTTGGTTGAGCTGGTGGAAGCTCAACAAAAGACCCACGCGAAGTATTATGTTGCTTTAACCTAAGAATAAATGGTTGGTTTTGATATTCGATTAGAATCATATAAGTATATTAAGTATTAAGGAAGGAAAATGTTTTTATAAAGTGTATTTATATCACAAGTGCATAAGTTAAGTATGGAAATATTTACAGGATAAGTGTTAAAATTATAAGTAGAGTAGGACAGAAATGTGCCCTAAGTCCCAAGCAGTGAATTGTGCTAAGTGTTAGAGTTCTAACATAAGGCCTGAGCTCAATTCATGCTAAGTACTAAGGGGCCTAAATTTAAACTACAATGCATGCCAAACAACTAAGTCATTACCTTTTTAAAGCCAGAAAGAGAAGTTGATGGTAGGAGAGTTAGTAAATAACTGAATAAATTCAAGAGGTACATGCTATAACATTAGCTCTGGACCAGGATTTTAGTGTTTGTCTGTGCAATTAAATATCTGTGTGTTAATATGTGACGTAAATCAGGCATAGTTGTAGGCATACATATATGTACTGGTTGTTTATATGATTACATTAACTATAAACATAATATCTTTAATAAACATATACTATTAGCAAATCACATACAGATTACCATGAATAGGCTTTCGTTACCTATATATGGTGTCATATAGGTAGAAACAGGCCTATGAATGCATAAATTGATACAAATAATGCCTTGGGCCTAGCTAAAGTAATTGTGTCTTGCCCCTGAGTGCTACTAGTTAATTGCAGGGCACGTGTCAATCAAAGGTTCATAATATGATCTATATAGTGTTGATTTTATATCAAGCATAGATAGATAGTTGTGGATGCGAAGCATTTCTGTAAAAGTCTCATATGTACGTTCAAAGAATTTGAAAATTGAGGATCGCATCTCCAATGGGGGTAAGTTGTTAAAAAGAAAAAAGAGAAAAAGAAAAAATTTAGTAGTCCCAGTATATAGGCATATATAATAAACTATAAATGTATTCCAAGCTAAGTTAAATACGCTTTCCATTAAGAAAGTATGATTTGCGTATCTTCATAGCTGGGTATACAAGATGATAAACCTCCCAAATAGAATACATTCTTTTCTTGAGGGGTTTAGTTTTATCTAACTTTGTCACATCAATAAATGTTTTTGCTTTGGTTGTTCTGGATAGTTCAGCTTCTTCTGATGATGAACTAGGTGGTGAAGTGCTCTCGTTCGAAGTGTGGGTTGAGGTTGGGGGTGAGGTAGATATGTAGCCAAGGGCGTCCACTTGTGCTACCTCGTTTCCATTCTCGTCCAAGGTGATTGAGTGATTTTCCAGGTCATAGTAGAGTTGGTTGAGGTCATCGGTAGAGAGGGATAGTGTGCTGCTGGAGCTGGTGTCACTATCGGTCTCCACTCTACTATCTTCTCTGGTATTCAGGGCTGAATTTAACAGGAAATTCCTGATGGTGATGGACAGGTTCTCTGAGAATCCATCGTACTCAGGTGTAGTGATGATGTTGTTGTTCTCGTCTATTGTGTCAAGGTGTTGACAGGAACACAACCGCAATCCGTCCAAGGTAGGGTGGTGGTAGGGCTCCAATACTCCATGATCATCTAGGTTATCTCCAGGCTGGTCCATGGTAGATCCTAAAAAGAGTTAGTGCGCGTGCTCCAACCGGTTCCTTGGGGTATCCTGGCTATGGTAATCTAAACAAAAGAAATTTTAATAATCTTTTATTAATCCTTTTATCCCTGGGATATTCTAGAGATTCTTTCGTTACAGATAGACCTATAATGGATTGGTTAGTTATCTCTATTTCTGTTAAATATAACTGTTTCCTGAATATAAACAATATTTTATATAAAAATGTATAAGTACAATTAGTATTTACATATCGTATTATTTTCTTTGGTTACATTACTCGTATATATGTAAAAATATAAGATTTTACTAACAAAAGTTGGTAACCCTTTGTTTGTATATTTTGTATATGTACATATGGTTTATACCATTGTTGGTATTAGCTGTATTTATGTTATTTCTAACATGAATAAATTTTAATCATTTTAAAGACTAATATCTTACATTACGTCGCTATTAAGTGTACCTTTTAAACTTAATATCTATAAAATATATCGTTCGACGTCCGTAATTAAATTTTACGTAACAATAAGTTGTCAACCCTTTGTTTATGTTTGGGCGGTCAAAAGTGATAGGGGTTGGATTTGAGCGAGGTTATAAAAAGCTGGCGGCCCAGTAATTATGCTCATTTATATAATAATTGTCTTTGCGAGCGGAGCTTGCGTTCGAGTGTTTTAATTTTACCGCTAAATTCCAAGAGAATTTATATAAAAGTGATAAAATATAGTAACCCGTTTGTTTTATATGAATGTTTTCATGTTATAGATTGTTGATGTGCTCATTATTGCATTCGTTAGCCATTATTTAAGACCCAAGAATCTTATATTTCTTCGTCGATAAGACCTTTATCACTGTATTTTTAAACGAAAGTGGGTTTGAAGCAATATGGGTACATCTTCAATATATGACAATTTTGTTCTATATAATATTTGTAGTTTTGATAGGACATATCTGAGTCAGCAAGTAAATTGACGTACCTTGTTTTGGTTACGTTTTCCGTCTGCAAAAGTTAAATTCGTTCATCGTAAACAAAACTTATAATGACACAGATATATTCCATCATTCTACTTGTTTTAACTTTTGATTACAGCGTCCCCTTTGTATAATCAAAACTTATTTGTGTCCTGATTCAAATTTTCTAAAACAATTTTTACTATAGGTTTTAAAATAAGATTTTCTTTTTACGTAATTCAATTATAATGACGTTAATTGATAGATTATTTACGTTACGAGTAACTCAACCATATTATATAAAAAAATGATCGCTTACAAAAATTATATTTAGCTAGCTTTATCTAAAGTGTTTTTTAAAACATCATTGAAGATATTCAGATTTAGCTAGTACATAAGTTTTTTTAATTGCTTGATACATCATAATGAATATGTTTTTGATAGCTCAGCGGTAGCTATTTTTAAGCGTTGAATCATGCAAAATTAATTACATATTCTTTAACTTAATTGAATCTAATAAAACAAAGTTTTAATGTTTAAATAGCTTAACGATAGCTATTTTCAAGCGTTGAATCATGTAAGATTAATTACATATTCTTTAACTTAATTGAATCTAATAAAATAAAGTTTTTAATGTTTGAATAGCTTAACGATAGCTATTTTCAAGCATTGAATCATGTAAAATTAATTACATATTCTTTAACTTAAAGAATTTTACTTTTAGATGATAAATCAAAGTTTTAATGGTTAGGAGGTTCAACCATAGTTGCTTGAAATACAAAAAAAATTATTCGTGTGTACAGTCTTTTTCATAAAATTAACTTTACTATATTGCCTTTCAGAATCACTAGTCCTCTTATTTTAAATTTACATTCGCTCATAATGTATGTGCCTGACAGCCTGGACGCGCATCAGAATATTAAGGAAAGATTCGAGGAATCAATGAGGGCGGCTGCGGCCACTCTCGCCAATTCCTCGTTTCTTGAAAACTCCTTAGACGACTCGAGTTCAGTGTACAGCGACCAGTCTGGGATGCCAAGCCTTGCTGATGTCGATGACTATGGGGGCACAAGTACTGTAGAGTCCGAAAGGGATCAAGGGGAGATGTTCGGCAACGAGCATCTCTCACTGATGCTTAGTAGAACGATACAAATTATCTGGTCTCTCCTCAATTCGGTGATGCAGAACTCCTGCGGTGACATTGGTGACGATGTTGCCGGAGGCGATTCTGGGTCTGCCGAGTTGGGGAGAGACCAGAAGACGAGTCTGGACACCTTCAACATGGATGGCTTAATTAACATGTTGTTGGGTTTAGCCTTGTTTTCATGTGCTCTTATAGTGGTCTTCTTCGGCGCTGTAGGGCTTGAGACTCTTACACGTATTGACGACACCTCAGACAGGTCGCTGGCTCGCTGGATAAGAGATGTATGTACGCGCCTCCGAAACATAGGCGTCAGGACCATTGAGCTTCTCCACTGCAGTAACAGGACCAACAGGACTAGAGCTGGGGCTATGTCGCCAGCTGCGGAGCCGTCGGACACCATGTATGAAGCCGCGTCCTCTGAGATTGATGATATTCTGTCGGATACACAGGTGAGTTTTCTTCTGTTGTATATTTCTTTTTTTTGTTTTGTATAATTTTTTTCTAGCCACCCGATTTGTATAATAAAGCATCATGTTGGTGTATGGTTGTTCTGTCCTATTCTCACTTCCTCAACGTTGACTTTCGGCTCTTCCATATATATCGCTCACCGTTTGTCGTCGTTTTATGTCGCCAGAGAAATCT
This sequence comes from Acartia tonsa, assembly GCF_053477335.1. NCBI lineage: Eukaryota > Metazoa > Arthropoda > Copepoda > Calanoida > Acartiidae > Acartia > Acartia tonsa. Next base: position 44,521,644 of record NC_137269.1, on the reverse strand, counting down.
GCTCAGTTACCGCAATTAAGTTGAGATACCAGTTAACATTTACTAAAATCTTAAGTAGCAACCTAATATTATTTCCCTCTGGGGAAGTTAAGAGTTTGCTCGTGCCGTACGTTTCTCATTGGGGTTTAAATGTTAGATCAGGACTTTAATGTTTTCCTTTTGTTTTAGGCTCCCTCTGCTAGTCCATCGACTCCAGCAGAAGTGAGGTCCAGAATTGGCCTGTTTGCCGTACACTGTTTGTCTGCCACTGAGGATCGGATTACTGGAAGAAGTGTGCCTGTTGGCTTGGAAACCTCGACGGGAAGTCCTGGCTTCCGTCCGTTGATTGTTGATCAAACAGAGCGTTTACATGTAAGTATCCATGCGTTAGTTTTCTATTAATTTTCAGAAAGAGACCGCATATTTGTACACGTATCTAGAGGTATTTGCAACTAAAATTCTTTTATTGGTAGAATATTAATCTTAAAATGTATGGTTGCATAAGCATTTTTGAACCGATCTAAGATTTTAATTCTAGTATAAAGTGGGTTGAATTGCTACCTAATCATATAGCTTTACAGGATTTTAGGCATTCTCATTTCCTGATTTTCCTAGACTCATTGTTAATATTGCGATTAAACTAATAAGATCTATTATATTTTAGGCGACCAACTCAGTCAATCTGGAGGAACACTATACAAACATGCTAAGGTTTAGCCCACCCAATTCTGGAGGATCTGCAGAAGGATCCAGCTATAGTTCATCCCTATGCTTGAGTCGAATTGATTCCCCATCTGCAGCGGACCTTTCAGCGGTAAGTTTGCTACATTCGTTTAATATTATTAGTCGCCAGAGCTACGTGACATGAGGTAAAGAAGTTGGTGACTTTAGCTATGCGTATTTACAATAAGTCATTTTAATCATGGTGCTATTTCCGTTCCCTTGGTTAGCATCATGATTTTAGCAGAATTAATAAAAATTTTCTAAAAGTATCAAGGCTGCTCAATTGTATATATGGGTAGACATTATTATATTTCTCCCTGATTATTTGTTAAGATTTTCTATTTTCACTAATATTTACTTCCCTATTTTAGGAAGCGGAAAATACCCTTCCTCTGGTGAACGTATTCGAGATCGATATACCATCTAGCCAGTTCGGTTCCATGGGTAGTGAGATTCGGTTCCCATTGCCAGAGAGAGTGGTTGGAGGTTTAGAGCGGCTGCGTCTTACAGTCGAGACTCCCACCCCATCTCTTCCACCAGAGACTGCCTCAGAGACTGCTAGCCTGACCTCAATTGTGCGTTCGTCAGATAACAGCAGAGAGGAGTCCGATGCTGAAGGTGTCCCTCGGCGACGGGGTTCTGCCGGCCCTAAGCGTACGCGTTGAAGTGGCGAATGTTAGCTTGGTCATAGACATTGTAAATTTTATTAGACAAAGACTGCTCAGACACCTGTGACAAAATTCTTAATCTATGTAACTAGTCAAAATAGTGATTACTATTCAGTAAAATATTAAACGTTATGACTTTCATACTGTACAAGACCAAATAATTTACACCATTGTTATTTTGTTATACCATTACATGTTAGCTTGTAAGGAACCTAGTATGTAAGGAAATATTGGTATAAGGTTGTATTTTCTTTCCCCTAATTTAAAACTTCGTGTAATCTCAATTACTTTCGTCCTAGTTGAACTAAGTTTCTTTCCTCAATATTATACTTACAATTTTAATTTCAGCCTTATATCACAATTTATTCATTCTTGTTAGCTTTAAGGGTTATGTATATAGATATTTAATCGAACTTGCGCCTCAGTACCTTTTCTCTGATCTTTTCATTTATATCCATCCCTGTGCATTAATCGTGAATTTTAATTGTGCTGTGATATATATAGAGGACCTGTAAATAGCATATATTTTTGTAGCCAATATCTAAGTAGACTGAAGGACTGATGTTTAGCCAAAGCTATTTAAATATGCTTATTCAAGTACTTATTAGAGAGATATGTAAAGACTGTTTGTAAATTTTAATATTTGAGCAATTAAAGTAGTTTCATGGATCGGGTAATTTCATTAAGGAAGATTATTTAACTTACTAAGATTTAGAATATATATCATTCCTCTTCGAAACTATAGATCTTTACATCCCTTTAATTCTTGCTACAATAACCGTGAAATTTAGGTTTTGGGGTAAAATTTTCTTAGGCCTGTCATTAAAGTTAAATCTAAATTTTTATTTCCACCAAATAGAATTTCCTGATTCAAGTAGAGTCGTTGATAAGCTGTGTGCCTATATATATACATATAAGTCTTTGCATTTATTGCTCAATTGTTTTTAATGATCTCGGAATTTTTCCTATGTGCCAATATACAGCTTAAGTCCAAAAAAAAAATATTAACTAAATTTGTTAAAACTTGTCAGAAATCTTTCTTATTATCACAATTTTGTTTTTCAAAGATTTTTGTTAAATGAAAGTTTATATTCTGTTTTCGAAATTGTCTTAACTTTATAATTTTCACCAAAGAGAAATATTTGTCGAATTTTTATACCTTTTCTAAAGATTATCTACTTTTGTTAAAAAAAAATAAATATAGAGATTTTTAAGTAACATACATAATTTGTTAATTACTGGTTTAACATATGTTGTATAAAATTACGTAGCTTACTCTATAAGCGTTACTTGTTTGTTTGTCACGTTAATAGTGATAATAATTAAATTAAATTGTTACCTTTAGGAGGCGTTTAGCCTAGTTTTAAAGCTTGCTTATTTTATAACAATTAAAATGAGTAATAATATTACCTACTATGTTCTTTTGGTATCATAATTACTATATATGTGGTTTATTTTCTCACCGTTTTTGTCATTATCCTTTTAGATAACTCATATAATAATAACGTGGAGATTTTTATAAGAAACATACAAGAATACAAGTACAATATTGTATAGGTAACTACGAGAGTATTATGTTTTCCGTTTGGCAAGGTCTTTTATATCATTGGGAATGTCCGTTAGTCTTTCCATCTGAAGGCCTTAGAAGTTAAGTCTTAGGAAACATGTTAACTTGTATATTTATCTAACTATTCTGTTTGAGTTTCTAGGTCGATAACTAGCGGTATGCGCGGCGGGGTGACCTCTCCGGCCGTAGATTACCGTTAGGTTATGATGATGTGCGTCTGGTCGTTGAGGGATAAGCGTTCTACCGCGTATACGCAAACTCCTCTGAAATGCTCTTAATATTCTTTTCAAGAGTCTGACTAGGAATGTAGTGATCCTGTCTGATATTATAACCATGATGATTGTTATTGATACGTATATAGCTATTTCTTCTATATGAGCGAAGATAGTTCTAATGGTCAATGGTTCTTTAGGTTTTGGTGGGCACAGTGCTTCTGACGCAAATGGTAAAGTTCGTGCCGTGGTCTGTCGGTCATATCCTAATGCGAACTGTGCTATTGTATCTCCTAATGTGAGATTATATAATCCTCCTGTTATAATAAAAGGAGTGGATGTGATAGTTATTGATGCATTCTCTAAACTGCGATTAGTATTTTCGCTCAAGCTAGTAAAGACAATTCCATCTTGCACATGAGTGTAGGGATAAGTCTGTTTTGCCAAAGGGCAGTGCTTGGTTATCAATGTTTCATTAACGCTAAGTAGTCCTTTAAGGCACTGGTCAGCTTCAACCGGTAGATAAGCGTTATAATAAGATTGTCTGTAAACTCTTTTGGTTTTATCCAAGTAATAAATGGAATCGATATAGCACTCATCAAAAGGAATTGGTGCGTATCTGTAGATTTTTATTGGCTCAGAACTTAATTCCATGGATAGGATAGTGGTGAATGATGTGGTGCCACCACTTAAACGACTTTGGACTTCTAATCCAAGATTATGAGTATAGTCCAAGTTAAGTTCTTGCCTTACAAAAGTTTTAATAGAGTCTGTGATGTCTGTCTTTGCAAGATCTCGAACTAGAGTAAGTCTAAAATTCAAGTCTGCTTTAAGATCTTCTAAGTTCGTGATGGCTAAGTTGCTCAAGCTATCAACATAAGAGTATTCTGCTGTTTGCACAAAGTTAGCTGCTTTGGCATGAAGGATTATACCACTTACAATTTGTGGTACTATCTCCGCAAGCAATAACTGTGTAAAGTCAAACTTATCATGATCTAGCTTATAAGAAAGCTTATTTTCGTTATTAGTCACTTCAATGCGGTTAGAACTTATTAAAGGAGTTATTGTTTCAATAGCTTCCTTGATGTCGCGAATAAGTTTTATTACTTCATTAAGCAAGTCCTTAATCTTTTTGGTATATAACTTGCCTATAAGTTTAGTTTGTGCTGAAGTGAATGTGCGTCCATCGTAGCTAATGTCTACTTGATTCTTCAGGCCATCATAGATTGCTATTTCAGGCGCTGTATTGTCTACAGATATATCAACTTGAATGGATCGAATTGCTACAGCTGTGTAGCCTATATATTCTCCACTTTGATAGTGAGTGGGTATCAAGTCTGTCATTGTGTCTGCTGTTGTACTATAGTAGTACATACTTAGTATTATTAATATTATCTTAGAATACATTGTTAAACAGTTAAGTTTATTTACTAGATGCTTATATCCACAATCAAAAGCTATTTTTCTGACTGGTACACTTACACTAATAGTTAAGGTCTTCACTGCTTGGAGTTCTATGATAAACTGACTTATTTTTCCAAAATCTATTTATTATCCCACTTTCGCTACTGCTAGATCCTGAGTGGGCGTTTCCGGTTTCAAACTATAATTAAAGTTTTTGACATATTTTTTTTTGTATGTAGATTGGTTATAAGCTTAATAACTAATCAAGTTCATCTCAAATCAAGGCATTTATATAAAGGTTGTCTAATAATGTTTTTATGCTTGCGTGATTTACACAAAAGTATTAGATATTTTAACTTTTAACTCAATTTTGTATATAATGGGTTACGCAGTGACATGCGTATAATTGTACAGTTTGTATTACTCGTTTGACTCTGTTTAGATTATACAGATTCAAAACTTATACATATACAATTTTATTAATATTATCTTAGTGTATAAATATTTTTGAAGGGATCGACTTATTTAGTCGACATGTATTGTATATGGTTGGTCTCCCCCTGTCAAGAGAGAAGACGTAAATTTTACCACTGGATATGTAACCTTGAGTGGGAAAATTCTACATAAATTATGATATCTCTGTTATCAGATTAGAATAACATGCTATTATATTGTTCCCGAGTTTACAGGGTAAACGGAAATGCAAGTGATTGTTATTGGATTTGATTTATATCTCTCGAAATCTGATATTATAATTTATGTACAATGTTATATAGATATGAATTCTGTACGTGTGCAGAATTATAGGTTTTGTATTAATTAAATTTGCATTGTTATGATGATAGTCATTATGTTGCTTATTTGTGCATAAAGGAATGACTGTGCACATATTTTATTTTTAGTCGCAGATTTTGCTTTGGCCAAACTTATAAGCGGAAGCGTCTCGCTTAGTTAGTTATCTTTTAGTCCATGACTTTATTGAAGACTTTATAATTACTCTTTTGTATTCTCTATGAAAGTGTCAAAATATTAGCCAATTGGTTTGAAACTCTTTGATTTTGAAAGGGTATTTAACTTGTCTGTATTTATATCAGATCTCCTTTCAACCATGTTTATTTTGAACACTTGCAATTTATTAATATGTGAGAGGGTATGTGTGATATTAGGATTGGTCTCACGTGGAAAATATTTAGTTAATTCCATGAATTTTCTGTAAGTTTACCTTTATATATATTTTTTTTATGTGATTTTTAGTTGTAATCTTATTTTTTGATTAGCAATTAAAACAGGTTTTGGCATCTTTTTTTTTTAAAATAGATATAGGGGAGTTTTTATTATTTAAACTTTAAAATATCCCTGTTTTATCAAAAATTGCGTACAGCATATAATATTGCGTAAGGAAAGAAGAGCAAAAGTGTTCCCTTCTTATAGTATGAGCTATAATTAGTTCATATGGTTTATAACTTAAATATTTTATGGCATTATTATTAGTTGTGTTGTTGTTATAACAGTTCAAATCTACTTTGGTTAGAATTGTAATATACCTGTTATTCATTTGTTTGACAAGATGCATTGGTATTTGGGTTATATTTTAGTTTTGAAGGAATTTTCGCTTGAAGTTTTTAAAGTTTTAAAGAAGTCTGAGTACAATATGCAAGAAAGTAAAACTTAATTTTGTTTTGACTGAAATTTTCTTTAAGGGTAGGCAATGGGTTTTTGCTTAATTACTAGATTTTTAAATAAAATCATTGACGGGTGAAATTGTGGCATATCACAATGTATACTGTTGCTGTGCTCTTAAATAAGAGCATTAAAGATATAGTTTTGTTCGTACAGATCCTAATCGATAGTTTTTGTTTGTATCACAATTATATACAAATTAGATGCACTTTTGCCACAGTATGGTTTTGGGTACATGTTTCAGGCATTATTAAAGGCTGATGGGTTAAGTATCTGAGATGTGTTTCTTAGACTTAATGTTAACTGCAAGGTTACTGGGGAATTATAATTCATAGGGTTTCAAGATAATCAAAATTCAAGTGATTCAATACGGTTTTTCCTTGCTTGCAAATGCAATGATAAGTTTGGTATCTTATCACCAGGGGTGATATAGTATTGTATGCTTATATAAAGATTAGATCAGGTGGTAAAAGTGGTTTGTGAGTTCTAATAATGTAGTTTATAATAAGCCTATTACATAAAAGCTAGAGGTGGTACTAGCTTTATTTGACAGGGTTATTTTACATGTCAATGTGCTAGTTAATTCTACCAAAATTGGTCCAAATGCCAAACTTTCATAGTGTCCTCTAAGTTTCACCGTTGTGCTAGGATTGAGACAAAAGTTCATCCAACCCGAAGGTATAAGTGAGTTCGAATGTGCTATTGGTTCATTTATGCCTATTGTTGTGAATATGCGCATAAAAAGTTTTTTTTTGTAAAAACTGTAAGTCCATATATCTTTTGAAAACTGCTATGCTTGTTTTCAATTTGTACTGCAATAGACATGTAAATCTAGAACCAAGGAAAAGTTACAGCTTTTCAAGGTAAGTGAAATTTTCTCAAACTAAATTTTCTTTTATGTGCGTATTCTCCACAACTTTCTTCAGAATATTCAAAATATATGTTCAGTAATTCTGACTTCGTTTTTTTTTTTAAATAGTTCAATCAATTTAATGATACTCCCTAAGTATACTGGGCTCCTGGGGTGGAGTGTACTGTCTAGGTCATGTCTTTAATATATATTTTTGTTTTACAATTTTGTCTTGTCTGTCTTAGGGTGAGTTTTAGTGTAAAGTTTGCTTCACAAGTAATAATAGTCTTTTAGACAAAGTCCCAGTGGTATTTTGGCACTGTTGATTGTTCAGGATCTTTTCTTTTGTCTACACGTGAATGTATGAAGATTTTAGAATTATGCCATAAAATATCAGCTATATTATTATTCAAGTTTCTCTCTCTCTTTTTTTTTGTGAAATAGTAATGTGTGAAATTTTCAATCTTGACCATACACCTTAACCTAATTTCTACATCATTATCTATATGTTCGATGAATTTACTGTATTCAGGAGTAGATGAGACTGGAGTTTTATTTAGCATTAAGATGATAATCAGATTAAGATCACTCATGATATGTGAGTGCCCTGTTTGACAGCTGTATGATTTAAAGTGTATCTATCAGCTTAATAAGTTAATCAATGTAATTATTGATTTTGTGTTTCAGATTGGTATAAGAGTATTATTGGGTTGGTTACTAGTAATTAGAGTGATCTAATTAATAGCTGGCGTGTTTCGTGCTATGGCAAGTTGATCCAATTCGTCATCAGATTCGTCTACTTCTGGTAGCATAGGTAGTCCATATATGAATGATCCTGAGAAGTCAAAATCAACGACTACCTCTCTGACAATAGATTGGTCGCTGGACTCTATGTAACCAGTGATAACTGTGTTGGTGATAGTGTGATTGGAGTTGTTGATTATTAAAGCTCTGCCACTGAGTTGTCCATCATCATTGATAATGAGTTGTGTTTGTCCAGGTAAGATTTTGATGCCTGCATTTTCGTTTGAAATATGATCGTCGCTGAGGATTACTTGTGTTCCAGGTGCTAGGTTGAAAAAGTGGTTGATATTCATTACTATCACTTGGGTTTCTTTAGCTTTGATCTTTTTAACTACTCCTGTACAGAGCTGGAGCTCAAGTTCAGAACAGAAGATACTGCTCAGCGGTCCTTCAGGGTGAAGAATGGAGTACAGACACGGTGCTAACCGGTATTTGTCTGTGACAGGCGTCCATGTTAGCTGTAGGCTTCTAATACCGTTTAGTCCAATTGTCATAGGTGCGACATCCTCATGGTTTTCAGCTACAATTGAGAAGGGAATTGGGTAGTGACGGCTTGAGAATGACGTGGGGCGAATCATGAGAGTTACTTCTCTGGGTTCGGGGATCTTGTGATCTGCACGTGTAACTGGTAGATCATGACTTTCTTCCAGCTGATTTTCATCATCGTTCATTACTATGCCGAACAACTTGCTATAGTACCTGGCTGATATGATGTTTTTATCTGTTGCTGAGTCAAGTAAAGCTGTCATGCGTACATCATAGTCATATTTACAATCTATTTCTTCTGGCATACAACCAGAGCAATGAAGGTACAATTTTCTTTCTTCCTCTTTTGCTGGTGTAATGTTATCTCCTACTTGATCTTTAGGCTCATTGGGAACTATTTCTGCTGTGGCAGCTGTGATTCCACTGAGGGTACAATCTCTAGATGATTCCTCAGCATTGGCTTTAGCCCAATCTTCATATGTTTGCCTGAAGACACCACTAGGTCTCACCTTACCACTATGGTATAATTCCATCATGGCTGGTCTTCAAGGACATAAGTGTCGAGAATGGTATAACTCTTTACCATATGTCTTATAACAGTTTGTACAGAAAGCTGATGTCAATACAGTTGGGTATAATCGCCCTGTATCATCACATAATAATCTACATCCATCAGATATGTCGTGAGAATATTGTCCACATGCTACACAGTAGCGTCCAGGTGATAACCTATAAGAAGCCTGATAATCCCGTTTGGTATTCCTCTGAGAATGCCTGTCCCTGTTATCCCTGTGATGAGGTTTGGGATTGGGTGACTTTGTAGCCATTTCTTTAACGGTGGATTTTCTTCTATGATAATTTGAGATGGCCTCTACTTTGGCAATTTGTCTGTCTCTGTAGTTAGCTCTTCTCTCTTTAGATTTCGAAGTGTTGGTGGTGTGGATTCTCTTGTGTTCTATACTCGTTGTACAGTTTGTGCAGAGATGCCTTCCAACTTCGAGTGAACCACTCTTGTTGGGTCTACCAAGTTGTATTGTGTCCAGTTTCTGTGAGAGTAGAAGTTCTTCTGCTGGTTCGGCTACTTTTGTCCGCCTGTGGGAAACAGTTTTCCATGAGTCTGATAAGTTAGCTTGTGTTGCTAGTGAGGCCAAAGATATCGCATTCACCTCAGGGCTCATATTCCTTTTGTCAATTTGTTCTGACTCTTCTAAATTGGATATTTGTATTTCCTCATAAGCATCGGAGGCTCTAATGTCTGTATTAGCTGAAGGGGTGTTCATACCAGGTGTTGTCGAGCGTCCCCGACAAGGAGTGGTTTCCTTATCAGCTTCATCATCCTGCTGGCCTTGCTTGCGGGCAGATGACATGATAATAGTTGTAAAGTCTTAGAACTAATTATAAGTTCTTTTAGATGCCAGTGGAATGTTGTACTATTTTTATGATAAAAATAGCGGAAGTTCGAGAGGAGTACAAATAATGGTTATAGTTTAAAACAATCAAGAATTTGTTTAAGTTAACAGTTCTTTGCTTTAAATTGTGTTTAGCTATAGATGGGTATGATATATGCTTCACCTATAGTTGTTTCTACGTCGTATATACGTACGTGTGAGCTTTTGATTGATATTCTAAAGATGTGCGCTAATGCACCCTTATCCTTAATTAGGCTCAACTGTAGAAACACTCCTACTTAACTTTTATATAGTTTTATTTATGGAGTCAATTTGAGCTAGTTAGCTATTCAAATTGGTTATTAAGTTAAGTAATGTTTGCAGCGGAGTTAATTTGGGTATGCTTATATACTATCACAAATTAACTTTTAGTTTGCTCAGGAGTCGACTTTCCTAGCAAATTATGGTTGTCGAGAAAAGAAACAGCAATTTATAATCCTTGTTGAACTCTTACTTCACTCCAAGGATATGTGTTTATAGCTTACGATCTACTTATTCCTGTAAGGCTATTATGAATATAACTTACTAAGGTTCACTCCCAAAGGATCGTCTATATTCTAATAATATTGCAACAATTTTGCCTGAATGTCAAAGATCTCGCCACCTCTTACTTATAGTTGTATTAGGGGTTTCCTTACAATCCTATAACGTAATTTGCGCAAAATTGGGGCTTCACTTATGACTTCAATTCTTATAACTGTAGTGGGATATACAATTTAGATATTCCTATATTTATATATGTAGAGATTGTTTTCAAAATTATCTGACCGGATGTAATCTAATTATAATTAGTAGTATTACAATATTCAAGTGCAAGTTTACTCTGAGGAAGTGTGAGATCCTACACTAGGTGGCCAACCTAGAATGTGGAGGTTGTCAATCAAACTTCAAAGGAGCCTATCAACTTTGAATTAAGCAATACTTATTCTTCTTTTTCTGAAAACTAATCTGACTGATTTTAGTGCACTTTTTTTTTCTAACTTATCTAAAAGTAATTTGTTAGGTTATAAAAATTCTGGGCTATATGTAGACACACTTTTATGTTACTTGGTTATAGTCTATGTGCTAGTAAGCCTAAGTAAACATACGTTTCTCGATATAAAATTTTATGATTCCGGATTTTTAAAGACAGTAGGGTACTTTTCCGTAGTACTTCTGCTACTTCTTTTAGAGACATCCTACTCTCCCAAGGTAGGCTGCTGCAACCTCCTGCTGCGTTTGGTTTATAGAACTTTGTCTCTTAAAGTGTGCTATTCAGTACATATAGGGCCTATATTGTTGACTATACTTTTATATCACTAATGGTCACTATCACTAGTAATTAACTTGTCTTCACTTTCACTGCTGAATCCTGGTGGTACATGAAATAGAAATGTTAGCATTAGCAAAGTGAGTAAAAATTTAGTTTTCATGTCCTACTTATTGATGAGTGAACTGTTTATTGTATCTATGTATGTGTTTGTAAGGAACATACAAACAAAAGATTTTCTAAGTTAAGATTGAATTAAAAACTTTCTAAGTCAAAATAAAATAGAATCACTCTAAGTCCAAAGTTGGAAAATTTTGACTAAGTCCAAAAAGTTTCTAATGAAATTATTCTAAGTACAAAATCAATAAATTTTGGCCTAGGAAAAAATCAAAGATTATCTTAAGTACAAAAAGTTAGCAAATTTTGACTAAGTCAAAAAAAAATTTTTTTTTTTTTTAAATTATACCAAGTACAAAATTAGTGAATTTTGACTAAGTCCAAAAATTTTTCAATGAAATCATGCTAAGTACAAAAATAGTGGAATTTTCTTGAGACAAAAGAAATAGAATTACTCTAAGTCCAGACGTGGAATATTTTGTCCGAGATGAAATTTCCTAACAGTTCATTCACAAAGCTACTTTAGAGATTGCCTATAAGTCAAAAGAAGTAGAATCACTCTAAGTCCACTATTGGAATATTTTGACTAAATGCAAATCTCGCTAATTTAAGGATTTTAAAATTATAAAGTATTAGAGTGTTAGAATTATCCTTCACCAAAAGAAGTAGAATCTCTCTAAGTCCATAATTGGAATATTTTGGCTAAGACAAAAATACTCTAAGACAAAATTTTCTATTAAGTGTGGAAAGTGAAATTTGTTAACCTAGTTGGAAAAATCGTAATTATTACAAGTCCGAAATTTTGGTAAATTTCCAACCAAGTTCATAATTTCATAAAATTACTATAAGTCCATAAATTCGAGATTCTCTCTGTAACAAAAGAAATAGAAACGGTGCTAAGTCCAAAAGTGGAATATTTTGCTCAGAGTCTCAGGAATTATTTCTCTGGTTGCATACAGCAATTTGTCTACACTTATATCATTCCAACCGATCGATGTTGAGAATATCTTTGAGACTTTGAAATATTTTGTTTAACTCAAAAAAATTTTTTTTTAGAGGCGATAATTATTTTGATACATCCGCATATAAATCAGAATTGCATTAAGAATATAAGTCTTAGGCATGTATAAGTAAGTGCAAATCTCAGAAGATCGGTTCTAACGGCACCAAAGTATTAGTATAGTTTAACTTGAGTATAAATGCTACAAGTTTGTACTGATCTTTTGGCCCTTTACTACGACTCAAGAGTACTAACTGCTTTCGGCATATTGTTTCAGAAACATGGCTCCAAAGACAATATGTATCCCAACTAACAGCGTTTCCCGTGTTCTATAGGATTTGCTCCTAAGTTTTCATTTAATAAGACAGTTCAAAATGGTCCTTTACAAATAGTATTTTGATAGCTTATAAATGAAAAGTTACTCCATGCTTGATTCTTAATAAGTTCTGGTTTAAGTATCAAAGATTCAAGTATTTCAACACTTAGAGAATTTTCGAATAAGTAAAAATCATACCAAGTCCGAAGATTTATATATATACTCCGCCACCTAGCACAACTCCTAAATTTCAAAATTCTGACTAAGTCCAGAAATCAAAATTTTGCACATAGCTCAATCATAGATTATTCCAACCCAAGTGTTTTACTAAAGAGAGGCGGACATGGAGGTGCCGGTGTGCTGGTATTCTCTAGGGCCTCTAGAGTGTCAACCAGTGCGAGTGTCCTTATAGGGCGGCGACCAATGGCCACAAATATGCTAGCATTCTCTAGGGCCTCTAGAGTGTCGGCTAGTGCAACTGCTCGTACACGAGGCTCTCAATTGCATTTGTGTCGTGCCTTTCAGTCCCTATCTCTTCAAACGCCTCATAGTCCTAACCTTGCTCTCAAATAGTATCACAGGTTTTGGTAAATCCGATTTTGCCATAGCTACAATTATTCGATTTTGGTAAAAATACCTGCCTTAGGCGGTTCGGGTACGGTAAGGAAAAAAAGAAAAAAAATTTATGAAGTAAAATTTTTCTAAGATACAACCGGTAAGTTGCACCATTGTGTGTGCGAATGGGGCGTTTGTCCATATTTAGGTATGGAGACCGCTCTTCTATGAGTACTACTAAAACCTAATTTTAATGCAATACACATAGACATTCTCATCATCGGTTCGCTTATTTAGAATGCTTAACCCTCTATTCCCACAAGTATAATACGAATTTGGTTGAGCTGGTGGAAGCTCAACAAAAGACCCACGCGAAGTATTATGTTGCTTTAACCTAAGAATAAATGGTTGGTTTTGATATTCGATTAGAATCATATAAGTATATTAAGTATTAAGGAAGGAAAATGTTTTTATAAAGTGTATTTATATCACAAGTGCATAAGTTAAGTATGGAAATATTTACAGGATAAGTGTTAAAATTATAAGTAGAGTAGGACAGAAATGTGCCCTAAGTCCCAAGCAGTGAATTGTGCTAAGTGTTAGAGTTCTAACATAAGGCCTGAGCTCAATTCATGCTAAGTACTAAGGGGCCTAAATTTAAACTACAATGCATGCCAAACAACTAAGTCATTACCTTTTTAAAGCCAGAAAGAGAAGTTGATGGTAGGAGAGTTAGTAAATAACTGAATAAATTCAAGAGGTACATGCTATAACATTAGCTCTGGACCAGGATTTTAGTGTTTGTCTGTGCAATTAAATATCTGTGTGTTAATATGTGACGTAAATCAGGCATAGTTGTAGGCATACATATATGTACTGGTTGTTTATATGATTACATTAACTATAAACATAATATCTTTAATAAACATATACTATTAGCAAATCACATACAGATTACCATGAATAGGCTTTCGTTACCTATATATGGTGTCATATAGGTAGAAACAGGCCTATGAATGCATAAATTGATACAAATAATGCCTTGGGCCTAGCTAAAGTAATTGTGTCTTGCCCCTGAGTGCTACTAGTTAATTGCAGGGCACGTGTCAATCAAAGGTTCATAATATGATCTATATAGTGTTGATTTTATATCAAGCATAGATAGATAGTTGTGGATGCGAAGCATTTCTGTAAAAGTCTCATATGTACGTTCAAAGAATTTGAAAATTGAGGATCGCATCTCCATTCTAATGTAAATTGATGTACACATCCAATAAAATACAAAAAAAGAATTAACAATCTGAATATCAATCCTAGGAATGGGAAAATATATTTGAAAATGTTGGGTACCAGTATAATTTAGCGTCCAATTTCCTCTCCCTTTCTACATTTCTATGGTGCTTGTCTAATAGGCGTTAAACTACATATGTAATATGTAGGGACCTAAAGGGAAAAGACGATTTATGTTGATACACAAAATTACCCCTTCTGTAGATTTTAATTAGTGGTTTATACGTTTGGTCACTCAACTCATTGAACCATCCAATTAAAAATCAATAAAAGTCCCCAAAATTGTTAAACCAACGAATAAGAAAACTTTATCACAAAACTTTGGGTAATAGTGTAATAAACAGCAAAACCTTCCCTCTCTCCCTGGTAATATGATATCAAGCATGAATTGAATATACATACAAAAAAAATTGGTCATCACCACCGTCAACCCAGGGACAGGGACAGCTTTTCTGAAGAAAAAAATAATATAATAGGACAGGAATATTATGACTAAAAAGATATTTCTTCAAGTCAGCCTAACCAATGATTCTTAATAATTTTTATGTAAATATCCTTAACCCTTACAGATCGTGGGGGGGGTCATATTGACCCCCCCCCCCCCCTCTATTTTTTCAATGTCATTATTTTTGTAGGTAAGATAGAGAGTTGTGACTTCATGACTTTTTAAGTTTAGTAATTATACGTCGGCAAGAGTTGATTTTATTAGGATATCGGGTCTGTGTCGGTCGTGGTGTCCGGTCAAAGTCGGTTGGGTAGCACCAAAATTTTAAAAAAATTCTAAATAAATCTTAATTTCTACATTATGACTTTGTATATAAGGTAGAAACCTAAAATTTTTTTGGTGAATGAGAAAAGTGGTGTTATGACCGTTTGACCGCACCCTGACTTTATGACCGATTTTTGTCCGGCTTTTACTACAGACATATATCATGAATATCGTGACTTCTATTACAGCTAGAGACCTATAAATTTTTGTGGTAAATCCTTGAGCAATAATTAACAGATAAAAATATTAATTGGCGCCGCCAACCGCCGTTTTACCGCCGTAACCGCCGAAAATGGCGGTCTCCGTTATTTGCCCTTTTTTGCGATGATCAGAAAAAGTAATTTTTTTGTTATGAAAAATAAAAGTTCGTCTTAAAATTTGGTCATCCTAGCTGCTGGACGCTAAAAAGCGGCTAAAGAGCGGCCTGATCGCTATGACTAGAAAAAGTAATTTTCCCTAAAAATACACATGAACCACCAGAAAAAAATTTTACGTCTTTATCTGTAACAGAAGCCGAGATAGAGGGGGGGGGGTCAATATGACCCCCCCCCCCCCCAATCTACCCTTACAGATCGGGGGGGGGGGGGCTCAAAGAGCCCCCCCACTCTAGTTTTTTCAATCTCATTTTTTTGTAGGTAAGATGGAGAGCTGTAACTTCATGACTTTTTAAGTTTAGTAATTATACGTCGGCAAGAGTTGATTTTATTAGGATATCTGGTCTGTGTCGGTCGTGGTGTCCGGTCAAAGTCGGTTGGGTAGAAAAAAAATTAGAAAAAATTCTAAATAAATCTTAATTTCTACATTATGACTTTTGTGTATAAAGTAGAAACCTAAAATTTTTTTGGTGAATACTTAGATATCTATGACCATCTGAGAAAAGTGGTGTTATGACCGTTTGAACGCTCCCTGACCGAATTTATGATCAATTTTTGTCTGGCTTTTACTACAGACATATATAATGAATATCGTGGCTTCTATTACAGCTAGAGACCTATAATTTTTTTTGGTAAATCCTTGAGCAATAATAAACAGATAAAAATATTAATTTGCGCCGGCAACCGCCGTTTTACCGCCGTAACCGCCGAAAATTGCGGTTTCCGTTATTTGCCGTTTTTTGGCGATGATCAGAAACAGTAATTTTTTTGTTATGAAAAAAAAAGGTTCGTCCTAAAATTTGGTCATCCTAGCTGCAAAATTGGCCGCTCTACAGCTGTTTTAAAATTTAGCGGCTGGCTGCTAAAAAGCGGCTAAGGAGCGGTCTGACTGCTATGACTAAAAAAAGTAATTTTCTCTAAAAATACACATGAACCACCAGAAAAAAATTTTACGTCTTTATCTGTACCAGGAGCCGAGATAGAGGGGGGGGCTCTTTGAGCCCCCCCCCCCCCCCCCGATCTATTAAGGTGGGAATTGGGGCCCGATCTGTAAGGGTTAATTAAGGTGGGAATAGGGGCCCGATCTGTAAGGGTTAAGTAACACGATGTTTGTGTGTTTGTCTGTCTGTCTGTACAGAATGATTTCGATAACCGCTTAACTTATATGGTTCTCCTTTACAATGTAGCTTCTCGTAGGTCCTTGGGAAGGTTTATAGCTAAAGAAGGGAAGGGGGGGGGGGGGGATACCATCACCCTTTCAGAAAAATCGCCCCAAGAAAAATGCATTCCCATATAAACAACCCCTTAAATAGTGGATGTAAATATTCATTTATGTCCCTGGTATCTCATTTATATCCCTGGTATGATTTTAGAAGATTTTAAATTTTTTTGGAAGATTTTATAATTTTTATTAATTACTAAAAGAAAGAAAATGATCTCCTTTTTTCATATTTATAATATTTTTTGAAAAGAACACTTATTTTCAATATATATAATTTAGCATAAAAATGAGTTTTTTGTTTAAATGAGAATGATATTCCTGTCCAGTTTTTTGTTTAGGAATGAATATTTCTTACCCTCGTGAATATTCATTCCTAAACAAAAAACTGGACAGGAATACCCCATTTATTATTACCTTTCTTTTAAAACTGAAATTGAAAAAGTGAAGGGGGTTGTCTACTGTTGCCTCTATGGGCGTAGCCGCTAGTTAATAATATTTTAGACCAAAATATAAAATAAAAATTAAATCTATTTAAAATACTAAATAGGCAAACAAACCTTTACCAATGACAGCAAAAATGTTTTTTAACTGTCCCAAATAGATTTTCACAAACCTCATCATTTTGATGGGAAATCTGCACGTCATAACCCTTATGGCAGAGTTCAGCGTTACATTTGCAAAAAAAAATTAGCAAGCTTTTGGTTGAGGGTGCAGTCAGAGATGGAGGGGACATTAAGCTCTTTATTCACTAGTACCCAAATATTTATAATAACGTTTTCTTTTTCATTTGCTCAACAACTTTGAGTACTTATATTGAATTTTGATTGGTTGGTTCATTAAGTTGAGTGTGCAAACGTATCAACCACTAATTGTAATCTACAGAAGGGGTAATTTTATTTATCATCATAGGGGATGTACATTAATTTATCGGCCGTTGTCTTATCCCTTGAGATCCCTGGGGTGCTGTGCAACCTATGTTATCCAGTTCTGAGCGAAATTCTGACTGTAATTATTAGAAGCAAAGCTAAACTACGACTTTCTTTGTGTGTCCGTCTGTGACTGTCAGTCATCTTATATAGATTATACAGATATACTGTACTACAATTTAGTTGTTTTATTTTTTCTCTCCTTAGATACATAGCATCACTGTAAGAATCCGCTTCCCTCACTAACACTTTACTAGCTGCTTCGCCCCCAGCCTCTAGGGGCTTTGCCCCATGAGATAATTTTAAAAAACTTTTTAAAAAAACACCACAGGACCTGAAGATTAGAATCCGATCGGTTCAGTGCTTACCGAGATCTTAAGGGACGTACGGACAGACAGACAGACGGACAGACATAGTAGATTAGTGCAAATATTAGATAAAAACTCTCAATTTTTTAAGTTGTCCAATCTTCTACATACATTTCTCTTTTTTAGATGGCGGAATATTTTTTTATTAGATTGTGTAACAAAACATTTTCAAAATCTTAAAATTTTTTGAGGGGAGGGGGGTGGTAATTTGTAATTAGGGGTAGGGAGGGGGGTAACATTTAAAATTTCCTAAGAGGGAAAAAAGAACGAAAATTAAATCTCTTTTTATCTCCAAATCATATTGACATCTGCGTATTTATATATATTTTTCGTGCTTGTTTACTTTTGAAATCTTTTGCGTTTTTTTACTCCATCATATACTTTCTTAGCGCTTTTAAAGAAACTGTTTATAGTGCCTATAAAAAAAATTACGTCATTCAATACAAATGACCAATGATTGGCCGATACACAGACTTATAAATAACCGATGGTAGGCTAGTATGACGTCACTTTTATAGGCATTATAAAAAGCTCCACTTTGAGTAGTGAAACTACTCTGCATATCATCAGGGATCTAAAGGAATAAGACAATGGCTGATAAATTGATGTATATTCCTATTGATTATACATAAAATTACCCATTCTGAAGATTTGTGGTTGAAATATTTAGACAAGCAACCTAATGAAACAACTGATCAAAATTCAATAAAAGTCAACAAAGTTTGGTAAGCCAACGAATAAGAAAACGTTATTATAAAACTTTGGGGACTAGTTAGATAAACATCCCAATGTCCCCTCCCTCCCAGGCATATCAACCATGTGTGTAGTTCTGCTGAAAAATTTTGGACAATTAAATGATTATCCCACACACATTCTACAAATAAGCTCAAACTCTTTAGTTATTTTTAATCTGCCCAATCCTATGTCATGTTATTTAGCAGGGGAGGAGGGGGCATTCGACTGTTTATTACACTAGTCCCCAAGGTATAATAACTTTTTATTATTCGTTGTTTTAACAACTTGGGGCTTTTACTTAATTTTTATTGATTAGTTCTTTAAGTTTTAACCACTACATATAATAATCTACAGAAGGGGATAATTTTGTTCATCATCATTGAGGTACAAAAATTTTTAAGTGAGACTTTTAGAGTTGAATTGTAAAACGGTGATTTCCTTGAGTCTTACAGGCGGCTGTCAGGCCCTGTCTTTAACTATGAATAAGTTAAATTTCTAAAAAATATATATATCAGCTAATTAAACAATGATAATGCTTTTGCCAAAATAAAAATATACAAGTACAACAAGAATGACAGAATATGCACTGGCGATGGTAAACGTCCAGAGCTTGACACATAGACGTCCAAGAGTGTGAGACACGGGGGAGTTTACCCTCCCCCCCCCCCCCCCGTTCAAACTTTTGAACCCCTCATTTTACCCATCTCAAAATTTAAAAATAGATTTAAGTTAAAATCATTTAACCCTTAAACTTTTAATACCCCTTAGTTTACCCTCCTCAAGATAAAAAGCTTGGACGTCCTATCCATTCAAAACTATCATTCAAGAACTATTTATGCATACAAAAACGATGAACATTATCATTCTAAATGTTCAAAAGCTTCGCTGTAGAAAAAATTGAAAGCGTAGAAACCTATTGTTTCTATTCAAATATTTTTTAATGAATTAAAATTAGTTTTTATTGCCTTCTTACCACTGAAATCCTGTGAAACTTTTATGCTAGAATTATATCAACATAACTAGGAGACATTGGGCTGTTTATTACACTAGTCCCCAAAGTTTTATAATAAAGTTTTCTTATTCGTTGGCTTAACAGCTTTAGCGAATTTTATGGATTTGATTAGTTGGTTTATCAAGTACGTTAAGTTTCCAAACGTTACAACCACTAACTGTAATCTATAGAAGAGTAATTTTGTGTATCATCATTGGGCATGTACATCAATTTATCGAACATTGTCCTATCGCTTTCGATGCCTGACAAAAATAATAAAACTATTAGAATTATTTATTATGAATTTATTAACGAAAATTTTTCTAAAAAGTTCGACATAACCTATTGAGAGTGGATGTCAACATAACGTCAGCAAGTGCAACAGGGTGTAGGCTGTGGTGGGGGTGGAAAGATTTAACAACATGGATGTAAATAGTTTAATGGACAGGTAGCTTCCAGTGACGTCCAAGCTTTTTAGGGGGATAAATGAGGATATGTGGTTTGTGGAGGGTTAAATTTTAAATTGTGGGGGTTGATATTAGGGGGGTAATCATCCCTAACCACCCCCCCTTTAAGATCTATGGTAGTTTATTATGTTCTGACTAACATAACAAATAAAGATAATCTTTTTTTTTATTCTCAATTTTGTCAAACAAAATTACCCATTAAAATATTGGGTGAAAAAGTTAGGACACTGCTATTTTGTACAACCCAATCGTGATCCAATTAAAGTCCAAAATTGAGAGTGAGAGTTTTAGATAGAAATTTATGATAATCCTTTAAAGTAAAAGAATCTGTATCTTTCTGTACTGAAGGATCTTGCCAACCACTGAATCGATATGGTTCTCCTTTACAGTGTAGCTTTTTATATGTCCTGGGAAGGTTTGTAACTATTTTGGACGAGGGTTCCACTGCCCTCCCAAAAGCAAAATAATAAATTTAAAAGTGAAGAGGGGAGGTTGCCTCCCCCCCCCCCCATCTAGTTAAATAATGAGCTAAGCATCTCTGGTCTGTCTATACTATTCTATGGTGAGCTAGTTTAACTGCCTGGGCCGACGTACTGACTTGAAATTTCAGTCAAATAATTGCATCCAATGACAAAGTCTAACATTCGGGTTGCTAAAGTATTAAATCAAAAAATTATTTTGTTTCGCCTGTTAATTGAAATATCAATTCCCTCAAATCTTTCTAATTCTGGCATGTACCTGACATTGTACTTGAAGGTATAATTTTGAATATCTTTATTATGATATTAAGCAAATAAAATCGAAGATATTAAAGCTTAAATACTTTGAATTGTTCAAACTCTAGAAGGGAGGGGACATTTGTAGAAAATTGTCCGTAATACGATATATGATTTTTCAGGATTGCTAATAACTGGTTCTAATCCAGCGGATGTAAAACGGTTTTGAGGCCATACTGGCAACCCGATTATTAAACTTGTTCATATTCACTCTCCCTTCTCAATGTCTGACTTCAACATTTGCAAATAATTATTCAACTTCTCCTCAAAGAAATAATAATAAAATCATTAACTTTTTTTTAAATTTTAAATAAATATAATCAATATAAAAATAAGAAAAATTTTATTTTTATTGAAATATATATTTACCCCTTGATACATAATACTGTTTCTAAAGCTAAGATTGTAAAAGAAATAATGCTAAAATTTTTGCAGGTGTGCGATATTTTCTGCCAAATTTTTTAAAAAATTTATATTCCGAAAGTATTGCAGTAATAAGTTTTATCTTTATATAAAGTAGTAAGGTTTTTTTGTCTAAACTAAAGATACCGATCGATGTACAATTCATTTAAACTTTAAAAATTTCTTGGGATGGTTTTAGGCTATTTTTCTAAGCCGAGCCCTGTCTTTAACTATGAATAAGTTAAATTATAAAACAAATATAAACATACATTTTGTAGTATATTCAATTTAAACATTTTAGGCTTTCCTAATATTAAGAACTCAATTCATTAGCGAGATTTTAAGGGACAGACAAAATGAAACTTTAATTCTATAATTTGTCGAAGTATGTGATTTTTTTGCAGAAACGACGGGACACTAATTTTTGCACAGATATACCCAAGTCATGGCAAAATTGCTACACTCACCCCTCCCTCCCCCTATCTCACACACTCTGTCAATCATACCCCTCCTTCATTCAGAAGGGGGGGCGGAGTTCTACCCTCCCCCCTTAACTGGCTTGGCATAGAGAGCTTTAGACGCGTTGTCAGGTTGCTAAATTGTCAATTAAGTTCAATGAATTTATTGATATCTTCATATTGTAAAGTTTGACATAGGTTCTGGGATAGTTTTAGGCTATTTAATTTTTAAATTTAATTTTGAGATAGTTTGAGGCTACCCTCATTCATATAGATGCTAGAGCCGTGACCGCTGGTTTTTCTACAAAAACAAGAATGAATTAATCAATAAAAAGCATTGATATTTAATATCTTCATTCTGAAGTACGTTTTTATAGATATTATTGTTTGAAAAGTTTAACAGCATACAGCAAAGTTTTTAAACACAACAAATGGGAGAACATGTTTTAGAAACTTTTGGTTCGAGTAAGATGTACAGTTCTTGCACCATCCCCCCCCCCCCCTGATAATATTCTAAATTATTCTATGTGCTTCACTCACAACTATACATACACATCATATCCCTGCCCCCCCCCCCTGATGATATTCTAAATTATTCTATGTGCTTCACCCACAACTATACATACACATCATATCCCCCCCCCCCCCCTGATAATATTCTAAATTATTCTGTGTGCTTCACTCACAACTATACATACACATCATATCCCTGCCCCCCCCCCCCCTGATGATATTCTAAATTATTCTATGTACTTCACTCATAACTATACAAACACATCAAACCCCCCCCCCTTCCTGATAATATTCTAAATTATTCTGTGTGCTTCACTCACAACTATACATACACATCATGCCCCCCCCCCCTTATAGTATTCTAAATTATTCTATGTGCTTCACTCACAACTATACATACACATCATGCATTTAAGATTTGATGACTTCAATTCTATATAACTCTCTTTCTCTCTCTATCTCTCTATCTCTCTATCTCTCTATCTCTCTCTCTCTCTCTCTCTCTCTCTCTCTCTCTCTCTCTCTCTCTCTCTCTCTCTCTCTCTCTCTCTCTCTCTCTCTCTCTCTCTCTCTCTCTCTCTCTCTCTCTCTTTCTTTCAATCTCAGACTCCCACTTCTTTCTTTTTCTTACCCCTATCACTTTGAGGCAATATTTTTCAGATTTAGTTTAATTCCTTTTAAACAAGGATGAAAACAGCCAAAACTAGCGAAATATAAAGATAGTATATATACAAATATTTCTAAATAATGCATAAATTTATATCTTTAAGCATGACCGACAGACAGACAGACACGGTACATTTTTACTGGATCTTTGGTGAGGGCTATCTAAACACATAAAAATAGCAGTCTATCTTAAATATCATTTGAGATGATATTTGTACAGCACATACAACACAAAAATATTTAGCAACTAATAATAGTTACTTAGCGCATCGTATTATAGACAGCTTTCTGTGGATATTTAAATGATAAAAAGATTAAAACCAGTTTTGTTGCGCCCCGAGGGGCAGAAAGCTCTAGCTTACAAAACTGGTATTAATTTTATTTTTAATAATTGAGGAATTTGTCTGTAATACGGTGCTCTGCATGATTTTTCAGTATGCCAGGGAACCGGTTCTAATCCAGCGGATATTAAACAGGTTTTGGGCAATGCTGTAAATAAATTTAATACCAATTGGGATCTTCAATTATTGACTGTTTGTTATTGCACCATTGAATGAAATCCCATCACCATGTGTTGAATTTATATGCAGGAATCTTAGGGAATAAGACAATTATCTATAACACAAAGTAGCTTGATGTCTGTCCGTCCCTTAAGATCTCGGTAACCACCGAACCGATTGGATTCTACTCTTCAGGGAATATAACTACTGGTCCTGCGGTGGTTTTAGGCTATTTTCTTGGGGGTTGGACACCCCCAACCCCCCCAAAAATAAAAAAAATTCCCCATCAACTATTTGATGCTGCACCATATGTACTATATTTTGTTTTAATTACCTCTTGGGGCAAAGCCCCTAGAGGCTAGGGGCGAAGCCGTAATTGAACGAAAAAGAATAAGTAGAATTGCTTGAAAGGAAAAGGGAAGTCTTCAAATCTTTTTCAATTTTAAATCAAAAGATTGATATTTTTTTGATTAAAAGATTTTTTTTAGAATATATCCAATTAGAGAAATATTTTGAAAAATCCAATGAAAAAAGTCTCCTAGTGAATCGTACCCCATGCACTAGACAGTCCACCCTCCCCAGCTCTGTGGAAAATTCCCCCAAACTCAAATTTACTGCAAACAAAAAAAAAGTGGGGGTAGAGAAGAATGTCTAAAAGCTCGGATTTACTACTATTTCTACTTTTTCTCTCCATCTCCCTACCCCCTCTCTTTCTCACTCTATCTTCCTATCTACATTTCTGCAAATCACACTTTTGCTTACCCTTTAATCTATGGGAAGCCTTCCACCCTCCCCCACCCCCATTACTAGATTGCATCGTCCAAGCCGGCTCAGGGTTCTCCAGTCAAAACTTATGTAATCTGCTTAAAAAATTGTGTTTATGTGTGTTATTTCAAATCTAGAGAATATTCGTATCTTCATAATCAGGTTTAAGGCTATCTTTAGATGAGTATCTCGATCCGCTCCCCATTATTCACTTCTAAATTTCAAAAATTATGGTTTGGGTTTATGTTCATCTGCTTATCTATTTAATCTTAGAGAAACTCAACATCTTTCAACTCCATCCTACCCCCTGAAAATTTAATATTATGGGGGTATTCTTCTAGGTTTAGACTATTAGTTTTTTTTTCTTTGTTGTCCCTTGGGGGCAGAAATACACCCCCCCCCCCCACCCCATCCATGGTAACATTTGTGTAGTTCAAACTGCTCAAAATTATCTTTACTTTCTAGAAGCTGCAATTCAGCCGTTAGGGGCTTTAACCCAACATCCTGAATCCCAGTCCGCTTTATGGAGGAGGCTTGAAGAAATTGATTTTAAAAATCCGTTCATGACCTTTATGAAGCTTTCCTTTAAGGAGAGACATACTTTCATAGATAGAATATTTGTTTTTGTTACAGTAAAGTTTTTTATATATCCACAAAAAGTTTATAACTATTTTGGGGGAGATATATATTAAGTAATTTTGACTTTTTCTCTTTTTTTGTAAAGTTTTCTTTAGACTTGAGTTTTAAAATCTTTTTTTCACAATGGTAGTTACAGAAAAATACTTTAGTTACTTAACCGTTTTGTCTAAAGCTCTATATCAAAAGTATCAAAACAAAGAAAAGTAAATAACAAAGAATTATAAAAATCTATTATGGGATAATTATAAAAAAAACTTGTTACAAAAATATAATAAGTCTAGCAGGTTAATGTAAAGGTTTTGACAATACAAATGTACCAAAAATTAAAATAAGTGACTTTTAAAGCAACTAATTTTTTATAAAAAAAATATGGCAGATTTTCTTTTTACAAACTGATATAAAAGTAACCTTGTATCTATACGTAGCTTAAGATCTTACGAACTGCTGGACTGACATTGTTCTAATTTATAATTTGACTTACCCCGTTTGACTGTTAGTAATGTTGAAAAGAGATAAACTGGTACTTTCACTCTAGCATATTTTTTTAGATTACTATACCCCTCCCTCCCCCTTCCACTCTTTTTTTAATTTCAATGAAAATAAACATATTTATGGCTCCTATGAATGGTAACCTAAAATAAAAGTGGCATAGGCGTCACAGGGGAAGGGGGGTTAAAGGGGTGGTATTTCCCCCAAATTCTATCTTCCTCAAAATCTTTTAAAAAGTACATTAGATTACCCCAATCAAATCTTTGAAACCCCTCATTTTAACCAATTTAAAAAAGCTTGATCATTTTTGATCTGAGGTATATATTCTGTTTGAGAGAAACAGCCTAGAATCTGTAATAATAATTTGTTTTCTAGGGACAAAACTATTCAAATGATTTTTTAAAAATATTTCAGTTGATTCAAAAATGCGCAACCCCTACAATTATTTATAATCCCCAGGAGAGCATGCGTGCAAAATCTCAACTTGACACCCGTAAACAGTTAGTATTCTCATAACCACACAAGAGTACGCACACTATATTGCAAATTTCAACAAAAAGCAATTCTACGCAGCAGTCGTCTGGTCCACCCTTTTTTACTCTTGCAGACAATCACTAGCCTTCCCTCACCTCGCATAAGTGCACAGACATATTCTACGCAGTTTTGTGTTCGCACAGTTTTCAATCTATCCAGCGTTTAGTCAGTGACTCCGAGTGTTTTGCAAGTCGAGACGTGCAAACTAAAAGTACGTGATTATTTTTGCACATTTAAGACTTACATAATAAACAAGTGATATAACTTTATATTAAGTTAACATTATTGAAAAATAGTGAAATTTAAATTAATTTTGACTTAAATTGATATATAATACAGTGCTTAAAAGAAATTTATAAATTTAGTGACGAAGGAGTAAAAAATTCTACGTGGTTAGAACAAAAAAGCCTCCCATCCCCCTCTAACAGCTAGTTATATATTCGGGCCACTTTGCAATTTTACCCCCCAAACTATTGCAAACCCCCCTACCAGCCCCCCCCCCCCCTCAACTTAACGGGGCTGCTTCAGTTTTTTGCACCAACAATTTTGCAGGGATGTTTACAGGTAAGCTTTGCCAATTTTTCTGCATTATTTTGCATATTTTTACATACAATATATACACAACAACCATTGCACAATATTTATTATACAATCATTCTTCATATGTCTACTGTGTACATTTATTTTAATGCAAAAAAAATGCACAAAATATGTTTGAGGAAAAATATTTTGCCCTCTTCAAGCATGAGTTGAAGTTAATTGCTAAGCTTATAGAATATAACTTTGGTTGGGGAAGCTCGGCCTTGGTTTTATCTAGAAAAGATCAAAAACTTTATAAACTGAAAAAATTTAATATAAAATAGTGTTTGTCCCTTAAGATCTCTATAATGTAAGATTCGCATAGATCATGAATAACTTTAGACTATTTTATAATTGAATTTTATTTGTGGGTGGTTTTGTACTAATACAGAGCCCCTAGATGCTATTTCTGGCTATTTTTCTACACTTTTCTACCTAATATAAAGTAGCTATTCAAGAGTTTTATTAAAATACATAGGCAAAATAAAACTTATTGAAAACTTATAAGTATTGAGAAAAAAAATTAGTAAAACGATTTGGTAAAAGTTTTACCTAAATCTAGTAGAATATTACTTAATGAAATAATGAAAGAAGTATTTGAGTAAAAAAAAATTTTGTCTTGAGTGTATATCTATAAATTGGTTTGTCTGTCAGTCTGGTTTGCTTTTATTCTTTTACAGGAAGCTTTAAATATGCCTTGATGCAAATTTTCCCACAGATCCAATTCATATTCAATAACTTTTTTCTATCGGACAGTCGGTCAGACGGACTTGCCTTAATAATACAGTAGCTTCGCTTCTGATAAAGCTGTTATATAAAGTTTGGAAATATATAGAACAGGAAAAACTGTTGGATTTTAGCAGGAGGATTCTAGTGCTTGCAGAACCATGCTAGCCAGCATTGCATAACCTTATGCACATTTTAGAGATAGATACATCAGTAGATAATAGTGTAGTAGGAATGGATAGATACATGAATGGATTATTGGGTATTAGAGATAGATAGATACATTAATAGATTACTGTGTTATAGGACATTGGATAGATAGATACATGAACAGATTACTTTGTAGTAGCACATTGGATTTATAGATACACCAATAGATTAATAGATAGATACATGAATAGATTACTGTGTAGTAGGATAGATAGATACATGAATAGATTACTGTGTAGTAGGATAGATAGATACATAAATAGATAAGTATGTAGTATCACATTGGATAGATAGATACATGAATAGATTATTGGGTAGTGGGATATTGGATTGAATCATTGATAGAACAATAATAGATAACTGTGTTGTGGAAAACTGTTAAATAGATAAATGAATAGATTATTGTGTTGTAGAAAATTGGA
Organism: Acartia tonsa; assembly: GCF_053477335.1. Classification (NCBI taxonomy): domain Eukaryota; kingdom Metazoa; phylum Arthropoda; class Copepoda; order Calanoida; family Acartiidae; genus Acartia; species Acartia tonsa. The sequence goes on along the minus strand of NC_137269.1, from coordinate 44,493,765 downwards.
TAGACAGATACATTAATAGATTACTGTGTTGTGGGCATTTGATAGATAGATACATCAATAGATTACTGAGTAGTAACATATTGATGGTTTATATACAATATACATGAAAAGAAAACTCTAGGTACATAAATAAATTACAGTGCAGTAAGTCATTAGATAGATAGATACATGAACATATTACTATGTAGTAGTACATTTGGTACATAAATAGATTACTTAGGAGTAATAGAGTAACATTAGATAGATAGATACATGAATATTATAAAATCTTGAGGGTTAGTGTAATAAACAGACAGATGTCCTTTCCCTCCTCAAATATATGAAAAACCCTATATGTTATGATGCACAAAAATGCATTGATAGAGTAGTAGGTTGATGGGATAAAGGATGTGTTATTAAAATTATATTTCTCCATACTAAATAAGTAATACTAACATTAAAAAAAGTCAATGACATCATTCGAGTTATTGCTACAAAAGAAGCAATTTTTTAAATTAAAAAAATGCGAATATTTTATGATTTTCCAAGGATCTGCTTTTCTTTATTCCGTCATAAATTGCTTAAAATTTAAAATGCTAAACTAACCAAAGATTTTTTTGTGATTTATTGAAGATAGAAAACAATTTACTCTTATAATATAAATAATTCTCGTTGAAATCTTCCTTAAAAGCTTTTTTATGGACGTTATTGTTTTAGTCAAAGTTATAGTCCTTTTTTTGTAATCAAGCAGTTTTATATTTTTGCTGTGGCTAATCAGTTCAGAATTAGTTACCTGTCCCTTTCCCCCCGTGAACTGGATGCATTTGAAATGAGGTGAACACTTACACACACCATCATATATACATTTACAGGGATAAGACAATGGATGAAAAAATAAAATACATCCTCAATGATGATACGCAAAATTACCCCACCTGAGGTGAATTCTTAAAAAAACTTTTGCCCCACTAAAATTTTAGTGAGGCAAAATTATCCCCTCTAAATTTTTTGTTTGCCTCACTGATTTTAGTGGGGCAAAAGTTTTTTAAAAATTCACCCCTGGTTGAAACGTTGGACACTCAATTAAAAGAACTAACCGATCAAAATTCAATATAGGTCCCCACGGATGTTAAGCCAACGAATAAGAAAACATTATTGTAAGACTTTCGGGACTAGTACTGTAATAAACAAACTAATGTCCCCTCCCTCCCTTATCATATATACATTTACAGGGGTATTCAGGGATAAAACAATGGATAAAAATTAATATACATCCTCCAAGTATGATACATCAAAATTATATCTACTAAATATAGATTTGATGAAAGTTTTTAATCCAGCGAATGAAAGAACAAACCCTTTGTTTGCACGACCTCTGTCTGGAAGTCTTTTTTCTGCATATAGATGAGCAAGGCAACGCACCTGCTTTTACTATCAATTTTCGTATCTTTACATGAAGAAAGCACATGATATTTTATTTGAGATAATGGGGGAATGTCTTGTATGCCATCACAGAGGCATTGATAGTATAAAATAGACTTTCAGACAAAGATTGTTCAATCAAAGAGGTAGTTATGGACTTCCATTGAACATGATCAAATTTAGATACAATTCCAATGTAAATATTTGCTGTGAAAAAGCGGCTTGGATTGTTTACTTACTGGCGGCTTAAATTATAAAAGACGGCTGTGGCTGACATCACAGCTGATATATACCTAAGGAAATACTTGACCTGTTGGTAAAAAACTGGCGGCTGTGACAGCTAATTGTCTTTTAAAATTGGCATATGGCGATAGGATTGCTAATGCAAGGCGGCCTTAAAAAGCTGCGATTGCCTAGCCTTTGATCTAAATATGTTTATACAATTTATAATGTTTAAAAAAATTATTTAAACAAAAAAAGGCAATTTATTTGATTTATATGAAATTACTGTCAAAGAAGTTCAATGTCTAAATAAGTTTTGATAAAATTTAAAGGATTTATTTAGTTTAACAGATCGTATTGGGCCTTTTTTTTATTGAGAATGCACATCAACCATTCATTGACGTATCTCACAATAGCTCTGGTAATTGCATAGATAATATTTAAGATTGTATTATCCTTGTTTCGAATTAGCATATTCACTAATGTTTTATTTGTACTGAAAGAAAAATAAACAGTTGCATTTTGCTTATGTAAATATAGGCACTAAAAATAACTATCATTTTATAGCCGTGTGAATTTTAAGTAAAATCATCTTATTTTAAAAAGTTGCAATAATATTCCCTAATATATTAAATTGTAGTAATCTTATCATCCTCTTATATAAAATAGTAAAATTAAGTAATCTTTTTTTTAGAAAAAAATTATTATAAATTTTCATTTTCGTGGCCGCAGATAACTTTATCTGATCCCTACAAGAAATATAATATAATTGCCATTGACCCCACCGTACCTAGCCAAAACTGGAGATTTTTTTGTATGATCTATTATCGAAAAATAAATTTTCCAAGCTTTAAAATGTTTTTTTCTGGAATGGATGTACAATATAAATGGATATTATGACAGAGAATTCGTTTATTGGTCAGTTCGTTCGTCCAATAGGAGGAGATGGGTTAAAGGGAGTTGAAGAAGGTGGATTCGTTATTTTAGCTCGTTGCATGTTTCACCTGAATTAGAGAACATGAAAATCTGATGCAAGATCCAAGTAATAATATATCCATTTAATTAGGTTGCTAAGAGTGTCTGAAGAATGACGAAGAAAGAGAAAGATATGATGTTGCCACCCAAGAAACGGGCTGTCAGGTAAATTCCAGTGTGGCCTTGAAACCGACTAATATCCGCTAGATTAGAACCGGTTCGCAGCCATACTGAAAATCTTGTATAGCATCGTATTACAAACAATTTTCCATCAAAATAAAAATCCTTTTATAAATACCAGTTTTGTTATCCCGGGCCTTCATTTTTTATTTTGACACGGAAAGCTGTCTATAATACGGTGCGATTAATAAATATAATAAACTCACTTTGTTCGTTAGTCACCTTAGATATGACTTTTGGTAATAAGTGAGGGGACAGTTAACTGTAAATTATAAACACTTTTCATAAAAACTTTGGGTACTTTTTATTGGAACAAAATGTTTTGCCTATCTTAGGCTCCAAAGGCTTTTTACTATTGGAAATAATCGTTTATATATTGAAAAAAAGACAATTTATTTCTATAATAATTATTGAATAAACGTGGAGCTTTATTTAGGATTAGATGGTAATATTCAACTAATCTACACGTATTAGACATTTAATTCGAGAGATATTATACGACAAAGTGCATTTGATCATATAAATGCATCACGCTCTACACTAATGCGATCTCTACTAGAAAAATGAATGTAAAATATACGTAGATAATATGACAAGGGTAAAATTGTTTTCATGTTAGCTTTCTATCATGGATATCACTTATTGGTCAGTTCATTCATCCAGTAAAAGAGGAAAGGATGGTTAAGGGGAGTGGATGTAGGGACGGGCCGAGCCTAATTATAGCACCAAACAAAGCTACGTTCTTGTTTAGTTATGAAGACAGTCCGAACGGGCTGGATCTAACAACCGACGCTTCCCGCCAATCATCAGCTGCCACCAGTCCACCAGAGGCCGCCAGGTCACCGCCAGTCACTGCCAGGTCGCCGCCAGCTAATGTCAAGTCACCGGCTGCACCAGCCACCCGGTCACCTGGACCTATGGACCTTAAGATTAAGGATGACCGCCACAGTAATTTGTCGCCTCCAGGTTTGTTGCTTAATGTTCTAGAAGCGAAGCCGCTTTATAGAGTTACTGGTGGTTCTGTTTTAGGGGCTAGAAAAATAGCCCAAAACCATCCCAAGAATAAAATCTGAAATTAAACTAGCCTAAAACCATCTCATTGCCTATGTTTAAGCCTACCTTGTATAGAGAACCTTATAAGTTCAGACCCAGTAGTTATTGAGATCTTAAGCTCCAGACAAAAAACTTACTACTTGTTATATAGTGTTAACTTTTCTTTGGAAGCTTTGACCCTACAAAGTCCTTCTAGCCCTAACTTAACCTAACCTAAAATAAAATAAGCATAAATACCTGTTTAAAGAGTAATCGTATACAATTTTTCATAGGCCGTTTTTACCTGGAATCCCGTATGACTGCTTCCAGAAAGAGTCCAGAACCACCAACTCTAAACTTCACAATCAAGGAGGACAAAGACGATGTGCCGATCCAGGTATACATATGTTTGTGTTCAGTAAGATCCCTAAAATAGTTTGTATTGGTAGCAAATCACAAGTTTTACTAAACACTTCCCCCCTATTAAAAAAAAGTATATTATAATTATTAGGTATAATATCTAACTTGGAGACATATGAGCATACATCGATCTACTTTTTTTTTATAGATAGGGTTAATCTACATGTTTTACGAATTTACACATTACAACAGTGTATAATTTCAAAAAGTAAAAAGCATGGAATAGTTATTTCTCGCATTGTATTATAAACAGCTTTCCGATGATATAAAAATGTACAATTATAAGATTACAATTAGATTTTTATATTCGTAAAAAACTGGATATAATAAATACGATGCTAGACATAATTTTTCCGTATTTCTGAGAACTGGTTCTAATCTAATCCAGCGGATATATATCGGTTTCATATCAATACTAGAAATAAAATTACATTTTTTCTTCAGAGAACTCTGGACAGCGGCCTAATAAAGGTCAAAGATGAGCCGCTTTCAGAAGAACAGCTGCGATCTTCAACTCCTCCAACCCCCGAAGCTTATCGTGAGCTCCAACATTTCATCGCCAGAAGAGGCAATTTCCCGCCGTTTGCGCCTCAGGAAAATAGTTTAACAGAATAATAAATAAAAACAATTTACCTGACCAATTAGAATTGTACTACGGAATTAAAACTATTTTGATGTTAAACGTTAAGCAACTAGAAACCTGCAACTTCCAAATAAACCTATTCAAATAATGACTCTATATGGTATACTAGAAGCTACGCCCCTAGAGGCCTTTAGGGGCCATTGGGGTAGGGAAGGGGGGGGGGCTGGGAAGACAACATTTCACTTCAAATTGTAAGAAAACTACAATTGTACAAAGGGAAGTCCAGTAAGTCATACTTATTCATTTTCTAATGGCTATTTCTCTTGTGAGTATAGTGGTACCCTCACCCAAAATAGTTAAAAACTTTCCCAGGACCTATGAAGATAAATATATATTGTAAAGAAGAACCATATCGGTTCAGCGGTTAGCGAGATCCTTCAGAACAGACAGACAGTCACAGATCCTGTCACTTTTACAGATATTTGGTTTTATCATCTTTCTTTCAAATTCAAATATTCTTGAACTTATTTACATGGATCCTAAGGAAAAAGACAATGGACAATAAATTGATGTATATCCCGAATATTAATATTAGAACTTGACAAAATTACTGGTTGAAAAGTTTGGACTCAAGTTTGCTAGTTTATCCAAACAATTTAATTACTGGTTGAAAAGTTTGGAGTCTGCTATTTTATCCAAACAATCTAGGTTTCTTTAAAAGTACCCAAGGTTTTAAAACAAAAGAATGAGATAGCGTGTTTATAAAACTTCGGGTACCCGTATAAATTTTAGTCTATTGATCCCCCCCCCCACTCCCTGACTTTTTAAGCATCCTTTTTACCCTAAAGAAATATTGAAATGTAAGGTTTTACTTCTAATTGTAAAACATTTTATTTTTACAACTGAACAATTAAATCAAAATTAGAAATAAATTTCAAATTCAAACTTTCTCTGCTAATTCTGTGTACTTTAATAGGTGGCTTCGGCCCTAGAGGTTCTTTGCGACATTACGTGGATATATTGACAGGGGAAAATTTGTCGCCAATTTTACTTGATAATATGGACCTCATTTATTATTCACTTTGTTGATCAGATAGGAGGTGAGGAGATGGGGTAAAGGGTGGGATGGGGGGTATCCTTATTTAGCCAGTTGCAAGCATCACTTTATCAGAGTTTATTCAAATCTGGTGCCGCATCCAATAAATAATATCTATTGAGGTAGGAGTGATAATCCCTGAAAAGCAGAGCCCAATTGGTCTACCTGGATCCAGTTCTTCATCCACAGATTTAAAATTAACAGTATAAAGTTAAACTATTGATAAAATTTAGTCGCATGTGAATTTTATCAACTACGCGCGCGCCCTTCCCTACGTGTTGAACGTCCCTATGAATGAAATGAGACGGCAAGCCTCCCCTCCCCTCCAACACATCCCCCGACAAACTGCTCAGGTAAGAATGTGTTAACCAACACTGCGGGGCTACCCAGTTATCCAACACTGCGGGGCTACCCAGTTACTAGTATAATCTAACCATACCATAACTATAGTTATTAAGAAACACACGAAAAACACCCACGTCTACACCTATTTTCAATTTATTTCATACCAAAGGGGGGTGTTCTAAGTGCTTGACTATTAACTTTGAGGGAAACCGACAAATTTATTGTATCTGTTGTTTTTTTTTCTAAAATGCTATTTTATCCAAATTTATGTTTGTTTTTAATGCTAGAGACTTAAAATGGTTTCAAACTTTTTTTTCTCAATATTTGTTTGTATCTTAAGATTTTGATTTTGTATAGCTTATAGTTCCTAATAAAAAATGACGTCATACAATACAAATGACCAATGATAGGCCAATATACATTTTAATTGACCAAAGGTAGAATATATACTGGCCTATAATTGGTCATTTGTATGACGTCATTTTTTATTAGGCTCTATAAGCTGCTTCTATTTAAGACGAAGAAAGTCCTTCAACAAATCAGCATGTTACGTCATAAAAACTAGGGATTGTCCATTTCTTTTTAGGGGTTTTCTTTACCACTCCTTCCTCCTCTCCTGATCCTTCATTTTCATGACGTCATTGAGGGACTTTCTTCGTCTTCCTTCTATTGTATTTCTATTTTTTTAGTTGGACATTGGACAAATCAGATACCCTATCAGGCTAGTTTCATAATCAGTAATAAGAAATTTTTCTACTAGCAGCTACGCCCCTAGAGGCCTCTAGTGGCACTTAAGATGTTTTTTTCATAATACGATACCTATCTATGTTGCGTTCAAGTCTTTAAAGGTAAAAAATTAGATTTTTTGTGATTTCTCTTGGGAGGTTTGTGGTACCCTCCCCCAAAATAATTATAAATCTTTCCGGGACCTGTGAGTAGCTACCCTGTTAAGGAGAACCCGATCGGTTCAGCGGTTAGCGAGATCCTTCGGTACAGACACACAGAGAGACTAACATCCTGTTTCTTTATTATAAGGATTTTTCAAGTGATATAGAATTATCTGTAGGTAAATAAAAGTATCAAGATTTGTGTCTGTCTGTCTTAAAGGATCTCGCTTACCGATGTACCGATATGGTTTTCCTTTACAATACAGTGTAAGGTCTATAACTATTTTAAGGGATGGTACCACCACCATTCCAGGAGAAATCGCCCCTAAAAAAATGTACCCCAACACTTTTTTTAACTAAAATTGAAAATAGGACGATCGACTTCTCCATCCCTCATTCCCTACCTAAAGTGCCCCTAGAGGTATAGACGTTAGTAAAAACAAAAACAATCAAAGGCTGGCCTTTTTGGTTTGCCCAAATTTGGTTATTTGGAACATTACATTTAAAAGCTTGTTTTAGATCAGCGAACGTATTTGAAAAAGTGATGTAATAGTTATTTATCGTATCGTAGTATAGACAGCTTTTCGCGGATATTAAAATTATTTTAAAAAATTTTTATAAGTAAAGTTAGCCCCAAGAGGCCTAAGTTTCAGCGATTAGCTAGTTATAATAAATAGTTATAAACCTTCCAGGGACATATGAGAAGCTACCCTTTTAAGGAGAACCCGATCGGTTCAGCGGTTAGTGAGATCCTTCGGTACAGATAGACAAACAGACATCCTGTTACTTTATTATAATGATAGTATTGCATCGAGAGAGGGGTAATTGGGCTGTTAATTACATTAGTCCTAAAGTTTTACGAAAACGTTTCTTATTCGTTGGTGTAACAACTTTGGAGACTTTTATTGAATTTTGGTTAGTTGGTTCATTAAGTTGAGTAACCAAAGATTTCTACCACTAAATATAATCTACAAATAAAGGGAATTTTGTGTATTGTCATTGGGGATGTAGTACATAAATTTATCAGCCATTGTCTTATCCACGAAATTATGTACTATGATGAAGAAACATAAAATATTTTCATGATTTAGTTCGGATTGTTAAGTAACCACTAGAAGTAATTATTCCAGACTAAATAACAAAACCTGGAGAGGTGTTATATCAATTGCACACAATTATTACTAGCGCATTTACACCCAAATGTAAAATAGCACATAATTAGTTTGTTAAAATGTTTATTAAATATGTTAATCTATTATTATTTAAATTACCTAGCTAATTATACTTTGTTTGGCTACTTGCGGCTACGCCCCTAGAGGCCTCTATGTTCGATTTCTCTTGGGAAATTGGTGGTACCATCCCCCAAAATAATTATAAATCTTCCCAGGACCTATAAGAAGCAACGGTATAAAGGATATGCTTCGGTACACACAGACAGACATATAGACCAGACATCCTGTTACTTTTTTATAAGAATTAATATATAATCGACTAATTTTTATGCGGCGATGATATTTCATTAAACTTTAATGCTAAAAGTAGTCAAACTTTGAAAATAGCAGAGATAAAGGAAAATATTTTGTAGCTAAAAATAAGCCTTACTTTTCTGTAAACGGGATCAATATTGGTACAGTTGTTGCCAAAGTCTTTTGATACAGACAGATAGACCAACAGATATTCTGTTAATTTTATTAATTCATTAAAATGAAAAGGCTTTGCCCCAAGTAAAAGTTGGGGCATGTTGGTACCTTCCGTGATAGAATTTAATTTATTAAAAATCAATTTTTTAATGAAGAAGGAGGGTATCTTTTTGTGTAATAGTCTAGAGCCAACTCAAATTTCCAGAACAACCGTTAAACCGGTCAAACCGTTAAATTACAATATTTTAATTTCTTTATGGGCTAAAAGACTAGACATTTATTCCTGTTAAATCTGAACAAAGTTGTTTAAAAACTATTTAATATTTGCTTTTATATGTTGTATAAACACCAGGGATCTAAAGGGATAAGACAATGGCCGATAATTTTATGTATATTCTCAATAATAATACACAGAATTACCCCTTCTGTTGATTATAATTAGTGGTTGAAACTTTTAGACACTCGACTTAATAAACCAACTATTCAAAATTTAATAAAAGTCCCAAAAGTTGTTAAGCAAACGTTACTATAAAACTTTGGGGACTAGTGTAATAAACAGCCCACAGTCCCCTCTCTCCCTTATAAACACAAAATTAATTTTCATTCTAATTAGAGGCTAGTCATAACATTTTGCTAGGAGTGTAGCCACTCTACAATTACAAGAACTATTAGTTAAAAAGTTTAGGCACTAAAATTTCAAACACCCCCATCATTTACTAGGGTATCCAAAGTTTTTGAGCCAACGAATGAGAAAGAATGTCTAAAAGAACTCAGTGCTTTATTTTTAAAATATCAAAGATGATTCAATTTTTATTCTTAATTAGTGTAAAACTTGCATTTTGGGGGTAATTTTTAAAACTAATAGATTTATTTGTTAATAATTCTTTAGTGACATACTGTTCGGTATATCGTACGGAAATACTTTGCGTATATAATGAGCACCGGAACTAAAAAAAAACTTGCGTATTTGTAGAAACACCTTTCCTAAGTAGTGGAAAAAGGTAAACAGCTTAATATCTGTTGCTAAGGCTTTAGCAAATTTGTAATATATAGATTTAGCTAAAAAAATTAAGGCATAATTAAATCATATCTATAAAACAAAGCAGCTTGATGTCTGTCCGTCTGTCCCTTAAGATCTTGGTAACCACCGAACCGATTAGATTCTACTTTCAAGGAATATACCTACTGGACCTGTGGTGGTTTTAGTCTATTTTATTTGGGGCTGGGACACCCCGAACCCCTCCAAAAACTAAAAATATCAATTTTGAAAAAAAATTATTTGAAATTAGTGGTGGCAGCACCAGAGGTACTTAATTTCTTTTTTTAAATTACCTCTTGGGGCAAAGTTTCTAGAGGCTAGGGGCGAAGCAATGGTAGGTAATTAATATAGATTAAAATGATCATTTGAAATATTTTGACTCCTCTAGTTAGATCTATCCAATCAAGATTTGATAAAAGTACCCGAAGGCTTTTTCTAGACAATGAATCAGATAACGTATACTGTTTGGTTGCGCCCTCATTTCCACAAAAATTGAAATAATCAAAGTGTTTCAAAATTATACAGTAAATACGTAGTTGTTTTATGATGAGTGCATCAAAGAGCTTTTTCCAATTTGTGCTATATTAAAAATTTTGCGATATGACACAAATTTTCTTTGTTAATTGTCTGCTTTATAGGTTTAGACAATATAATTTTGAAAAATCTGAACAACTTTAAATATTACAGGTGTGCGAAAGAGGGGTTTCTACACTTAATATTGAAATTAGGAAGTTTTTCTTAGGATGACAAATCCCTGTGAACGCAACTGATTTCGTGATTTCCATAGTTAACATTTTTACTTTTTTTTAAAGCAATTTTTAAGTAAAAGTTTTAGTCCTTACGACAAAAAAACCTGGATTTTATATCCATTAAAATCTCGTAAACGGATGAAAAATCATTTTACAATTTTCAGAGAAGCTTAGTACCTTCTAAAATATGAATTGTCTTCCAAAAACCAATTCTATAATTTTAAGTTTCAATTGTTCAGTTATTTCAAGTAAATTTGTATTCTTGATGGCTATTGGGTCAGTTGTTTATTTTTTATCCTTAATATTTTCATTTCAGTTAATCTACTTTATGATTTACTTTTTATGAAAATAGCTTAAAACCAAAATATTCATAGGTTGAAGGTATTCTATTATATAAAGTAGTAAGGTTGTTTTGTCTGAAGTTCAAAATTAAACCGATTGAATCTCCAATTTATGGAAGCTTGACATGTTTATAGGGATGGTTTTAAACTATTTTATTGTTAAATTTAAGATTTTTTTATGGTTTTTCGCTCTTTTTCATACCCTTTCAAATACGGACCCCATAGATGCTAAGGTTGCAGCCGAAAATATTTTGCGAAAGTAGTATCAACAGATCTATAGTACAGACAACTACCTCCCTTTCTATTTCACGGGCCTCTTTCGTCTGCTTCTAATTTATTTTCTGCTACTTTGCTAGGTTAATATAAGCGACAACATTTGGTTGATTTTCAATGACCCAATAGAAAGGTTGCACAAGGTGGTTACGATGGGGAGATACAGTTATTTAACCCTTTCTCCTTCTAGTGTTTTACTCTAATGTAGGATCAAATAGGTCAAGTGGTTAACGAAATCTTACGCTACTTACAGACGAAAATGCGTACAAAGAGACATCATCCTACTTAGGTAAGGGCACTTGCGTCAGGTGCATGACTTTTGCAGCTAAGAAAAAATTTTACGTTGATTATAATAACAAAAGATATGTTTTGGCCTAAAAGAAGGTGTTCATTATAATTTGAACTTAAAACAAAAGTCGTACAATGATAGGGATTGATGTACATTTTATGAACGTAAGAATCCTTGTTTTTACCTTCTTTTTGCAGCAAAATCCTTGCTTGCACAATTCTTTTCAATTCTGCAAATGCAAAAAAAAATTAGGTTGACTCCTCCCCATATTTGCTTTCCTATTTTTGTTTCCCTTTTATTTCATTTTCCTCCCCAAGTCCTCACACTTTTTTCACGTTCTAATAGTCTGAGACTATGAAAGAATATTGTTAAAAGCGAAGCTTTTCTATATAAGGGTCGGTCCGTACGTCCGTCCGAGATAGATAGCTTTTATTCGTTAATTTAGGCATGTTAGAATTGTCCTATCGATTTCAAACTTTGCATGATGATTCCTGTAGTAGTTAGGTACGATTTAGAAAGCGTAGCAACTCTATAATCATTACCAGAATGTCCGTATGTCCATTTTAAACATGTTGATTTTTCTACTTTTTTAACAACAAATTTTTATGTGATCTAATTATCCGTTTAATCTGATTTTTGTTATATTGATTCCTGGGACAACAAAGAACAATAGTATAAGCAAAGCAACTCTATAATTAAGTCCTAAAAATGTAAGTATGTCCAAAACATTATCCTGTATCAAGCAGTTTTTCAACAAATTTACTTACAATTTTGATTCGACTCTTTCGATACTTTTATATTCTGATTATTCAGTTTAGACACTATACAAGTGTTAATGTCCGTTTGTCCTACCGTTTCAGTGCTTCGCTTTTATGGATGTTGTCATCCTTGTTTTTTTTTCAATAATCAAGGAATTTTAGATATTTTATAAGTATGTATTTAAAATTGGATTGTTTACTATTATGGTATTTCATTTCTTAAATACTTTTTGTGCCTTATGTATTCTTAATTGGGCTGTACAAGTGGCTATTATTAGACGTCGTGATTATGATAATCATAATTGGGGATGGACATCAATTTATCATCCATTGTCTTATCCCTTTAAAATAATTTAGTAAAACTTTTTGTACATTCAATATTTAACAATATTTTTAGACTAGAGTAAAGTTGTATAATTTATTTGTTATTGTGAAAACTGTTTTGGAAAATTAATGTTTTTACAAATTTGAGGGATTTTTTTGGTCTTAAATCAATAAACTTTGGTCTTGTAGCTATTTAAAAATGAACTTGTTTTCGTTCCATAAAAATTACGGAAATGATAATGAAATTTATCTAAATTTATGGTTACCCGGGGGTTTAGTGATTTATTTCTCTTTCTAGCTGCAAACCTTCATTTGACTCAACTTAGTTTATTTTAAACTATTTGCTTCGTTCTAGCATTTAGGGGAGGGCAGGGTAGGTCAGAAAATTAACCTATAACCTAATTTAAACAAACAAAAAAATTTTGTACTTGCCTAAAAAAAATTGGTCCCGACCTAAAAAAAAATGGGTGGGATTTTTTTGTTTTTTGGGGGGGTTTAGGGGTGTCGCACCACCCAAAGAAAATAGCTTAAAACCAACAGAGGACCAGTAGATATATTAAGTAGAAATGTTTGTTAAATCATAAAAGATATACTAAGAAACAGGCATACACAAATATTTCGGAAGATTTTTTTGTGGTTTAAATATATGTATGCCATTATTCCTGGATGCCGGCTGGCTGGCAACAGGTTGCCAGCTGCAGGATGACAGGTTGCTGCAGGTGGCAGCACTCAACTAACAATCATAAATCTTCTTTACATCCTCCGATATTTACACATAGAATAGTTTACCACAGAAGAAACACACAGGAAAGGTAGAAGACATTGAACTGTTTATTTAACTAGGCCCAAAAGTTTTATGATAGCGTTTTCTTATTCGTTGGCTTAACAACTTTGAGAGCTTTTATTGAATTTTTATTGGATGTCTCATTACATTGAATGTCCAACCGTCTCAATCACTAATTTAGTGTATTATCATTTGGGATGTACATCAATTGGTCGGTCATTGAGATTTAGATTTCTGAGATGGATGTGTTTGATTTTAGACCCCGCTTACAGCTAATTAAAATGAGTGAGTTAGCCTTTTATTAGTCCTAGTGGTTTTTGGTTTATTTTTGAAATGTTATAGAAAAAAATGTTGGAGGTAAAAAGTTTTGAAATTTCATGGTCTTCTCCAATTCCATACTAATTTAGTGTCTAATACGGGCCTCTGTGTGACAGACAACTGTCAAAGAGCGTAGCAATTCTAAAGTTAGTATTCCATGAAAATATTTACTACACTGCACTGTGTACAGGAATATAAAGAAATGAGACAATGGCCGATAAATGAATATATTTCCCAATAATGATACACAAAATTACCTATTCTGTAAATTATATTTAGTGGTTGAAACCTTTAGACACTCAAATTAATTAACCAACCAACCAAAGTTGTAAAGTTTAATAAGAAAACATTCTTATAAAACTTTGGGGACTAGTGTAATGAACAGTGCCTAATGTCTACTCTTTTGAACCTTATATTTTGAACCTTTGAGGTAGAAGGCAATAGCAATAAAATCAGTCTACATCCCATTCAGATTCTTAAGCTTTAATTAATTAATTTACTGTCAATTGTTCTATCACTAATTCTCTGACATTCATCAACTAGAGGGAGGTGAGAGAAAATTCTGCACATAATATATCATCCACATACAGAATTTTGTACTGATGGGTTAGGAAAAAGGAAGAATCTTTTTTATGGTACTTTGAAAAATAAACAAAAAGAAGATTATTTGTAAGATTGATTAGAAATATGTCCAGTAGTTAGAACATTGGACATTAAATTACAGTGGTATTCAAAGTTTTATAACCGCGTGATTCGTTGGCTCTAACACTTGGGTACTTTTATTGAATTTTGATTTGTAGGTTCAACCAATACTTTTAATCAACAACAGCGGCAATTTTGTTTATCATCATTGGGGATGTATATTAATATATCATCCATTGTCTTACCACTTAAGATCCCTGTTACAGTTATGCTTTTTATGCACCATTTTCAAATGTGTAATAAATCTCACATTTTTTTCAGGCCAATTGAATATTTTCAGTAGAGCAGCTCAGGAATCTAAAGTGATAAGACAATGGCCGATAAATTGATGTACATCCTCATTGATGATACACAAAATTACCCCTTCTGTGTATTCGACACTCAACTTAATGAACCAACCAATACAATTTTGATAAAGTCCCCAAAGTTTATAAGCCAACAAATAGGAAAACGTAGTTATAAAACTTTGGGGACTAGTATAATAAAAAGACCATTGTCCCCATCCTTCCTGAGTGGAGCTACTCTATAAGCCAATTGAGTCTGTTTATTAAACGGTATTAAATGTATTTTCGAATATGTTGTACTATTTATAGCATGGAAGCTACTTTACAATTTATCATGTCCATGTGTATGTTTTTCTGAAACATTTTGAGGGGCACTTAGTTTTTGCAGGGATCTAATTGGATAAGTCAATGGCAGTTTCGTGATTTTCTATTGATAATTTTTGTCCTCCCTTTTTATGAACATCCATAATGTTGTGCTTCGCTACTAATGGACGCTGTCATCCTTGTTTATTTGTTAAAACATTTTCTTACTTGAATAATTCTCCTACTAAATTTGGAAATCTGAAGACATAATTGTTTTAAAATCTTTTAAAATTTTGTTTAGTAAACAATGATTTTTCATATTATGCAGGAAAAAGGGAAACAAAAAGTTAGATTAAAACTTTTTTATTTAAAATGATGGTAAGCAGGGATCTAAAGGGATAAGACAATGTACAATAAATTGATGTACATCCCCAATGAATCCATTATATAATAATTAATGGTGGAAAATATTGGACAATCAACATAATGAATCAACTAATCAAAATTCAATAAAATTTATAATAAGTTATAAAGCCTACTAATAAGAAAACGTTGTTATAAAACTTTGGGGACTAGTTAAATAAATACCCCAATGTCCCCTCCCTCCCCGGATAGTAAGTTATAGAAAGGCTTCCCTAACAAATAATTGAAATATTTTAAGCATAAAATGTATAGTTTCAATTCTCTTTTTCCTGAGATTTTTTGTTATGACTAACCGTAGATAACTGAAAAAATATAAGAATCATATTTCATTTTAACTATTTCATTAGTAAAATAATGTTATGACTAAGTAGTTCAGTGTGTGTTTATCTGCTAGTTACTGAAGATCTCTAAAACTATTGAACCAGAAAAGTTAAAATTTTTAAAGAAGCTTTTTATTTTATTGTGGATTTTTTTGCTGTTTTGTCTTACAATTTTTTCCTAATATTTTTCATGTGCATATATTTTTACCCCCTACTTGAGTTTTATGCAAATCAACAAATACAATATTGCAACAACAAGGACAAGACTATGGGAAAAAAGAAGCGTAGCCATAAAATTACAACAGGCGGATTCCCCCCTAGATGCATTAAGGCTAACTTCAGGAATCGGAGGGGAGGAGATTAATCATGGGAGTGTTAAGGTAGCCTCCCCCAAAATATATATAAACCTTTTCTGGTCTTATAAAAATCTTTACTTTAAAGGAGAACCATATCGGTTAGCAAGACAGACACATAGACATCATGTTGCATTTATACAAGAATTATTCATGGTTATCTCGTCCCTATATTTCGTGATCCAGCCCAAAATTCCCTTAATATCATAAGAATTTTTTTCCCTTTTTTTTCAGTAATTAATACTGTCATCTATATAATAATAAGCTATTTTAAAACAATTTATATGTTTTGAAATAAATTATATCGCCCGGGGACGTACGGACAGGCTAAAATTATAAGAATAGCTACGCTCCTTAGAGTTCTCAGTGTAGACTTGTTTCAACTTTCTGCAAAATCATTGTTTTGCGAATTTAATACATACAGATAGACATATTTGCAATATAAATGATACAAAGTATAGTTATTATATATTCAAATATATATTTACCAGAGACTACGCCACTAGAAGCCACTAGGGGCACTGAAATGGGGGGGGGGGGGTGAAGTAAACTATTTCCCCAACAATAAAATAAATATTTTTCGGAGGGGGTGATTTTTTCTAGTGGTGATATCTCTTAGGAGGGTAGTATTACTCTATCCCAAAATAGTTATAAACCCTCCCAGGAGCTATGAGAAGCATACTGTAAAGGAGAACAATATCGGTTCAGCAGTTAGGGAGGGATTGAGCAAGAAAAGGGCCTTAAACGTTCAAAACGTTTTAACAACTAAATGTAATTATAAAGAGGTAATTTTATGTATAATCTTTGGGGATGCAGATCAATTTATCTGCCATTGTCTTATCTCTTTAGATCTCTGAAAAGCAGCCTGTTGAAATATCAACTAAACAAATAAACTGAATATTTTTTAGATAGTTCATACCTTTGTGAAAAATAAATAAAATTAGAAAATAATTAACTGATTACCATTTACGTGTTCGATTTACTATAAAATAAAAATAGGTCTTGAAAATTAACCAATTTAATTATTTTAAAGCCTTCCCAGCTTTCCTACATTTTAATAACTTCTCGTAAATAGTTGGAAGTTAAGTATTTTTACAAGTAAGGTTTTAGGCTATTAAGCGTAGAGTAGGGGGTGTAAGATTTGTAGCGTCATGAAAGATAAATAGCTGTCCTGCCAAATTTTGTCCGTTCAACCTCTCGTAACGAATATTTTTTTATGTCATTAAAATTCCACTGTGAATGACGATGTTAAAGCTAAATAATGGACGTAGAATATGTGTGGATATTATGACATGAAAAAATTGTCGTCATTTTAGTTTGCTAGCATATAACTTTATTATTGGTCCGTTCTTTCATCCAGTAGGAAGGAAGGGGGGGGGGAGAAGATGTAAGGAAGAAATCGTTACTTTAGCCCGCTTGGAGTATTACTTTATTATAAAAACTGAAAATCTGATGTACTATCCAAGTAATAATATATCCATTACTAAAATGCATTTTAAACATTTGTGCAACACAAGTGCAGAGCGCAGGTAGTGTCGCAAAATAGCAAAATTAACACCTTTAAGTCAGGGACGTCCAAGCTTTCTATTTTCAAAGGGGGTAAAGTAAAAGTTTTAAAGGTTTGAAGGTAGATATTCTAATGTATTTTTTTTTAAGTTTGAGGGGGGTAAAATGAGGGCTTTCAAAGCTTGAGAGGTTAAACACCCTTGGACATCAATTTCTTAAAATGTTTTTCTGTTTTCTTTATAAATTCATCAACTCTAGTCCTTGAAGGCCAGAGATGATCAGACAATAATAGTATTTATAAATAGAAAACTTTTTTTCTTTTTTTTGGTCCCTCCTCTTAAAATGACTGTAAACAATTTAACACAAAAAATAACATAGAATAATAAAGAGAGTAGGAAACAATTATTAAAATTATTAAAGAAAATGTTTTTTTTATTAAACTCAACATTAATCCTTTTTCTTGATGCATTTGCTCTATTTTTTTGTAAAAAATTGTATTTTGTTAATGATAGCATTTCATATTTTTGTTTTATCGGTTGTCTTCGATATCAGGAAAGGAGGGAACATTGGGCTATTTTATTACACTAGACCCCAAAGTTTTGTAATAACGTTTTTTTTATTAGTTAGCTTAACAACTTTTGGGACTTTTATTGAATTTTCATTAGTTGGTTCATTCAGGTGAATGTACAAATGTTTCAACCACTATTTGAATTCTAAAGGGGTAATTTTGTGTATCATCATTGGGATTGTACATAAATTTATCGGCCATTGTCTTATCCCTTTATATTCCTGCTTCGATATTCACAATTTCAAATACTCTAAAATATTTGCTCTATGAAAGTAGCTGTTTAAACTATGACGTTTCAAAACTAGAGTAAAAAAGAATAAACAAGGAGAACAACAGACCCATGAGAAGCGGAGCTTATAAATAAAGAAAGGATAGACAAACAGACTGGTGATGTGAGTTAAAGAGTTTCTCAGTATTAACAATTAGGCTTATTTATTTATAATTGTGGCAAATCGAAATTTTTAACATAGCTTTATAATTGGACTAACTTACGGAGGAAGTAAAAAAGTAGATCCTCATTGGTCAGAAGAATCTTCACGAAAAAATTCTTGTTTTTTCCAAAATTTATAAATATAGATATTATTGGAATTATAGAGTAGCTTCGTTGCTAAAAAGAATGGCGCTCAGTTTAAAAAAACACAAAATAATATGCACTTTTCAATGCATTTAAAACATTTAATTGTTTTAAATCTTAAATTTCAAACTTAATTATCTTAAGGATTTTAAATAAACAGGTGCATTAAAATGAAGTTCTTTAAAAAAATAACTTTAGGAATAACAAAAAATGTAAAACAAAAATTTTCATATAAATTACAAAATGGTTGTTACTTCTATTTAAAGAACGTGTCCTAACTTTTGTGATTTTTTTTAAATAGCTAGTCGGTGCTTTTAGTAAGAAGTAGATGTAAAATGATCCATAGAATTTAGATATGCAATTGTTTTTTTTTGTAGACCTCTTATTTTTAAATTAATTTAAGTTTTTTTTAAATAAGTTGATTTTAAGGTACTAAAACACAACAAGAAAGAAGAAAATTGCTATTATGAACAAAAATAGTAAGATCTTTAATTTGACACCTTATTTTTTGAATTCTGTTGAGTAATTATTAAAAAATATATTTTGTTGAACCCCGTTGAATCAAAACATTGAACTTAGGGAGCTCGTAATGAATGGTTACACAAAAATCACAAAAGTTAGGACACGTTCTTTTGAAGAAAATACGATATCTGCGTTAAAGCTTCCTTAAAAATTATAAACAAAAAAACATAATTTTCTAGACCTAATACATACTTTATATATTAATTTTTGAAAAATCTTTTGTAAAAATGTTTATTTGAATTTTCAAAATTTGTAAATCTGACACCAACATTTTACTCATCATTTTAAGTGACAATTTTTAGAAGCGAAAGAAACGCGTTTTTCTCCAACATGCACTTGACATTAATTGCGCTTTTGTTGCTAACTTCATTTGCAAAATTGCCATTTTCGTACTTTATGTTCTGTAAATGCTTTTAGAACTTATATTTGAATATGCACCTAACAATCTTAAAAGTTTTTTTGTTGACATTTTTAAGGATTTGAACTGCAGCTTTATGTAAATGTAATTTTTCAAGTTAATTCTTACCTATTACATATTATTTTTAAGTAAAATTGGATGGAGAGGGATTATTATCCAGGATTGATTTCTTTTGCTAAGGCAGAGGTAATCTACCCCCAAAATAGTAAACCCTCCCTTAACCTAGGCTTATCAATAAAGAAGAACCATTAAGCCCAGCATTAATAAAGATCTTAAGCTTTAGAATGACACATAGACAAACATCATGTTACTTTCATAGTAAGATTAATAAAAAAACAAAATATTAATTTGGGAAAGGGAAGTTGTTTTGCAAAAGTCCATCTTAAAATCTGATTATGAAACTTAACCTGATGAATCAGTCACCCAGCGGACCTTTCTCACCACCGGCTTCTGACTGCCAGCACCCTGCATACCCAAGCCGCGGCCGCTGTCGTGATGCCGCACGGCCGCCTAATACCAGACGGCAGCGGAAGACTGTTACCGTCAGATGTGAGTCTGAGTCGTTTGGCAAAGCCGGAGCCCGTAAAGACGTCCGCCGGACAGATCTTTTTCAACCCAATTCATAATCGACTTGGTAATCTTTTAGTTCTGTTATCTTAATCATGGATAAGACAATGGCCAATATATTGATGTTCAATTATAATGTTGAATAAAATTACACTTTCTGTATTTTACAATTAGTGGTTGAAACTTATTGACAAACCAATTAAAGTTAAAAAGTCCCCAAATAGTCATCCAACAAATAAGAGAATGTTTACAAAGGTTTTCTTCTTTTTGGTATTATAGATCTGGCTTTCTTTAAGGGAAGTTTTATTTTTGTCCCTTTTAGAATTTAAGGCAGGGAAAAAATTAAAATATGATAAAGTAAGGATGACAACATCCATTAAACTTTAATGATTAAAGTGAAGCTCTGAAACGGTAGGACAAACAAACATTAACACTTGAGTGTTAGAACTGAATAAGCAGAATATAAATGGATAAGTCGAACGGACTTTCTGGTAACGATTATGGAGCTGCTACGCTTTCTAAATTGTATCTAACTGTTAAAAGAACCAACATGCTAAGATTTAAATCTATAGGACAATTTTAACATTTCTAAAAACACGAAAAGAGCTATTCGTTCCTAATTATAAGCAGCTTCGCCTTTAAAAACAGTTTAAATATTAAAAAACTGGAACAGTTTATTTTCACATTATCAGTAGTATTTCTTAGAATCTGATGGTTTGATAATGTTTTATTATTTTCTAGATATGTCCGAAGAGAAAAGACCAAGGGTGAGATCTCCTTTGGAATTATCAAACATAAATAACTTCAATTCATTTGAACACAACAGGTGAATAAACCAGGGATCTAAAGGGATATAACAATGGCAGATCATTTTGATGTACATCCCAAATGATGACACAAATAATTAATTCTTCTGCAGATTACAATTAGTGGTTGAACCGTTTAGGCACTTATAACTTACCAATCCAAATTTATTTAAAGGTTCCCAAAGTTAGTGAGACAACGAATAAATAAACGATATTATAAAACCTTTGGGACTAGTGTAGTAAACAGCCCAATATCCCCTCCCTCCCTGAAACATTTACATTTTTTCAGAAATTTTATGTGCATAAGAGCATTACAGACAGACTGGCGGACCAAATTTATCTCCCAAAAAAATCAACCATTTATTTTAATAGCATCAAAGACAAGCAGATTTAATGTATTGAAATTTAATGTGCGCCAGAGATTTAGAGACAGACTGAACGAACCAAGTTAGATATTTAGTAGAATCGTCACTAAAAACATTTATCTTAACACGTTTAAGAAAGACAGACATACCAGCATTTCTAATTTTAGAGTAGCTTCGATACCTTAAGTTAATATAAACACTTTTTTTCTCTTCAGATCAAGAGATTCATTTTCGATGGACAACGGACGGGAATCTTACTCGCGGGAGTACGATGATGACAGCTTGAACAGCGAGGATGATGTCGATGTTGGAGGCACTCCAGGTAAAGAAATTACTTACCCAGTATGGCTTTGAAACCGATTAATATCCACTGGATTAAAACCGGTTCTTGGCCATACTGAAAAATCATGTATAGCTTCGTTAACACAGACAATTTTCCCGCTTTAATGTAGCATGAAATCGGGGATCTAGAGAGATAAGACAATGGCTGATAAATTAATGTACAACCTCAATGATGTTACCTCTCTTCTATAGATTGCAATGAGTAGTTGAAACGTTTGGACAACTTAAGAAACCATCCAATTAAAATCCCAATGATGATACACAAAATTGCCCCTTCTGTAGAATACAAATAGTGGTTGAAATGTTTGTACATTCACCTAAAAAAACCAACTAATGAAAATTTAATAAAAGCCCCCAAATTTGTTAAGCCAACGAATAAGAAAACGTTATTATAAAACTTTTGGGACCAGTGTAATAATCAGCCCAATGTCCCCTTCCTCCCTGGAAATAGAATATGTTGTTTAACCCTTAACAGTCGGACCCCTTGCCGCACCTTAATCAGTCGGAGGGGGGGGGGCGTTCAACGCCCCCCCCTTATTATCTCAGTTCCTATTAGAGCTAGAGGGCTAAAAAAATTTGTGCAAGTCCCCTGTGTTATGATAAATTTCCGACCTTTTATAAGTTTAAGTCAATTTTCGCTTCCTTCACCCTTTTATTTAACAACCTTTGTTTTTAGGTCCTTTTTTACTTAAAAATTTCAAACGGCTGTAATTTTTTTATTTTTAAAGCTAGAAGAACAATTTTTTTGCAGAAAATGTTTATTTTTATGTAAATTTTATATTTAAAATATCAAAATATAAATTTCAGCAGCCGCAGCTGTACTTGGCAGCTGCCAGCCGCCGCAGTCGGCGGTAGGCGGGAAAACGGCGGCGGATCTTTATGAAATTTTAATACATTATCTAGACATATAAGAAAAGCTTAAGTTTAAAATTTGAAGTCTCTAAGTCAAAAATTGCGGCAACAGGAGCCTTTTAAAGATTTCTGGAGACCTGGAGGATCAGGACCTGGAGGATCATACCTGGAACCTAAAATTGACTTGAACACCTGTATTTAAGATGAGAATGTACTACTAAAGGATATTTTAGTAATTTGGTAAGATAAAATGCTTTGTTTAAGTCAAAAAAATATTTTTGTTCTTTACCTGGATGACCCTGCCAGGTTTGCTGGCATCCTGTGCCCGTTAGGATGGAGATTTTCAAAAAATTCCAACTCTCAGTTATGTGTCATACCCATACTTAAAAAGTCAAGTAGCTTGGGCTCTTTATCTTTCACACACAGAAAATGAGATAGAAAAAACCGGATGGGGGGGCGTTCAACGCCCCCCCCCCCTCCCCGACCGTTAAGGGTTAAATGTGTTTGTTTGTTTGAAATACAAATGATCATAATTCACTGTCATGTTACACCAAACCATTTTTGGTAACAATATTATAAACAAGGCTACAAATGTTCATAACAAAATAAAATAAAAATTATGTTTTTTTTTGTATTTGTAGTAACTTACTCTTTACAAATTATATGTTAATTATTTTTAGCAGGCAGGTTCAAAGCTATTTTTAGGTGGCTAGTTTAATTGAACTTCTATAAAAGAAGCACAGATAATATGCAAAAGACTTATTAGAATTTAAAATGTTTTTAAGAACATACATTGCGTATAAAATATGGTTCGGAGTCTTTAACGTTGGATTTTATTTGGTTGTGTTTAAATCATTGGTAAAAACCCCATTTTCTGAAATGAGCTAATCGTCAAGCCCTATAGAGATTATGTGTAGAGGGAAGGGCTAGAGCCAAATGTTGCTTTATATTTTAGGTTAGGTTAAGTCATGTGAAATCTTTTTAGATATATATCCTCAAGACTTAATATGCAGTATACATTTATTTACACTTGCGGCTTCACCCCTATCACTGATTTTCTTCAGAGGAGGGAAGGGGACTTAAAAATAGCCTAAAACCACCCCAGAACAAACTCCAGAGAGAACGCTTTTGGTGTTTCACTGAATTAAATCTTGCTTAATTATGTGCATGATTCTACGATAAAATGCCCTTCAAACAATCAACCCTTTGATTGCACGAACTTTGTCAGATTTGTATAACACTTTCTTCAACTACTTTGTGCTTCAAATAAAAATAACTACAATACTTTGAATTAAATAACAATTTTGAATGGGTCGCTTGCACTCCCTAACCACTCTATTATTGCCGGGATGGGGGGAGGGTGGAGATTTTGGCCCACTTAAAATTAAATGGATCCTATACACAAAATTTTGGTTCCCTAAGATTAAGAAGAACAACAGTAGTTGACAAACTAAATATATAGCTCAACTTTTCATTGCAATTTTTTATCAGCAAAGCTATTCTAAAAATGTAATTTGTTTGTTTTTGCACTAAATTCTATGATTTATTCATATAAAGTAGTTGGGTTTTTGTCTGAAGCTAAGATCTCAATAACTACTGAACTGATTGGGTTATCTACATATTTTTGGTTAGCTTCATATGGGTACCCTATTTCTTTTACAGATTTAAGTCTACGGATGGTTTTAAGAAATTTTCTAGTCTCTTCTGCCCAGTGAATACAGAACCCCTAGCTGCTAGGGTTGAATCTGCTAGTAATTTAAATCTGATCATTTGTGTTTTAAACTCCATACAGAAACATTCCGAGGCATATAGAAAGCTTCCCTGTAAAGAGAAACCATACAACATTCTACTTTTGATGAATTATTAAAAGATTGTATTTTAAAAGAAATCGCCTAAAAAATAATTTACTTTTTTAGAACCTCCTATCAGACCGAGTGGTTTTTCAAAACAAAGCAAGTTTATGGATGAAAAAAATATTCATGTAAGTATATTTTAAATAGTGTAGCATATTATTAGAAGCGAGCGGCTACGGCCCTAGAGGCCTCTAGTGGCACATCATAGGGGGGGGGGAGGGAGTGTAGTTTAGGAAGAAAGATATTTTAAAAAAGAATTTGGGGGGAGGATATGTTTTTTTCTAGGGGCGATTTCCCTTATGAGGGTTTTTGCACCCTCCTCTAAAATTGTTATAGACCTTCTCATGACATTTGTTAAGCTACACTTTAAAGGAGAACCATATTGGTTCGCAAGATCCACCATGACAAACAGACACAGATCCTGTTACTTTACATGATAACATCATAGATTATTATGATGGTAGGCAATAAGGGTTTTAATCAAAGTAAAATTAAGATTTGTAAAAAAAATTTAATAAAATTAATAATTTGATCTTTCTTTTCAGAATTACCCTCGAGGAGAACGAAGCAAGTAAGTTAATTTTTTAATTATTTAAATCAGTTTTATTTTTATTTTAATATTCTTGTAAACTTGTCTGTAATACGATGCAATATGGCTGAGAACTGGATCTAATCCAGCAGATATAAATCAGTTTCCAGGCTTTACTGGAAACTTAATGTTTACCATGTTTTTTTTTTAAATATCAAACACTTTGCTTACGTCTAAAGTACCATAATAGTTTTAAATAAAAATGCAACAATGTCTTTGAATTTTAGCATCAATAAAACTGGATATTTTGTACTTTTTCTTTGTAAAGCATTCTTTTCATAATATTTGAAGCGTAGCATTTACAAAGTCATCTTTTGTTAGTAAATAAATAATAGAGACTAAATTTTTTTTTTAAATGTCTGTACATTTTAAACTTTTGTTTCTATTTTTGAAATTTTACATTCTTTAGTTGCCTGGGACTTCGTCCTCTTGGGGCCAACAAACCTGGAGTTTATCTAATGATTTTTATTTTATTTTTCGTGGAAAATGCGGTAATATAAATGATTTTAATTAACCGGTTTTAATGCAGCAAACGAACCAATCGGTTATCTGCCTAAGAAATTTCGGGTATAGTCTCTTTCATGGCAACGCCCCTTAAGGAGCGTTTCTTCGTATTTTCACAGTAGCTTTTCTTCTATTTTTAACCCCTGCGGGGGTTCTAACCCTGCGGAGCCTGCGGGGTTCTAACCCGATATAACCTAACCTAACCCTATCAAACGCAATTTTAAAAATACGACGAATTGCCACGCAAGGGACTATATATTATATATTTTTAAACCGTTTTTGTTTTTGATATTTTCATGCTTGTTTCTCCGCCATATGACGTTAAATTTGGTGTAAGTATTCAGGGAGGAAGGGAACATTGGGCTTTTAATTACATAAGTCCCCAAAGTTTTACAATACATTTTCTTATTCGTTGGCTTAACAACTTTGGGGACTTTTATTAAATTTTGATTAGTTTGTAAATTAAGTTGAGTGTCCAAACGTTTCAACCACTAATTGTTATATACATTGGGGTAATTTTGTACTTCATGATTGGGTATGTTCATAAATTTTTCGGCCATTGTCTTATCCCTTTATATCCATGGTAAATATATCTTGTATTAATGTTCTTTTTAATATCATTTGTCTGGAAAGATGCAATTCGGCTACTCTCAGGGATAGGGCAATTGTTGATCATTTTAAATTCGGGTCCTCTCAGGGATAGGGCAATTGTTGATCATTTTAAATTCGGCTACTCTCAGGGATAGGGCAAATGTTGAACATTTTAAACGTCCATCTTTTTTTTATAATAGAATCGTTTTTTATGAATCTTCAGGGTAATTTCAGTTTCCATCGAGATTTTTTATAATAAAACTTGAAATATGATAATTATGTTCAAAAAGCTTTACACATTATTAAAAAAAAGTTACAAGCTTGTTAGTTTTACCATCTGTAAATTAAAATTTGCTTAAATTTATGTTGATGTCCCAACTATACATGGACAAGGATAAGACAATTGATCCCCAATTATGATACACAAAATAACCCCTTACATAGATTACAATTTGTGGTTGAAATGTTTAGACATGAAACTTAATAAATTAACTAATCAAAATTCAATAAAAGTCCCCAAAGATGTTGAGCTAACGCACAAGAAAACGTTATTATAAAACTTTGGGGACTATTATAATAAACAGCCCAATGTCGCCTCCCTCCCTGGGTTAAAGTTGAGTTAACTTTGCCTTGAGAGTGAAAGAAGAAATTGAAATTCTATATTTAGCTAGAAGCCTCTATACGTGTTTAACATTGAAGTGGTGCGTTGACATAGAATATTATACAGGGTTGATAACCCATAACCCAACCCAAAAACCCAAACCCAGATTTTTTTGGTTTTTGTTCCACATAAAAATAATAGTAAATTTAGTAAATAAAATTGGAATCCTACAATATTTTTAAAATTTCGTTGAATAATTCCATCACATAAAAAATGTTATTACAAAAGCTGAAAATCAATATGATATTGCACATAATTACTTTTGGTAAGCATTATAAATCTACTACGCCTTTCGAATCGTACCTAATAACTAGCGGCTACGCCTCTAGAGACCTCTAGGGGCACCTGAGAAGGGGAAACATGAGTCCCAAAACCCATTTTTTATTTTAGAATTTTAAAAAAGTTAAAAAAAATTTGTGTTGGGGCGACCCCTCCCCTCCACTTTAACTCCACTTCTTATTTAAGTTTTTAGAAATATTTTTTTGTGGGGGTGTTTAATTTTTTATAGGGGCGATTTCTCTTGGGAGGGTGGAGGTACCCTCCCCCATAACAGTTATAAACCTTCCCGGGACCTATGAGAAGCTACCCTGTTAAGGAGAACCCGATCGGTTCAGATCCAACGGTACAGACAAACACATATCCTGTTACTTTATTATTACGTCAAGTTGAAAGTTCTAGCATATCTAAATTAACGATAAAAGTTTTCCTTTACGAACTTACGAAAGGTTGGACTCCCATTATAGAAAAGGTTCTCTAGTTTTAATTCGTATTAATATCTGCACCAAAGTTTAGCACTTATAATGAAGATTAATTTACAGACATGCCAAATATTATCTACCTTTTATAGTATTTTCATTTTAAACTTTTGTAAAACACACGATTTTTATTTTTACTAAAATGTTTTAATTATTTTTCCAGTATGGTTTAGAAATCTATTAATATTCGCTGGATTAGAACCACTTTTAAGCCATACGGAAAAATCATGTATAACATCGTATTATATCCAGTTTTCTACGAATATAAAACTTCCATACGAAAAATTATATATAGCATCGTATAAAAGACAATTTTTCACGAATGATGAAATAAAAATCATAAATTGATGTTAATCTTTTAATTTTTTATTTTAATATCCGCTGTAAGCGGTCTATAATACGATGCTATTTATAACTATTTATTTATTATTTCAGTTCCTTTGAAGGAGGAAGAAAGAATTCAAAGTAAGTATTTTTAAAAGCGAGGCTTTTCTATAATTAGGGTCGGTCCGTCCGTCCGTCCTTAAGTAACGGATAGGTGTTTGTGTCAATTTAGGCAAGTTAGAATTGTCCTATTGATTTCTGCAATAATTAGGTACGATTTAGAAAGCGTAGCAACTCTACATATAATCGTTACCAGAATGCAGGTATAAGGTATAACCAACAAGCGAAAAAATTTAAAAGAATATTTGGGGGGCAAATGGAGAGGTCGTCAATTTTACGATGTGTTGCCCCCCAACGACAGCTGAAAAACACGTATAGGTTTCGTGATTTTTTCCCGAATTAATTTCGTTATTGGTATAAGCTGACCAGAATGTCCGTAGTTCATTTTAAACATGTTGATTTTTAACTTTTTAGCAACTTTTTTTGTAATATAAACATCCGACTGATCTGATTTTTAGAGGACTGATTCCTATTACAATAAGGTACAAGATTACAAGCGAAGCATCTTTATACTTAAGTCCAAAAAATGTCAGTATATCATTAAACAGAATTCTGTATTTAAAGAAGTTTTGCAACAAATATACGGATAATTTTGTCAAAAATTTTGTAATTTTATTTTTTACATTCAGTTCTGACACTTTTTAAAAGTTAATATTCCTCTGTCATATCGTATCAGAGCTTCGCTTTTATGGATTTTGTTATCCTTGTTTACTTTTGCTTAGTTAGTCTATATTATCCTATTCCAATGGTTTCTTTGAGGTTTTGCCATCCACCTATCATTTATTAAATATTAGGAGAACTAAACATCTGATCTATAATTCACTTTGTCAGGGAGGTGACATTGGACTGTAAATTATGCTAGTCTATTAGATTCTAAGAGTATGTATTGGCTTAAACACTTTTGGAGCGTTTATTAAACTTTTCCATTACTATTACTCTAGAAGGAATAGTTTTTTATTAAGAGAGGGGTAGGTTTCTGGTAGAATCCAAAAAGGTGTGTGTTTTAAGGCTTAAAAATAGTAGTAGAACGATAATATTCACTAAATATGTGTATTTCTTAATGAAAAGAACTATAGACAAATAAAATTTTAAAAAGTTACCATAAATTTTTATCGTTCTACTACTGTTTTTAACTTATAACACATAACCTTTACGGATTTTACCAGAAACCTAACCATCTCTGTATCCTTCAATGTCTCATCCCTTCTGTGGTATGCATATAGTAAACCATGGTCAAATGATTTAATGGATATAGAATACGTAAATATTGTGAGATATTTTTGCATACACCAATAAAATGTTTATTCTAGCTGGCTAATATAACTACCCTCTTTACCCTATTCCCTCCCCTCCCTACTGAAAGAACTGACCAATCAATGAAGACCATTGTAGCAACCTTTATTGACGACAAAACTTCCCCTGTCATAATATCCACGTATTTTATACCCAGCTGGCTAATATAACCACCCTTTTTACTCCATCCCCTCCCTTACTACTGACTAATAAATGAGGATTTTGTAGCAACCTTTAATGACGACAAAATATCCCCTGTCGGAATATCCACGTATTCTATATCCATTAATGATTTACGTCCCCCACGAACGTTGATATTTCTTTATTTATTGTCAGATATAATTTAAAACAATGCATAAAAACAATAACATAGCTCCCGTCCAAAAAGAGATAAAGGTGGGTTAACCGCTAAATTATGAATTTTAGCGCGCTCCTATTCTTCATCAGGGGCCTAAAGGGATAAGACAATGACCGATAAATTGATGTACATTCCGAATTATGATTCATAAAATTAACCCTTCTGTTGATTCATTTATACAATTAGTGGTTACATCAGTTTAATAAAACTTTGGGGACCAGTGTAATAAACAGCCCAATGTTCCCTCCCTCCCTTTAGAGCCTTGTGTCAACATAAGTATGTCATATGAGTATTATTATGTTGATATAATGTCAGCTATGGTCACTTTTATTTTGTAAGTAATGTAGATATCCTTTTTAATACAAATACAATCTTTTATTCGTTGGCTTAAAAAAAATTGGTCACTAATACAATATCTAGTAGTGTTTAAACTTCTCAACTAATAGTTTTAATCTTCAGAATGGGTAATTTTGCTCCAATTTTCATTTATCTTATCCCCTAAGATCCATGAATTATAGAAAAAAATTAATAAAACGAAAAAAAATAAGATGATATATTTACCATTAGACATGCACAAACAAAAAGCGGTAGGCAAGCCTTTCAAATTACCAAATTGTGGCTGACGATCCCTGTGGATATATTTTGACAATTGTAAAATTTATTTGCTGCGTTTTGATAAACTTGCTGCTTATGTGCAGGGATAGGAGGATAGGCCACTTGCTAAAAAAAAACTAGATTTTTGTCAATTTCTCAAGCAACCAAAAAAATAGAGTCTGTAATTTTTTAAGAGTATTTATTAAGGCTACAATTTTATTCATGTATGTCCGTCAGAGACGAGAAACATAATTATCTTGGTTGCTTTTAAAGTAAAACGTTTCAGATTTTGTGAGGTGATTAACTAATGTGCAGTGCATCATTGTGCAACTCACAACTCCTACTGTTTTTAGTAAACTTTTAAGAAATAATCATTTAGTAATAATCGAATAAGATTATCGATTTGTCAGTTTTATATCATGAGAACGACTACTTTTTTTAAAAGCCAAACAGTCGATATAAACTGCGTGCTAAAAATTTTGACTCGGAATTTTTTTTTTCCTAAATTGCCTTAACCCTGCTAAAATCTGAAAAGCAAATGTTCAGAGTTATAAATTTATGAGAGCGCTTTTTTGCACTACTTGATATTTATTTATAGCGATGCTGTTCTATAATTAGGTATGTACGTCCGTTCTCTCGTTCATAATGGATGATTTGGACATGCTTTAAACATTATATGATAATTTCAGTAAGTTTTAGCAACTTATTTTTCTGTTTTTAACTTTTCAAATTTTAAAACTTAAGTTAGAATTAAAAAGAAAACTTTAAACAAAAAAAATAATTACATCCCTGTATTTTTAAAACTAGAATATCAACTTTGAGTTATTTTCTTTGCTACTTAAAAGAGTGTGCTTTTGCATACATTTGTCGCTTATAATCTTGTAAACGGTTAGAATAATCGAACTGTTTGATCGACTATAAAAGTTGGAAAGATTTTTAATCAATATAATAGATTTGAAATCTGCAAAAAAATTTAAGGATTTTTTATAAAATTAGTTTTTTATATAATTCTTTATTTAAAGGCGCAAATACAAATTAAGTTAAATAATTTTGAGATCTGTGATTGGTGGATTGAAAACTATCTGCGCTCTGATTGGAGAAGCTTAAGTGACGTACATCATTCAACCAATTAGAGCGTAGGTAGTTTCCAATCCAGCTATCCTATTGGTCAAAATTTATTAACTTAAATCGTATTTGCGCCTTTAAATAAAGAATTATATAAAAAACTAATTTTATAAAAAATCCTTAAAATTTTATGCAGATTTCAAATCTATTATATTGATTAAAAATCTTTAAAACTTTTATAGTCTACTGTTTGACTTTTAACTTAATGAGGGGATTAACAAAAAATTATTGGTTTCTAAGGAATTTTATTTTCGATGCCTAAATGATACCATTGTTTTTTTATCGCATCGTATTAAAGACAGCTTTCTGTGGACATTTAAATGAAAATTATAAGATTTAACCCAGTTTTGTTTACTAGCGAAAAAAATGCTTAACACTTTTAAAAAATCAAAATTTAAAATTTTTTTTGATTGTATAGTGTATAGGTATACACTATACATTCAAATTTAGATTTTTTTGGAAGTTTGATTTGTTTAGCTAGTAGTAAATATTGAGATAGGATGAGGAGCCACCGAGGAAACTGTGTACACATTCGGAAATTAAAATTCAGCTCATCCATGGTTGAATTATGATTGTATTGTACTATAATATAACAATGTTTAAACTTTTCCACCAATTAATATGGTATTTTATTTAGGGATTTGAAACGTGCCCGTGATAATGGTATGGACCATCTTTTTCAAGACCTAATCAGGTCAGTAAGTTTATAGTTATACCTTTCAAAACACGTCGCTACCTATCTTATTTCATTTTTTCCAATTTTTTCTTATTCAATGATAAGTTTATTTCTTGACTGCAATCCTTATTTGTAAAAAAAATAGCTTAAAACCTGCCCAAGACAAATTGCTATTTTCCTCTCAAACTTTTTTAAATTTAAAAAGAAAAAATATGTATTTCTGGCTTTTTTAGTCTTTTCCTTCGGATAACTTCCTAGCGTAACTTAACACAACACAATATTTTTAGGGGCGTTTTCTCTTCGGAGGGTGATTGTACCCTCCCCCATACAGCTATAAACCTCCTCAAGCCTATGAGAACCAAGTCGGTTAAGCGAGATCTTTCGGTACAGACAGACACATCTACATCATGTTACTTTATTATAAAAATAAGGGATGTTAACCCATCTTAAAAAAAACATGCTCCTAAAATTTCAGTTTGCCCCACGAGGAATTTACAGAAATGTGCGAAAAGAACCAGTTAAACAAACAACAGATAGACCTGGCCAGGCAAGTAGTAATACAGTCATTCTTGTTCTAGTTTACCCATGGAGGAATTCCAAGATCTCTGTCAGAGGGAACAGCTTTCTACCGAGCAAATCAATTTGGCCAGGTAGGGTGGGGTAGGGGGGTCAATACTTGATTTATACCACTCCCTGGGAACGCAGGGTCAGAACAATAAATCTATAAATAAAAATAGATGTATAACCAGACAAACACCTGGATCCCCCAGTTGGGGATCTTTTTCGTCTGCTAGCTAATTGATTTCCGATCTTTTAAATCGACTTAGCTGTGTTAATATTCCTGAAGCTTTCAGTTGTTTTTCAAAGACCAAATTAAAAGAAGGCAAAGGGTCCTAGGGATGGGGAATGTAGTTATTTAAAACGTGTCCCCTCTATTGTTTCACTTAAATGTCAGACCTTTTTGATAGGTCCCAAAGCTCTAATATCCAGGTTGGAAGGGGATATTGGACTGTTTAACTAGTCCCCAAAGTTTTATAATAACGTTTTCTTATTCGCTGACTACACAACCTTTGAGACATTTAATGTATTTTGATAGGTTGAGTCTCCCAACGTTTTAACCACTAATTGTAATCTACAGAAGGATTAATTTTGTGGATCATCATTGGGGAAATATATGAAATTATTAACTATTGTCTTATCCCTTTGGATCCCTGGATTCACCAAGTTTAGAGCAGCTCCGCTGCGGTACCAAAAAACAGACGGCGCGGTGGTATTTAATATTGACCTCGTTATCTTCAGACATTTTTTGATAATTGGCATTTTTATTATCGTCTTATTTTGACAATTTATATCAATACCCTATTTAAAAAGTAATTTATGCATATGTATAAGAAGTGGCAATGTTATGATATTTAAAAAAAAACAAGTAGGAACATTAGGTTTTTAAGACCTTTCTGTAAAAAGGATATAGCTTAAACTTTTCCGCTTATTAAAAACAGTAATGCTTTTTGGTCAGTTGTATAGCTCCAAGGACCTCTAAAACAATGGTCTCTAAACGTTTTTCTGTATGTTAGTCAAACATTTTGAAGATAAGCATGTTTGAGCTAAATTAAATTACCACCGCTTTCATAGACGTCCAAGGGGGGGGGGGTGTAAAGTGAAGATTACCCCCCCCCCCCCAATCTAAAATTTACCTCTACCTCAACCATTCAAGAGGGGGTATTTACCCCCCCCCCCCCAAAAAAAAAAAAAAAAGCTTGGACGCCCCTGACCTCTTTAAATTTTAAGTGAAGAAGAACCCGAAAACAAAGATTGCAAAATAAAATGGTTTAGGGACAAAAAATACAAACATATTTATACGTATGATATGTTGAGTCGGTAATAGAATAGCTGCTGAAAAGCTGTTATTAATGCAGTCGGGCTGCTATGAATTCTATAAACCTTAATATGCCCTATACTGATGAGAATAATGTCAAGAAAAATCAGAAGCCAAGCTTTGGGTATCAGTAAATCTCAATCCTCCTGAGCGATACTGACTGACGGACGGACGTTCAAAGGAAGTTAATTGTAGAGTAGCTTCGCTACTTAAAAAAAAGATCTCATAACAGAAACTATACAGTTTAGACAATGGCCGAGAATTTAGAATATCAGCATAATAGCATTATTATTATTGTTTCTACTGAAAAGTTTTTGCGGAGGTGTTTTTTTGTTATTTTATTATTTTGGCTGCAATTTTGCACTTATTTTTTTGCATTTGTCTAGACTTTTTTATTAATAATTATATTTTATGGATTTTTTACATAAGTATTCATATTTTTATTAGATATGTTAGATAGATTTGTTTTATATGAGAGAAAAAAATATCATGAAGCCAATAGCTCCACCAGGGGTGGTGGAGGCAAAGGGAAGTTTTCAGCCATTTTTTATGTCTTTTAAAATTTAGTTCAGACAGACGTCTCAGAGTTAATTAATTAAAACATTAATAAGTCTTAATCTTTTCGTCTTAAATAATAATCAGGGATCGGCAGCCGCGCGTCAGCCGCGACGAAGCCTCAATTTTAAATTTGGATGCTTTTAAAAACTTTTTTTAAAAGAGGGATTGCCCTATATTGGATCAGGTTTAGCCTTTAGCTGTTTTTTTTTAATTGCAAATTTCCCTGAGGCTTGCAGGTGGCTGACGCCCGGTTGCTAAGCCCTGAAATAATGAAACTATTAATAATTTTGTTGTTCTAATAAATTTGATAATTTCAGGGAGTTTAGACGTCGGGGTAAGAATAAAGTAGCGGCGCAAAATTGCAGGTAAATTATCCAAATATATAAAAGTAACATGATGTCTATCTGTAATTATGTGATTGTGTGTGTAGAAAGAATCTCGCTAACCGCTGATCCTATATGGTTCTCCTTTACAATGAAGCTTCTCATAGGACCAGAGAAAGTTTTTAACACTTATGAATTCTAGTATCCAAAGTTTTATGGTACTTTTTATCAAACTATCAGTGTCCAATCGTTTGAACAAATCTAGAGCAGGGGTAATTTTGTTTCTTATCATTGGGTATTACCCTGATCTGATAGAAATTGAATTCTAGCCGTAACATTAGACATTTAATCAGATAGTCATGATTACAAAAGTAAAAATCATTGTTGATTAAAATATGTACGTCTAGAATTTCAATTTTATCAAAAAAAAGCATTTTTATAATTGGGGTCGGTCCATCCTTCCGTAACGGATAGCTCTTTTAGTTCATTTAAAACATGCCTTTTTAAATTTTTGACAACAATTCTTTTGATGATAATCATCCTCTTCATCTTATTTTTCGAAAAATGATTCCTAGGATAACAATGTACTCAATTTTGCAACAAATTTCTGTAAAATCTTGTTCAAACTTATAAAATAATGTTCTGATTGAGAAATTCCATAGAGAAAAAAATAAAAGAGAGGAATC
The DNA here is from genome assembly GCF_053477335.1 of Acartia tonsa. Taxonomy (NCBI): domain Eukaryota; kingdom Metazoa; phylum Arthropoda; class Copepoda; order Calanoida; family Acartiidae; genus Acartia; species Acartia tonsa. Next base: position 44,458,318 of record NC_137269.1, on the reverse strand, counting down.
GAAGCAACTAGAAGACGAAAATAGGCAGTAGGCCTAGAGGCCTACTCAGCGCTGTTGCCGCGATAAAATTTATTGCTATTCCACTACTTTTCAAATGGGAGGATTAAAAATTATTAAAAGAAATATTTTTTTACGTTTTACTATTTCCATATTTAGGGCAAGAATATTAGATTAGATATTTTCGTTTTAATGTTTTAATTAAAAATTACATAGAATTTTATTTTTATTTAAAAAAAATTTGTTCATGAAAGATGAATCCTTCTATTTCTAAAAAGGGGGAAAATTTTTTCATAATGAACATTCAGCTGATTCTGACCGCCCACGGCTGTTTGCTAAATATCGCTTTTCTTTTTATTCACCTTTTTATTTATGATTGACTTACAAAAACCCCTGGGCGGTTTTTGATTTTTGTCTGCTTCTAAATTTAGGGATGGGGAAGTAGTATTTTACCATGAAAAAGGGGTGAGTATTCATCCTCTTATCCTTTTTCCTTATGAGAAATTCTGACATGTCCTTTTTTTCTGATTTTAGTGCTTTGCTTTTATGGATGTTGCCATTTTTGTTTTTTAAACACTTGTAGCTTTCTTAACAATCATTAATTTATAATGTTTAATTTTAGAAAAAGAAAAATGAATCAAGTTACCGAATTAACGGTGAGTGATTTTGATTTATTTTTTATAAATTATAATAAAACTTCTTAGATTTTTATTGAATTATGTTTAACATTTAATGCATTCATTGTTAACGAAACTTTATAAAAAAAAATATCAACTTTTTAAGCCAACAGGGAACTATCAACACCCTAGAAACTGGTTTAACGCGAGTTTTCGTTAGCTGCGCGCTTTTGGGGCATTTTAAGGTTATTTGTTATTCTTGTATACTGGCAATAATAGAATGTAAATATAAAAGTTGTTGTACGCCCAGCCGTTTAGCCGCTTAATACAGGGAGGGAGGGGACATTGGCCTGATTATTACACTAGTCCACAAGGTTTTATATTATATGTTTTCTTATTTGATGGCTTAACAACTTTGGGGACATTTATTTAATTTTGATCGGTTGGTTCATTAAGTTTGGTGTCCAAACGTTTCAATCAATGGGGATGTTTATCAATATATCGGCCATTGTCTTATCCCTTTAGATCCCTGCGTTTGGCTGCTAAACAGCTTATTTCTATCTAGGGCAAAGTGGAAGATGCCAAACGGAAAGCGGCTGAACTCGATAGAATGGACGAGGAATCTGCCGTAAGTTATTTCTGCGATTATTTGGAAGCGTAGCTACTCTATGATCTAATAAGTTATACCTGTAGATATACTCAATTACTAAAAAAAATAGTTTGGGTGCATATACAAGTTATCACCTACTGAGATTAAACTTAGCCCCCCCCCCCCCAAAAAAAAAAGAAAAAGAAAATAAAAAAACTTTATTATATGTACACAGAAAAACAACTCATATTTATATAATTTTATTCATGGAATACACTTTTTTCCCTAATTTATTAGATCATAAGTTCCAATTGAAATGTTAAAAAATAAGAATTCAAAAAATATTACAATATTATTATTATCTAAGAATATTTTTTTAGAAAATTTTGGATGAAGAAAAGGCCAAAATGGTCCTCGTGATAGATAATAATCTAAAACAAGGTAAATTTTAACATTTAAATTTATTTATGATATGTTTTTTTACATGGAAAATTTACACTTACATGCAATATTAGACAATTTTTTTAAAGTTTCTTTATAGTGCCCTTAAAAATGACGTCTTACAATACAAATGACCAATGATAAGTGATATATTTCAATATAAATTTTAGAAAACCCCCTGAAAATGTTGATAAACTCCAGGAACAAGACAATAGCCGATAAATTGATAAACATCCCCAATGATGATACACAAAATGACCCCTTCAATAGTTCAAAAGTAGTGGTTGAAACTTTTGAACACTCAACTTATTGAACCAACCAATCAAAATTCAATGAAAGTTCCCAAAGTTGTTAAGCCAACAAATAAAACTTTGTGGACTAGTGTAATAAACAGCCCATTGTCCCCTCTCTCTCTGATAATGATTATTTTTTTCAGGATATAAGATGTACTGTATACAGTGTGAAACGAGTGTGATGGTCGAGGATGGTGAGTTAGTTTTAGTAGCGCAGCTACTTTATATTTCGCCATGGGACCCACTCTTAGAGGCCTCTAGGGGCACTCTGGAAAAAGAAGAGGGATGGGGGATGTCAAACCATAACTTTACATTTTAGTCTTAAAAAGAAAAAGAAAAATAGGTGGTATCCTCACCCAAAATATAATAAATCTTCCCTGAAAGGAGAACCATATCGGTCCAGCTGTTAGATCCTTCGGTACGGACAGACAGGCAGACATGTCATCCGGTTTCTTACCACTGCACTGCACTGAACTGGTGGAAAATGACCTATTTCCTTCTTTTTTGACTTGCATTAGGTTCCCCTCTTCAAACACTTTAAAACCCCTAATTGTAGCCTCCTCAAAAAAAAAAACTAGGACGTCCTTGCAAAGGTTGGAAGGTTTTTGTTTGTTTGTCCTTTAAGATCCATTTTAGGAAACCTTTGCATAGGTCCCAGGATGGTTTTGAACTACTATTTTTCTTCTCTTCTATATGTATTAGCGTCTGTCCTTAATACTAGATCATAAAAATCATCAACAATTTTTTTTATTCAGAAAGTTTTGATTAAAATCTTTTTTTGCAAAAAAAAAGTTAAATCAGCCGGTCAAACTTCTTATTTTCTCTCATTTAAATAGATAGAAATTAGAATCATGACACGACAAAAGTTGAAAGAGCTAAATAAGAATTGCATGCATTCAACAACAGTGTCAAGAAAATGGCGGGAAAAATGCTGCGAATTAAGACCAGGGTTGCCAAAACATGTCAAATAATTTTACTACATTTTTTTTACTTTATAGAGGTAAAATTATTCTCAAAATTCCCCCCACCCCCACTCCCTCCCAGTGCCCTGTAATCATTGCCTAAAACAATGACAGGGGTAAATTGGCAATTTAACTTACTAACATGTAACTCGTTTAATGGTTAGTTTGTTCATCCAGTAGGAGGGAGGTGATTGGATAAAGGAGTAAGTGGGGGAGTCGTTATTCTTGTCAGCTACAAGTTTTATTTGATAAAAGTACATAATAATCTGGTGTAAGATCCTTAACAAAAATATTCTGAGAAAAAATAGAAGAATTGTTGGCAACCTGTATGATAATATTGTGTGGTGTGTGTGTGTGTGCGCATGCATCAGAATGACCTTATTTTGCTGGCAGTAGTTGAAACTTGAGCGAGTAATGCTTGCTCAACTAGTTTTTTTTTGCATTTTTACAGCTAATCTATAACTCAAAATGTCCAGAAATTGCAATGTAGCTGTCTGTCTATCTGTTGAGTATCAGAAAAAAAACAATTATTGTGTTTTTCTGGAAAGCTAAAATTGTCCCTTAGATGTTTTTAGACTATTTGATAAGTCTTTGATCACCTTAGCTTGAAATCAAAATTCATAGTGGAGTAGCTTGAAATCTGTCGGTTAGTTATTAAAGAATTTTTGACATGCTAGAATATCCTTATTTAAAAGTAACATGATGTCTCTCTGTCTGTGAGTGTGTCTGTTTGTACCGAAGGATCTCTAACCACCCATACATTGTAGGTCTTCGAATCATAGGTCCTGGCAAGGTTTTTCTTTGAGGGGGAGATGGGATACATGCACCCACCCAAGAGAAATCAACGGATTAAAAAAATTACCCCCCTTCTATTTATTTCTACTTTTTAAAAATGGAATTAATAATTAATTTTTGTGGAGGGGGGGGGGGGGTATTCATCCCATTACCCCTCCTTGGACGTCCCGGAGTGGGGCCTCCTTACCTCGTGCACCCACCCCCTTCCCAATTGCCCCTAGAGGCCTCTAGTAAGGTATTAATCTTCAAACAATAGAATATATTTCTAGACAAAGTTCTGGATTGTTGGTATCTACATCCTTGGAAACTCCTAGAATAAAAAGGTAGAAAATATTTATTATTAATTTTTTCTTATTTTCAGAATGCCCTTATATTCATCAAATCGAACTGCGGTCATAATTCAAGGTATGTATGGGTCGGTCCGTCCGCCCGGAACAGTTATCTCTTTTTGTTAATTTAGACATGTTAGAATTGTCGATTGTCAAACTGTGCTGGATGTTTAACAGTAAGGTATTATATAGGAATGCAGCAACTCTATAACTGTTACGAGAAAGTACATACGTCCATTTGAAACATGTTAATTTTTTACTTTTTTTGACAACAATTTTTCTTGTGATATGATTATTCTATTCATCTGATTTTTGGAATACTGATTCATATCAAATTATATTCTGCTTATTCAGATCTAATTGTCTACAAGTGTTAATGTTCATATGTAATACCGTTTCTGAGCTTCGATTTATGAATGTTGTCATCCTTATTTATCAAATATTAGTTTTACCATTAGAGTAAGAGTTAAATAACTGTATCTCCCCATTGCAACTGTCTTGTGCAACCTTTCTATTGGGTCATTGAAAATCAACCAATGGTATCGCTTATATTACACAGCCAAGTAGCAGAAAATTATTTAGAAGCAGACGAAAGAGGTCTTTGAAAATAAAGAGAGGTAGTTGTCTGTATATACATCTATACTATAGATCTGTTGTTTTACCTTTTCCACTAACTCGAATAATTGTTCTGTTCCAAGAAAGTTAATCCTAATAATTTGACTATTTATACCTAGGGGATTAATTATGAGAATAAAATTTAAAAATAACTGCTCTTCTTACTAAAATCTGTACACTGTATAACCAATCATATGGCCGGAAAGTTACTAAGCTGTTTTCCTATTGGCTTTTCTGCTTCAGAGTATTAGAATAGTTTTCTATCGCATCGTATTATAGACAGCTTTGCGCGGATATTAAAATGAAAAAGTATAAGATCAAAACCAGGTTTGTTAGCCCGGATAGGCCGGAGGCCCGGGCATACAAAACTGGTTATAAATTTATAATTCTTATTTTAATATTCGTGGAAAATTGTCTGTAATACTTTGCTATATTTGATTTTTCGGTATGGCCAAGAACCGGTTCTAATCTAGCGGATATTAATCGATTTTAAAGCCATACTGGAAAATAATTTCCAGTTGTTCCATGCAAATTATATGAATCCTTAGCTAATTTAATTTGGACTAAAATAAAGCTTTTGATGAAAATATATTAAATTTGTCTTTAACTTGAATTTTACTATAGCAAAACATTTGTCAGATTTATAATCACTAAAAAAAAAGCTGATTGCTTGCAAACGAAAAGTCTTTGGACGGTTTTAGGCCATTTTTCACCTAAAACTCCTCGTTTTATTACACATATAAAAATTCTAGGGGCGCAGCTGATAGCAAATAATATATTAACTTTAGTAAAGCATTTGATTTTATACTCCTCTTAAAATAAATATTTAGATCTAACTTTAATTTGACTAAAGTAAAGCTTTTAATGAAAATAAATAGAATATAAAGTATGAATTCTATGTATTTCTCGTGTCTTTAAAAACTTGGCGAAGATATCTGAACATGAAAAGTTACTCTTAGTATTAGTTGGAAACAAGGATAACAACATCCATAAATGTAAAGGGAAAAATAAGTGGGGTGATTTCTCTTGGGAGGGTGATTGTACCCCCCCCCCCCACAAAAAAAATAGTTAAAAACCTTACCAGGATCTATGTGAAGTTAAACTGTAAAGGAGAACTATATCGGTTCAGCGGTTAGCTTTTGTGAAAGACAGACAGACACAGACCCTGTTACTTTTATAAAAGGATGATTATTTTATGCGTTACGTTGGATTTGTACGTACTTACAAATCCATAATGCTGAAAAGCGTTGCTTCAAGAAAAAATCTGAAATTTGTTGTTACTCTCGTGCATTTTTATGTTCTAATTGTTTTATATCACACATTCCAGGGACTTCAAGGGATAAGAATGTAGAATACAATTGGTTGAAACGTTTGTACACATAATGAAACAACCAATAACTTTCTATAATTGTGAATGTTCATTTGTCTGTCTTAGTTGAAACTAAATAATTTGTTAAGCTTTGCTTTTATGGATGTTTTAATCCTTGTTATACATATTCATATTTTAATGTTCTATTATAATTGACATAAAAACACTTTCACCAGATGTCCATGTAATCTAACAAAGTTATATTCTCAGCTGGCTAAAATAACAAATAACCCCCTTTTCTAAACCCCTCCCCTCCTATTGAATGAACGAACTGACAAATAAATGAGGTCTAATATGAGGACCTAAATGGACATTTTCCCCTGTCAATATATCAACGTATTTTATTTAAATCTCCATATGATTAACTTTTTCATTTAGCATAATAATCACCCCCTCTCTGGCAAATAGCTTAATACCTTGCCTCACACACAAATATAAAGCTTTCCTTGTGCATAGTTCATTTAAGAAATTTATTATTTCCAATAAAAAAAAGTAAATAAATCAATTTGTAACCTTCTAACAATTATGGTTTATTATCTAAATGGATATAGCATATACGTGGATATTATGACAGAGAAATTTGTTGTCAATTTAGCTTGCTAATATGGACCTTATTCTGTCAGTTCGTTTATCAAGTAGTAGGGGAGGGGATTAGATAAAAGAGTTGTATGGGGGATATCGTTAGCCAGCTGATAGTACCACTTTATCAGAGTACATGAAAATCTGGTCCAACATCCAAGTAAAAGTTTATCGACTATTTTCTCTGTCTGTTGCTAAAGTTTTTACCATTGTGTGGTAACTAACAGTAGTTAAAGCCAGGGATTGAAGGATATGTGATATGTTTGTCGTTTGATTTCATATACAGTTGTCAGCGGTTAGGAAAATTAAAATAACATTACAAGGATCATTCAGAACCATTTTTTATCCAGAAGAAATAATCTGGTTCATAGCCGCCATAGAAATATTTTATTATTTGAGATACTGAGATAATTAAACAAAAACAAGGACAAAATCCATAAAAGTGAAGCTCTGAAACGGTAGGACAAACGAACATTAACACTTGTAGAGTATCAGAACTGAATAATCAGAATATAGATGAAAAAAAATCAAAACAAATTGTAAGTGAATTTGTTGAAAAACTGCTTAAATACAAGATAATGTGTAAGGACATAATTACATTTTTATGACTTGATTATAGAGATGCTTCGCATGTAACATTATACTTTGTTGTCCTACGAATCAGTATTTCAAAAATCCGATCAATCGGATTATTCATTATTATATCACAAAAAAATTAGCTGTTAAAAAGATTAAATTAACATGTTTAAAATGGACGCACGTACATTTTGGTAACGATTACAGAGTTTCTACGCTTTCTAAATCGTTCCTACTTACTAAAGGAATCTAAATGCAAAGTTTGAAATTGATAGGACATTTCTAACAGGCCTAATTAACGAAAAATAAACTCGACCCTAATTATAAAAAAGCTTTGCTTTTAAAAAGCGAAATATTTTGTCCTTGTTTAAAATAAATTTGATAATAATACAATCCTTATATTTATGAAAACCACGATTCATCAAAATTTTACCACAAATTGCACAAGTTTCTTAATAAACAATATCTATCATAAATTAACCTTTTTCCCTTTGAAACCATTAAATTTTTAATAGATTACATAAACTCTATTAAAGTTTTCACTATTATTTAATAGAAACGGCATGTGTGGCTGTCTGCGTTTGTTTGTATACAAAATATGTCGTTAACCGCCGAACAGATTTAGTTTTCCCTTACAGAGCAGTTTCATATAGGTCCAGGGAAGTTTTTTGCCTTACCATAAGAAAACACTTCTAGGCTTCAGCCCACCCCCCAAAAAAAAATACTTAATCATGTAGGTCATTATGAAGGATAAGATCTCAACAAATGCGTTTTACTTTTTAATCATTTGATTTTAAAGTATTTTCCTAAGGTATTGGTTCAAAATGGCAGCTGCTTATTTTTTAGGTCGGATTTTTCAGCTTCGATTTTTAAAAGCGAGGCTTTTCTATAATTATGGTAACGTATAGCTTTTTTCGCTAATTTAGGCATGTTAGAATTGTCCTATTGATTTCAAACTTTGCACGGTGATTCCTTTAGTAGTTAGGTACGATTTAGAAAGCGTAGCAACTCTATAATCATTACCAGAATGTCCGTACGTCCATTTTAAACATGTTGATTTTTTTACTTTTTAACAACAAATTTTTATGTGATCTAATAATCCGATTGATCTGATTTTTGGTATACTGATTCTTGGGACAACAAAGTATAATATTATAAGCGAAGCAACTCTATAATCAAGTCCTAAAACTGTAAGTATGTCCTTAAACATTATTCTGTATCAAGCAGTTTTTAAACAATTTTACTTACAATTTTGCTTCGACATTTATACACTATACAAGTGTTAGTGTCCGTTTGTCCTACCGTTTCAGTGCTTCGCTTTTATGGATGTTGTCATCCTTTTTTTATATATATCTGCCTTTTGATTGTACATGAAGGCTATTTAACTGCGGCTGTGATTAGCTGTTGAGTTTCTGCCGCCATAAATCGGCTGCGGCTGCTTCATTAATCAACTAGACACCCAATGTAATTGTAATATAGAGATAATTAAGAGACACACTTTCTAAATCTGTCAATTGGAATATAGCATAATCTATCATCTATAAATAGTCGTATTACTTAGGATAAAGCTTTGCTATGTTAAATTTCGTATAAATTTCATTGCTGGTATTATTATTTAAAGAATTGTGTATAACAAACATAAATAAAGTTGTTCGTCTGTTGAAATTTCCTTTTTAAGGTGTGACGAATTTTAAGGTCAGATGGAACATCTAGATATACTATGTCTATTATAACATTATTTTTTTTTCAGGGACTTGAACCATGCAAGTTGCAACGCATGAGACTACTATACCAGATGCAACATTTTTTACCATTTATATCTTCATAGTAATTCCTGTATTATAGTTATTATTCCATTTTTAATGTTACAATTTTATCCATAATTATAATTAATTGTTTGTTTGTCAGCTCTACAAAATTTATTTCTGTCAAAGTTTTTAAAAATTATTATAGGTCGATTGTGAAAAATAATCTAAAAATTAAAATCTTTATTATTACTTTTTTGACAGGGAGTAAGGGTGGGGTTAAATTTGAAACTCCTCATTTTAACCCCCTCAAAATCTAAAAAATGCATTAGATTACCCTCCTCAAACATTTAAAACCCATGATTTTAACCCCTCTTAAATTCTTTTAAATACATTAGATTACCTCCTCAAAGCTTTAGAACCCTTCATTTTACCAATTTTATAAAAAGCTTGGACGTCCCTGGCAGAGAGAAAGTAACTCGAAAGGAAAATATTTTTGAGCTGCCTTACATCGTAGATTTTTTACCCATATTATAGAAAACGTTATAAAAGCCTTAAATGTTTAATATGAATGTAACAGATATTTGTGACTTTTTTATGTTTTTTTTTTATAATGCAATATTGTAACGAGTTGCTTTTGTACATTTCTAAGATTTCATTATGACATCAAATTCGTAAAAAAAAAGGGGATCCCCTTTTAGGCCTTTAAAATAATTTAAAGGCTGTTATTTTCCTAAAGGCTAGTGGCTCAGCCAAGTATTGTAATAGCCAAGACCTAATAAACTACAGATATGCGCGCGCAGTGAACATAAACGCGTGAGTAAGATACTTTTTCGAACGCATTTTCTGTAGCCGTGCATATTCTGCGCATTATTTTGTCTTTGCCATGCTTATCTTTAAGGTTTTTGTGGCAATTTCTAACGATGGACGAACTGTAATTGAAAAATTAATTCATTACCTTCATGCTTAAGCTAATTTTACTTCAAAGTCAACAAAAAATATTTTATTTATCTTAGTTTTAACCATATGTAATGATACAACATGAAATCCTACTTTGTTACCAAAGGAGATATTTTATCAAAAGAAAATTTTTATGCCTCTAACTTTTCTGCCAGTCAAAAATAGTAGTTTCTTGTGAGTATATTTTATGTTAACATACAGATAAACAACACGTTTTGTCTCAAGAATGACTATTTCGCGACTAATGGGAAAAGTTTGCAGAAAATATTAGTTCTTCGGATAAGATATTTTTTCTGATTATATTACCATTTATTTAAAGTTACAAGTTATATAGAAAATAGATTTTCCAGTATGGCTTCGAAACCGATTAATATCCACTGGATTAGAACCGGTTCTCAGCCAAACTGAAAAATTATGTAGGGCATCGTATTACAGATAATTTCTCACGAATATTAAATTAAAAACATAAAATTAGTACCAGTTTTGTTAGAGTTATTGAGACTCAAATTTGAATATAAGGAAAAATGCATCATTGTTTATGTAAGAAAGTAGAAAATAGTTATATATAGCATCGTATTATTATACAGTTTTCCACGGATATTAAAGTGAATAGATTAAAACCAGTTGTGTTAGCCCTGAGGGGCCGAACGCCCTAGCAAACATAACTGATATTAGTCTTCTTACTTTTATTTTAATACTCGTGGAAAATAATAACTTATACGATGCTATCCATGCTTTCTCAGTATGGCTGAGAGCCGGTTTTAATCCAGCGGATATTAATCGGTTTCAAAGCTATACTGGAAAACATTTTACATTGTAAACAGGGATGGATCATTGAAAGATAAATACGTTTTTCTCCAATTTTGAAAAAAAAAATTTTTCTTTAATTCATAAGACTATCCTGAACCTAAAAATTTAATAATTTTCTTAAGGGAACAATATTATTTTATCTTTCATTTATCTATCTCTACAATCATGAACAAAACTAAGATTGAATTATAAAACGGAGAGACTTTTTGTAAATTTATATATCTAGATCAAAAGTAGATTTCTTCTCAAGAAAAAAAACATTTTTGGCTAAAAATTTCAATAAAAAAACTTTTTCACTTTCTGGTAAATTTTTACAGCAACTTTTTTACGAAGAAATCCGCATAAAATAAACTTTAATGAAACCCCAATGGAAAAAAAAGTAAATGGTATTATTCTCAATTCTTAATAGAATTCCTTTTTTATATCATTTTTTTTATATTTATTTTATGGCATATTTAGTAAATGTTTTTTTATATCCATGTTAAAACAACCTCTATAATGTAAAAATGTAAAATAAATGTTTTTACTCGTGTTTTACTTATGATATTAAAGTTTGCTTGTATTTAAGAATAAAATTCATATTACTTTTTTCAAACAAGCGACGACGCCCCTAGGGGCACTTGAGGGGCACCCCTCCCCCCCCCCAAAAAAAAAAAATGATAAACCTTTCCAGGAGAACCATTTCGGTTCAGCGGTTAGCTAGATTTATGGTACAGACAGACAGAAATCCAATACACCTACTTGTAGATTAGCATTGCTTTTGAAAATTCTGAGAAATAAATTTGGCATTATCTAAAAAGTTTTATGAATTTTGTTCAATCTGACATTGTTATTTTAATACCTATATATGTATGCTTTAGTGTTTTATACAGTTTTATTGTACTTATAGGTTGTCCGTCGAAAAAAGGTCCGAAATTAGTATTTTTAACCAACATATTTATGTAAAGTGTAATAGAGGGGGCAAAAAAATGAGGGAGGGGGACATTGAATTGTAAATTACTGGTACACAAAGTTTACCTATTAACAATGTGGACTTTTATTTGATATCGGTTGGTTGGTGCACACCAAAAAGTGTCTAAACACTTCAACCAACTATTTTTAAAATATCGAGAATACTAAAACGGATCATTTTTCTTCGTCAACCGTTAATTCATGTTAATGCGTTTATTATACCCCAAATAAATATTTAAAATTATATTTTTGTTTGGTCTGCTTTAGCAAAGTTACCATACAAGTCGTGTCTTATAGTTTGTTGGTTAATTATGTGGTCTGTTGGTAATGTAGTTTAATCAGTAAGAGAGGGGACATTAGGCTGTTTGTTACACTAGTTCCCAAAGTTAAAAATGTCGTTTTCTTATTCGTTGGTTTGACAACTTTGGGGACTTTTATTAAATTCTGATTGGTTGGTTCATTTAGTTGACTGTCCATACATTTTAACTACTAGTTGTAATATATAGAAGGGGTTATTTTGTGTATTATCATTTGATATGTACATCAATTTCTTGGTAATCGCCTTATCCCAGAACTCTTAGTAAAATTTAAATTGAAATTGAACGACCAATCTATTACGGGGCATATAAACTAAATTGACGATATTTTTTCCCTGGTATAGTATCCACGTAGATTCTACATCCATTGAATTCAACAAAACAGTTTAAAATATTACATGGTGTTTTTTGATAAAAATGAGAAATGAACCAGAGAATCATGGCATAAAGGGAGGGAGGGGATGTTTGGCTTTTGTCCCCAAAGTTATATAATAACGTTTTCTTATTCGTTGACTTAACAACTGCAGGGACTCTCTTTGAATTTTGATTAGTTGGTTCATTAAGTTGCGGGTCCAAACGTTTCAACTACTAATTTAAATCTAGACCATTTCATGTAGCATCTCTGAAGATGTTTTTCAATTTATAGGCCATTGTACTATCCCTTTGGATTACAGAAGTCATGTGCATTGATGGGTGATTTGTAGAGTAGCCACGCTAATAAACATTAAACTTTTCCTAAAATCAAGGAAAAAGAATGAAAATTTTGCTTTGTTTTGTCGCATTATCATTGGTTATTTTATACTCATATTAACAAAACAAGGATGACAACATTCATAAAAGTGAAGCTCTACAATTAGAAGGAAGGACAAACGAACAATGTGTAAATGTCGTATACAGTAAAAGGGCATACTTTTATTTTAAAGAAATTATTACATAGATGCCTCACGTATAATATTGTACATTGATGTCCTAGGAATCATTATTCCAAAAATTAGGTAAATAGGATAAATTTACCATACAAAAAGTTGTTGTCTTAAAAGTATAAAAAACAGCATGTTTTAAATGGACGTACGGACTTTCTGGCAAAGATTATAGAGTTCCTACGCTTCGTAAATCTTACCTGTCTGTTATAAGAGTCACCATTCTAACATGCTTAAATTAATGTTTAGAGCTATCCGTTACCGATGTACAGACCCTAAATATAGAAAAGCTTTGCTTTTAAAAATCAGAGCTCTGCAACGTTTTGAAAAAGAGACATGATGCAGTTTCAACTCCCAATTATCAACAACAAAACAGGTCTGCTAACTTACTACTAAAATAAAAAAAAAAATTTTTAGTGCAAACTTCTGTTAGTCTTTGTAGATATTTTATATTTGACGGCTGATGCTTATTATACAAACGGTTTTAGCTGTTGGGATTGGCTTATATGTCCCCGTCCCTCCAAGGACGTCGAAATTTTTGTTGTTGTTGTATAAATATCAATGGTTGATAATTCAAATTGCGATGTGCAGTTTTTTTATCCGCCCTCTTGTAGTTTTTTTTCAAAAGTTTCAAAGGTATGGGGGGGGGGGGTAATAACACCCTAAAAAACTCACACTTATAGAAGCCCATAATCTTATCTTTTTTTTTTGGGGGGGGGGGGGTTAATGGCTTATCATCATTTTGTTTCATGGCTGAACTGGTTTTAATCTTATATTTTTCATTTAATTTATGAACATAAATAAAAACTAATATTATATAAATAATAATATACATAAATTGGTAGCATTTCATAAAGTAAGTGGACATGGGCTGCTTATTTTACTAGTGTCCAAAGTTTTATAATTAATTATAATAACTTTGGGGACTTTTATTGGATTTAATTGATTGGTTTATAAAGTTGAGAGTCCAAATGTTTTAACCACTAATTGTAAACTACAGAAAGGGATAATTAAGTCTATCATCAATTTATCAGCCATTGTCTTATCCCCTAAGATCCCTCATTTAGAGTAGATATTTTGTTTGTACTCTTTTTGTACCCTAATATTTGATCAAAATTAGATAATTCTTATCATAAAAACGACCTTTTAAGTAGTTTTACAATTAAAAATATTTTTTTCAGTCTTTTAAATAATAAAACCCAGACAATTATCAGAATATATTTAAGATCTTTGAAATGGCAAAAAAAATATAAAACTTTTTGTTAAAACAATAAATATTGAAAGAAAACAAAATGTGTATCTTTTTTGTACCCTTAAAAATTTTTCATATCTTTTATGGAAGACGACATTTGTGTTAGGCTTGAACAGAGAAATTTATTTTACATTTATGATATTTATAATACTAGTCGCTGCACCTCAAGCATCTTGAAGCTCTGTATTTAAACCATTCCAAGGATTAAATTTCAAACAGCCTAAAACCATTCCATTATATATTTGAAGCTTCCCTAAAAATGAGAACTCAATCAATTGAGTGGTTAATGAGATCTAAAGCTTCAGACAAAAAAAAAACTACTGTTACTTTAATTTTTCTGTTTATCTATCTGACAAGAATTTTTGGTTTGGCTCTACAGGGTAGGTGATATCTACTGTGGGAGAGGATATACTCTCCCTCCCAAGAATCCCCCCCCCCCCCCTTTAACAAAATTTTCATCTTATTCCTCATTTACAATTTTTGTCTTGGTCATAGAAACAAAAAATCCTGTAAAAAAGCCTTTTGAGTCTAGATGAGATACCAACATAGTTTTTTTTGAAGATTAGACATATACTTGGTCTAGAATAATAATGTAGAGAATATTGTGTACTTCTTTTGTACCCTATTTTCTTTCAGTGTATTCTGCTAAAAAGACGACATTTTAATATGAATACAGATAAAAATATGTCAAAAATTTATATTCAGGGATCTAAAGGGCCAATGGCCAATAAATTAATGATGAAACACAATATTATTAATTTTGTAGATTACAATTAGTGGTTGAAATGCTTGGACACTCAACTTAATGAACCAACCAATCAAGATTCAATAAAATTCCCCAAAGTTGTTCATCCATCAAATAGAAAAACGTTATTATAAAACTTTGGCGACTAATTTGATAAACAGCCGCCCAATGTCCCTTATTTGACATTTAATTGTAAAATCAGAAATCAAAGATATTATTTTTTATGATCAAGTTAATTTAAATTTATTTAAACAAAGACTTGTGTCTTACATAAATATTTCAAAATATGTATATTTATAATCATGCAAAATTTGTAGAAAATTGCATATATGTCTATTTGCTTTATCAATGCTTTTTTTATAAAAAACAAATAATGAACAAATCAAAGTAAATGCAATTTTTAATTAGTAGCTTTCAGTTTATTTTGTTCATTGTTTATCTTTGAACATTTTTCTGGGAAAAATAGATTAGTTTTTACTTTATTTATTGGTTTAATGAAACTTTAAATCATTAATGGTAGCAAATCTACTTTATAAGTATTACTTGCGGTCCCGCTCCTAGAGGCTTCTATGGTATCCTCCCGTAAATTAAGTATTAACTTTCACAGGACCTATGAGAAGCTACACTGTAAAGGATAACCATATCGGTTAAGCGGTTATAGATAACCTTCAGTACTTAGTCCCTTAGCCATAGGAAGAAAGGGGGTGGCCCACCGAAGAATATTGGGATTATTTTTGTTTTTACTTCTGACCAGGCTTTTTTCAATTAATTTTATTGTATATTTATCTTCTTTGTCCTTTAATTTTCTACTTTTAGATATGATCTTCCTTGCTTTAAATGCAATTTATATGGTGACAATTTAAGTTTATTAAGTTTAAATTTTATTTATTCCAAATTGCATGAAATTTTAATATTTTAATCATAGTACTGGTGTTATATTTAATTAATTTAAACAAACTTTGGTTGTACGTTAAATACTTTAACAGTAATAACATAAAGATAAAGGTTGTGCGATCACATTTGAGATATAAACCACCAAGCAGCCCTTTCCCTCGTTTGGCCTGTATGTGAGAGCTAAACACTTCAGAAACCTTTATCAAAAAGCTCAAGGGGGAGGTCCACTAAATACTCGAAAAAATTGATTGATTGTTCAATTAATTGAGTGTCCAAACGTTTCAATCACTCACTGTAATCTATAGAAGGGGTAATTCTGTGTTCAACTATTGTATTATCCCTTTAGAACCATAGTGAATGTGTATAAGACATCGTCCCACTCCCCCATATTCCCCTCCAGAAATTATGAAATTCTAAATTTGTAAGATAATCAAATTACAGGGAAACTTTATATCTTGAAATTTCAATGAAACAAAATTAGATTAGAATTTTTATCGTTTCTTTATTTTCACAACAAGGATGTCAACATCCATAGTAGCGAACCTCTGGAATTAAAAATAAGACAGTCCAATTGGGATGAAGAGTAGATGCCCTGCGCTCCAGAAAAGCTTTACCTGAAAAAATTACCGTCTATCTAAATAGAATAGCCGCTAGGTAAAAATTTTTCAAATGACCGTCAAAGCATTGCCAATAAACTTACGTCAGGTGCGGACGAACATACAGACCATAATTATAGAAAAGCTTAGATTTTAAATAACTGCAAAAGTAAGATAGGAAAATTTTTGTTCTGGCCTAAAATTAAAGACGTGATAATGAAAGAGAGGTGGATGTAGCGCGCTGTATTATTGAATAAGACGTTTTACCATGGATCTAAAGGGATAAGACAATGGCCGGTAATGTGATGTAAATCCCTAATGATGATACATAAAATTACACCGTCTGTAGATTACAATTAGTAACTAAGACGTTTGAACAACTTTATGAACCAAACAATCAAAATTCAATAAAAGTCCCAAAAATGAAGCCAATGAATAAGAAAACCTTATTATAAAAAATTGGGAACTAGTCTAACAAACAGCCTAATTACTTCTCCCTCCCTGCTCTTTACAAAATTTCTTTGTGTGTGCTGAGCTCCTATTCAAATCGTACATCCTAATATAAAAGTAACAGGATGTCTGTGTGTCTGCCTGTACCTAAGGATCTTGCTAACCACTGAAATGGTTCTCCTTTCCAGTGTAGCTTCTCATCCCGGGAAGGTTTAAAACTATTTTGGGTGAGGGTAGTACAACCCTCCAACCCCTTAAACCAAAAAAAATCCTTTAAAAATTCTGTATAAAATTGCTGTAAAATACAAGATTATGTTTCCATTTTTAGGACTCGGTTATAGAGATGCTTCCCTTAAAATATTGTACCTTGTTGTCCGAAGAATCAATATTCTAAAAATCAAATTATTCCTTTACTTTCTACATTGTACCTGACTACTACAGGAAATATCATACCTAAATACACGAGAAGAGCTACTTAACGTACGGACTGACGTACAGATCCTAATTTTATATAAGCTTTGCTTAAAAATACGTAGAATGTGTAAAATTATGTTTCTATCAGTTTAACCTCTATCCACCTATTAATTTTACCAATGCAAAAACTTTAAAATCCTACACTTTTAGTCTCTCTATTTTTATATTGTGGTAAGGCGGCAGCATACGGACAAGCCTTTCATAGAGTTGCTATGCTTCGGCCTATCAAATCCCAACCCAGCGCTAATCCTATTATCACCATTTCACCCGGCCCCTTCGGGGCCTTGCCGACACCTCACAAGCAGCGGTCAAATTGGACATCTCTGATAGTGGGAGGGGCGCGGCCCCTCTACAACCCCAAGCCCCAGTCACCTGTCTTGCCGGGAGATGTCTGCCTTCCCCTTGCTGAAGCTTACCCCACAAATATTCACCTAAACAGGGCTCCGCCCTCAGTCATATCGTTAGTTTCAAAAACTAATTTACGGCTTCAAAATATTAAAATTGGTGCCAAATATTGCTAAATTCCCTAATTTTCATACTGGGGGTTAAACGTGTGAAAGAAAGGGGTTAAATAGGTATTTGATAAATATTGAAATAGCTATACATTTTCATACGGCCAGGATATCGTTGTAAATCACTAATTATCCCTTTCAAAAACTTAGCTAGACCGTTTAATTTTATTGGGCAATTTGAGTTTTTTAAAAAATATTGGATTTCTCAAATAAATTAGCATGTTCATATGATCACGGAACCTTCGCATATTACAAAAAAAATTTTCTAGCTAAAGTTTTTTTTTGTTGAAATATACATGAAAAAATTTAAATAGATATAAAATTTGTATAATAGATAAGATTTTTAACACTGAAAGGTTTTTTTACTTAATATTTACTTAATATGCACGTCATTATAAAGTATAAACATTGTTTACTGAAGCAAAATGTTGTCCAGATTAAATAGTGATTGTCAAAGAACCACTTAATCTTGTTTGACTTGTAATTTTACAGTTCGTATTTGTAAAGTAGCGGCACTGCAGAAAAAAAATTTATCTTCAGTTAAAATTTCCCTCCTTTTTATGAGGTTCTTATGATAATACTCCAAGGTAACTTAAGAAGGGGTCATCTTAAACGGGTCAACATATGGGAGAGGGAGAGGATTAAGAATAAAATGAGAGATAAAAAACAAGGATGATAACTTCCTTAAAAGCAAAATAGTAGTACAAACAAACATTAACACTTGTATTTTGTCTGTTGTTATAACTGAATAATCAGAATATAAATTTTTAAGTAAAAACAAAATTATAAGTGAATATTTGGAGTTGCTATGCTTTCTAAATTGTACAATAGAACAATACTAACATGCCTAAATTCTAAAAAATCTATCAGTTCCAGATGTACAGACGGAGCGGCCTTGATTATAGAAAAGCTTCGCTTTTAAAAATTGGTCCTTAGAAACACATTCTTACAAAGGTATATCTAGTTATGTTGTAGCCTTTGGCGTGTGTGGACGCTAAAGGGCTTGCTCCCATTATGGCTGTAATTATTCAGTCTTTCTTATACACAGTCAGCTTATATATAATACAGGTTGAAAAAATGTGTTTGAAACCAATTTATGTAAAGAAGTGAGAAAACCAGCATGAAGAAATTTCCACATACCAAAACCATTCAGTGAAGCCAGCTTAAAATATAAGAAAAAATTCTTTGTTTGTTTCTAAGATGTTTTTCTGTGTTATCTGTTGGGGAATATACTTCCCCACAAACCCTACTTGCACACCAACCCTCCTCCTCACCCTCCTTATGGAAGAACCTCCCTACATCATTCTACAAGAACCTGTTAACCCCTTCTCCCTCCTCCCAAGCCTGACCGCTGGGTGACGCTTGGCTGTAATCTGAAACTAACTTCGCATCATCACATTGGTAAATATGGGACAAAACAATTTAGCTTGGAGATAACTAATTTGTTTTTTACATAACTCCTGATGTTTCAGTTATTATCTCCTGGTTTTACTCATGCCAGGCAGCTGCCAATTTTTATGGGTAGAGGGTTTCTTTATTGAAACTTTGGCGTCTTGCTGTCGACGACTTGCAGTGATCTCTGACACTTTCCCTTCAATTCAAAGTCATGGTATACACTGCATAAGAAATCAGCACTGAGAAGCATTGATACCTTTCTATGTGGATCTTGTATAAAGTGTAAAAAGTGACAATAGTAAACTTCATTTAAAGCAAAGCAGACGGTTTTCCTCCATCTTTATTCCCGTGGAATCTTAACTACATCAATTTGAAGAACATATCTACTTGAAGAATAACATAAATATATTTAACTACAAATCTATTATCTTGTTGATTATCATTATTATTATCATATGTCTGCCCATGCAGAGTAACATGAGAACATTATTATTTGTTTTGGTATATGTTTACCATAAACATTATTATCCAGTATTTAATGAAAAAAAATACTGATGAATGCTATATGTTTGTATACACTATAGCCCATTGTGAGTAGCCCCCTCACCCTACCCGAAGCCTAGCGGGTCCAATGTCATATATTTTGACAATTTACTAATTACAATTTTTTAACTTTATTATTACTGTGTAGTTAGCTTAATGTTTTTATTATTCTTTAAATTGTTTATGTTTTTTTTTAAATTTAAATGTATGATAGTTCCTTTAAATTAATATGTGATTTAATTATGTATAGTTTGTTCTTAAAAGAATAAATTATTAAATAAGTAAAAACAAAGGTATATCTAACATTGTCTCACATAAAAGTTAATTTTTAAAAGCGAAGCTTTTCTATAATTAGGGTCGGTCCGTCCATACGTCCGTCCGTCACTCCGTAGTACGTACGTCCGTCCGTAACAGATAGCTTTTTTCGTTAATTTAGGCATGTTAGAACTGTCCTATCGATTTCAAACTTTGCATAGTGATTCCTGCAGTAATTAGGTAAGATTTAGAAAGCGTAGCAACTCTATAATCAATTTTGCATCGACTCTTATACATTTAGAATCTGATTATTCAATTTTGACACTATATAAGTGTTAATGTCCGTTTGTCCTACCAGTTCAGCGCTTCGCTTTTATGGATGTTGTCATCCTTGTTGTTTCTATAAATGCTCATATTTAAACTTCCTATTGTATAGGATTATGGGGGGTGGGGTGTGTTCACAGGGTTTTTTAACCCCCCCCCCCCTCCCATATTCAATTGAATATGATTTACTTTACAAGGCATAGGAAAAAAACAAGCCGTTCTTATTTTCTCTGCTCCCTTCCTGAACTACAAATGAATTCTTAAGAGCAACTTTTTTTATGGGGGGGGGGGGGAGGGAGATTAGAATATAGAATTAGTTTTTTTCTTCGGCACCTCGGGGCCAAAAAAACTGGTTTTAATCTTATAATTGTACATTCTATATCCGCGGAAAGCCGTTTATAATACAATGAAAGAAATAACTATTATTGTCCATGTTTTACCTTTTACCTTTATTTTGGCAGAAAATAGTAGTAAATCATATTCAATTGGATATGGGGGGGGGGGGCAACTCTGTTTAACTTTAGCCAAATAAAGGAAATCAGAGGGTTTATCAACAAGGATGACAACATCCATAAAAGCGAATCAGTAGTACAAACAAACAGTAACACTTGTAGATTGTCAGAACTGAATAATCAGAATAAAGTATAAACAGAATTATAAGTTAATATTATAAAGTTGTTCCACTTTCTTAATCTATCAGTTCTAGATGTACAGACGGACGGACGTGAAACCAACCCCAATTATAGAAAAGCTTTGTTTTTAACAGCAGTAGATATAATTAACACCCCTTCCCATAAATCTTTACAATAGGAACTTGATGTTTAAATATGAGCATATAAGCTTTATTGTTCATTGGTTCAGCGGTTAGTGAGATCCTTAGTTAGAGCATGACCTGGACCTTTCTAGGGAATAGGTAGAAAGCAATCAATTACAAATCTGCAAAATTAATCTTTTTTTAAAATAGAATCTGTTTGTTTTGTATTGATTCTCTGCTTGTAAAACTTATATAATAAGCTTTTTTTAAAGAGAAGCTTTCTATGATTAGGATCGTTCCGTCCGTTCAGAACAAATAGCTATTTTTTGTTAGCTAAAATTTAAATTGGATAGGGAAATGGGCGGAGATATGTTATATATAGAATCTGTACTTATACTTTTGTCTTTCCAACCCCTTCAGTATTCTCATGCAATAATTTTTGTATGCCTTAAAACAGCTATTTTTTTAGAAAAATAAAATATCATTTTGTATGTAATAAAATAGTAATAAAATGTTTAAAATAGTTGTACGGACATTCTGGTAACGATTATAGAGTTGTTACGCTTTCTAAATTTTAATTTTAATTTGAGCATTTATAAAAGTTATAAAAACAGAATGACAACATCCATGAAAGGGAAGCTCTGAAATAGTAGGACAAACAAACATTAACACCTGTAGAGTGTCAGAACTGAATAACATTATACATTGTTGTTCTAGGAATCTGTATTCCAAAAATCATATCATTCAGATAATTATAATGCATAAAAATTTGATGTTGAAAAACTTGAAAATCAACATGTTTGAAATGGACATACGGACATTCTGATAACGAAAAGAGCTAACTGTTACAGACGTACGGACCGACTCTTATAATAGAAAAGAAGTTGAGGTTTTGATTTGAGCAAGGGGTCGAACTTGAAACCTTACTTTTAATAAAGCAGAGCTTTTCTATGATTAGAGTCGGTATGTCCGTCAATTACGGTTAGGTATGTCCTTTAAACAGTATTCTGTATTTAACAATTTTACAAAAAAAAATGACGTATGATTTTGTCAAAAATAATACATTTATAAGTCCAAGCAAACGAATGAGAAAACGTGATTATAAAACGTTGGGTACCAGTATAATTTACACTTTACAGTCCATTCAATCCCTACTTGCCTTCCGGGTTTTTAAAAATGGACAAACAATGAAATAATATGAAATATATACATGGATATACTGAGAAAGAAAATTTGTAGTTAATTTAGCTTGCTAACACAGAACTCGTTTATTGTTCATTAGTTTATCTAGTAGAAGGGGAGTGGGTAGATTGGGGGGTGGGGGGTATGGTTATTTTAGCCAGCTATGAGTTTCACTTTATCAGAATACATGAAAATATGATGCAGCATCCAAGTAATAATATTTCCGTTGTAGTAGCGCCTCTAAAATGGAATGGACACACACACAAATAATCTATGATTCATACCCAGGAATCTGAGGGGATTAGAAAATGGACTTTGCATTGATGTACATCACCAAAAATTATAAATAAAAATCTATACAATATAAAACATTGGTTAAAAAGATTGGGCACTACAAGTTCGGACCCTACCAATCACAATTCAATTTTTTTAACCTACGAGTAAAAAAACTGATTAATAAAACTTTGAGTACTTGTGTCATTAATTATCAAATGTCCTTAACAGTGCAGTGGTCCTTTTTTGGGATAGTATCGACTTTAAAATGGATTTATAATTACTTAGACATTACATCAGATTTTCCTGTTCTATTAAAAAGTGAACTATTCGGCGGGCTAAAATTTATATCTCCCCCATTCCTCTTCTTTACCCCTTCCCTTCCATCCCGACCAACAAATGTGAGGGGATATTGCAACCTAAATTTTTCTCTTCTTGTAGTCGATATAAACCAATAAAATTGCATGTTGACAAGGATATTGATCAGAGATCTAAATTGATAAGACAATGGCCGATAAATTGATGTACATCGCTAATATTAATACACAAATTTACCCTTTTTTTACTACTATAGTGGTTGAAACGTTGGACACCCAACTTAATGAACAAACCAATCAAAATTCAAAACTTAATAAAAGTCCCCAAATTTGTAAAGCCAACGAATATATGATTAGTGAGATGAACAGCCCATTGTCCCCTCCCTCCCTGGATATTGATAGAGCTATATTATAAAATACTTATGTTGCATGTTGCAGTTGTTTACTCAGCTGGGCCCAGGAAGGGAACTTTGATGATAAACAAAAATACCCCTCATTAGATTACAATTTAAGTTTAAAATGTCTGGACACTTAACTTTATTGTGTTTTAAATTGTCACATAATCTTTAAGCAACGATCACAGAGTTGATAAATACATTTTATACCCAAAGTTTTTAAGCTAAGTACTCAGATTTCATACATTTTCAACCCCCCCCCCCCCCATAAAATAGGGTTAAAATCATATCGATCCAAAGAAACAATAAGTTATAAAGACATCCTGTTACTTTTTTTTACAAGAAATACTGGTTAACTTCAAGCGTAGTTTGTAGTATATTTAGAATTGAAAACAAAACCATATGTTAAAAATAACCTCCCATTAAAAAAAATATTTACCCTCCCCCCCCCCCAAAAAAAAAAAAATAAGCTTGGATGCCCCTGGTACATCCCCAGTAATGATAAACAAAATTACCCCATATGTAGATTAAGATTATTGGTTGAAAAGTGTGGACACTGATAGTCTTAAACCAACCAATGAAAATACAATAAAAGTACCCAAAGTTTTGCGCCAACCAATAAAATAAAGTAATTTTAAAACTTTGGGTACCAATTTAATTTATCGTCTAATACACCCTCCTCCCTGGGGACAGTAAAGAATTTCTATTATGATCTTTATGTAAGAATGTTAAAAAATATTGAGAGGGTTTTACCTATTAGAAGCTAACCTGTAAAGTTCAGCTAGATCAAAACAGACGCACACATTCAACGGCAAAATTTGTGCTGTGTTGTTATTTTTGTTTTTTTTTGGGTCAGTAGCTTAAAAAATATCTGAACTAGTATCCTATTATATGTATACTAGCAGCTACGCCCCTAGCATCTAGAGGCTCTTTATTCGAAGGGGCAAAAAAAGAACTAAATAATAGCTTAAAACCATCGTAAACCTTAAATATGAAAATATAACAGCATAAAACCATCACAAAAATTATGTGAAGCTTACCTAGAATAGAGAATCCAATCTGTTTAGCAGTTATTGAAATCTAAAGCTTAAGACAAAAAACTCCAACTTCTTTATATAATAGGATGTTA
This sequence comes from Acartia tonsa, assembly GCF_053477335.1. Taxonomy (NCBI): domain Eukaryota; kingdom Metazoa; phylum Arthropoda; class Copepoda; order Calanoida; family Acartiidae; genus Acartia; species Acartia tonsa. The sequence goes on along the minus strand of NC_137269.1, from coordinate 44,433,963 downwards.
TTTTTTTCTAAGTAAAAGATCCCTCCCCTCCCCCTATTATGATGTATGATATATGATGAATGATCATCGGTCAACTTTTGCTAAAAGAGATGGGGGGGGGGGGGAGTTCAGTATAGGTCAAGTGAAAGTTAAATCCTAAAGGGTATTATTTTCTTCCATCCAAAGTTGTAAGTCAAATATAAATATGAAGGGGGGGGGGGGGGTGAGGAATATTTTTAAGGTTTATTTGTATTTTCAATTTTGTTTGAACAATATGAAATAAACCTATTATTTATTACAGCTAATTTGTTATTTAACAATCTCCGCTAACCCACCCAACTCGAACTCTCATTGGTCTGTTTGTTTCGTGTCGTCCGACAGATTTTGCGCTCTCCTTGGTTAGGCTCGGAATTGGTAAAGTTAAAGCTAAGAAGATGTCTTTATTTATATTACTAGTAAGTAGTAAAGAGGAGGGAGGGGACTCGAGTATTATTATTATAAAGTCTTCTCCTGTATTTATTTAAATGTATGATTTATGGGGATTACCCACGGAATATGGGGGGGGGGGGGTGGTGGTAAGTAACTGGTAACATGATATTACGGTCAGCCAAGGTGTTCGTACAGAAATGTTGTAAGAATTATTCTTTAGAAAATTCAAGCTATATTTTAAATTTGAGAACTTAAGTAACTGATATAGATATTATATTAATTATTATAAAAAAAAATTTAGTTTGGTATATTAGATAAATAAATAGCTATTTCTGATCATTGATACATCAAAGTCAAGCAATATTTTGAAAAATTAAGTATCACATATAGATATTATAAAAAAACCTTTGGTTGGTATATTAGCTACTTCTGAATCTGATGCATCATTGTAACCCCCCCCCCCCACGCCAGAATTCATTAACAATATATGTGCACCTGTTTCTCTACTTTGTGACTTGTGTGTGACTCACGTATAAGATATTTTAAGAAATATGATTGGGGGGGGGGGGGGTTACATAACATTTTTAAAAAATAATACATACGGACAAACTAATAGATAGATATACAGACGAACTACAAGATAGATATATGGACAAACTAATAGATAGATATACAGACAAACTAATAGATAGATATACGGACAAACTAAAAGATAGATATACGGACAAACTAATAGATAGATATACGGACAAACTAATAGATAGATATACAGACAATCTAATAGATAGATATACAGACAATCTAATAGATAGATATACGGACAAACTAATAGATAGATATACGGACAAACTAATAGATAGATATACGGACAAACTAATAGATAGATATATGGACAAACTAATGGATAGATAATTAGATTAAGGTTTAATTCACAAAAAATATGTAAGAAAATGTCTTCTTAATGGTAAAAATCCTTTTGGAGACTTTTTTTCTTTAATTGTGATTGGTTGGTTTATTAAGCATGAAATGCTGCCAAAATGGAAATAAAAAAACAAGCGAAATTAGCAATAAGAACTAAGATTAACTATCTTGATAATCTGGCTACGAGATTGCGTGATGCTATAAAAAAAAACTATTCACCAAACCTCTATTATTCAAGTCATAAAATTCTAGTGAGGTCGTAAACCTTATTCGTATGTTAATATTTTCCGGAATTTTTATGATTTTCTGACAATGTTTGACCGTAAAGATATGTGAACATATGTAGTATTTTACAAATACATCCCAAATCTAGCATAAGTTGACCCCTTCTCTCCGTATGAAAATGTTAGCAGAGGTGTGAAGTCTCAATTTCCGGTCGTTTGAATATATCGGGGAATTTGTATATTTTTAGGGTTATTTTAGTATTTTGAAAATATTGAAAACAGTAACATTTCTCTACGAAATCACCCATCGTTTACGATTTTGAGTATGTTTTGAAAAATACTATAAACTAAAACTATCATTGTCCGCCCTCATCTCGGGCGGGGGCGTTGAACGCCCCCCCCCCCCCATCCGGTTTTTTCTTTCTCATTTTCTGTGTGTGAAAGATAATGAGCCCAAACTGCGTGACTTTTTAGGTATGGGTATAACACACAAATGAGAGTTGAAATTTTTTGAATATCTCCATCCTGGCGGGCACAGGATGCCAGCAAACCTGGCAGGGTGATCCAGGTAAAGAGCAAAACTATTTTTTTGACTTAAACAAAGCATTTTATCTTACTAAAATACAATACTAAATTATCCTCTAGTAGTAAATCCTTATATGAAATACAGGTGTTCAAGTCAATTTCAGGATCCAGGTATGATCCTGCAGGTCCTGATCCTCCAGGTCTCCAGAAATCTTTAAAAGGCTTCTGTGACCGCAATTTTTGACTTAGAGACTTCAAATTTAAAATTTAAGCTTTTCTTACATGTCTACATAACGTATTAAAATTTCATAAAGATCCGCCGCCGTTTTCCCGCCGACCGCCAACTGCGGCGGCTGGCAGCTGCTAAGTACAGCTGCGGCCGCTGAAATTTATGTTTTGATATTTCTAATATAAAATTAACATAAAGATAAACATTTTCTGTGAAAAAATTGTTCTTCTTCAAAAATAAGAAAATTACAGCCGTTTGAAATTTTTAAGTGAAAAAGGACCTAAAAACAAAGGTTGTTAAATAAAAGGGTGAAGGAAGCGAAAATTGATTTCGTTTCACTTAAGGTCGGAAATTCATTATCAAACAGGGGACTTGCACAAAAATTTTTAGCCCTCTAGCTCTAATAGGAACTGAAATAATAGGGGGGGCGTTGATCGCCCCCCCCCCCCGACCGATAAACGTGCGGCAAGGGGCCCGACTGTAAAGGGTTAACATAAAAATCTCCTAACACATTTTCTTAAAAATTACAATTAGGGGCCGAATAAACTGGAATTATTATAATATTTTTCATTTCACCATCCGCGAAAAGCTGTCTATAATATGATGCGATAAATAACAAATTTTAGCTTTTTCATATTTGATTATGTTTAGGTCTATCTCTCTATTCATCCATACATCTCACTTTATAAACATACCAATATGTACTATTACACTGACTATTACAATAGTCCCCCCCCCTCCCTACCCCAAAATCAAATATTTCAAAAAAATAGAGTGGGGCGCGTCGTTTCTCCCCGGCACCCCAGTTTCTTTTTATCTACAGTTAAGTGGGTATTTTTTTCATTTTCTTTTTTTTATATTCACTTGTGGCTGCACCACTAGCGTATATAGAGGATTTGTAATCGTAAGGGGTAGAGAGGTTCCAAAGAATAGCCTAAAACCTTACTTAAAAACTTAATTATGAATTGAGAACCCAATAGGTCTAGTAGTTCTCGAAATCTTAAGCTACAGACAAACTCATACTTTATACAATAGGATAAATTTTCTTTAAAAGTAAGGGCTAAGAAAAAAGAATAGACACACACAATAAAAAATGTTAAAGAATTTATTCCACTTTTTGTCTAATTTGGCAAGCAGACCAACAATAGGAACATGTATAAGATAATGTTATCATAGACAGCTTTCCCCGGATGGTAAAATGAATGATGATAATATTAATTATATTTTTCTTGACCCCACGGGGCCAAAGTCCTGGCAAACAAAACTAGTATTAATTTTATGATTTTTATTTTATCATTTAAAGAAAATTGCCTGTTATAAGATGCAATAAACAAATTTTCTGCTGAGAACCGGTTCCAATCCAGCGGATAATAATCCATTTCGAATTCAGCTTAATCAAGTACCTGAATTTATGTAAAGTGTGACCTCTAGAATCTGAGGGGAAGGGAAAGGGGGGCGAAACGTAGAGTGCAACGGCGGAATATAGCGGACAAAAACGGCGAAACCGAGTGCAAATTATAGAGAAGCTTCACTTTTAAATCCCAAACAAGATATATACAAGTTTATTGAAGGAAGGTCAGCACAATACTAAAGTACATTGATAAATAGATAGATTAGGTTAGGTCACTGTGACTATAAATAGCCATCTTACCCCATCTTAGGTTTGGGGTCTAGTTCTTAGGTCCAGCCCAATCTGATTACATAAGTTAGGTTGGGTTAAGCCGGTTACATGGCAGATTCATTTCCTTTTGGAATCTTAGGTAATATTTCCTGACCACAAATATTACATGATACAATTGAATAAAATCTTCGAATGTGAATCCATGGTTTAGACTGAGTCTAGTCTACATACAAGTAGAAAATCACAATAATCATTCTCAACATGCTTTTTTTGAGTCATTTCTATAGAGCAGTCAAAAAGTTTCATATTGAATTTGTACACAATCTTGGGAGGGGGGAGAATGGTTTTAGCTTTAGGGTGGTGGTGTAATAGAGAAGATCAGGGGGGTGGGATTTAAGTTTAGGGGGGTGTATCCAACCCATTTTAGTTTTGCTCGAGCGAGAACCTACACCCTTCTGCACGCCTAAATTATAATAAATTTACCCATTCTGTAGAATGATATGATGGGAGGAAAAGTTTGGACACTACTAGTTTGTACAATCCGAACGAAATTAGATAAAGTCTCCAAAGTTTTTAGAACTTCAAGTACCATAAAAATTTTACAATTTAATGACCCCACCTCTTTGAATTATACATATTTTATGAATTTTGTTTATAAATGTAGGCTCTTAAAGAGATTATTCAATGGCTAGACACAAGTCAGACTACAAATATCAAATCAGGGAGGGAGAGTACACTAGTCCCCAAAGTCTTATGATAACGTTTTCTTATTTGTCAGCTTAACAACTTTGACGATTTTTATTGTCCAAACATTTCAACCACTAATTGTAATCTATAGAAATGGTATTTTGTTTATCATCATTCGGAAACACATTAATTTATCGGTCATTGTATTATCCCTTTATATCCCTGCTACAAAAATCAAATGCACTTTTTTTCTAAGTGAATCAAAACTGTTTCTTTTTATTTTCAATTGAAATTGTGTAAAAAAAAGTTTAACCCCATAATAAGTCTATTTTGGAAAACATAAAAATGTTGTCTATTTGAAATTGAAGAAAATAATAAGATAAAGAAAATTAAAAATATCTAATAAAACAGGGATGAAAACACAAGAATTGCTACGCTTATAGATATAAAATAATTGAGAAATTACCGGACTAAATAATACATATTGAGTAGATTTCCATAGGTACACAAAATCTTAACAGACACATTTTTATCACCCTTTTTGTACCATTTTTAAAAAACACGAATTGCGCGGCTTGTGTTAATGGCAGAAAAATACCACGCATACTGCTTGAACTTTGCTGCGCTATAGTCTTTGAAAATAAAAATACCATCTCTTTGCTGTTTGTACTTTAGTAGCTACGTTGAAAAATGTAATGAAAGTTTGAAAATGCAACTATTAAACAAGTCAGAGCCTAACAGACAGGCCATTAGATTATAGTAGCACCGTTATTTTACCCATAGCATTATGGTAGGACGGACTAACAGACTAACGTAAGATGGACTAAGAGAGTTATATAGTAGATTTCCTTATAATAGGTAATTAAAATTGTATTCAATGATTTTGATTTAGTTGCATAATAAAGTTTAAAAAATAAGCCGCTTTGATAGTGGATGTTATTATCCTTGTTTAACAAGAAAAAAAGATAGTTTGCAATAAAAGCATTAATATAAATACACAGAAAAATTTAAATTCCAATCTTTATAATGATAGTTTATTTAGTTTTTTTGGAAGTATCCCATCATAACAGTAAAATTTATTAAAGGTTTTGAAAATATTCGGCTGTTTATTACACAGTCCACACTCCACATAGTTGTGTAATAACATTTTCTAATTTATTGGCTTGAAAACTTAATCCTTTAGAAAAATAGGAAATTCAATTTTAATAATTTCATCCAACAAGTTTTTGAAAATCGAACCAAAATCACTAAAGATATGGGGATTAATGTGAAAAATGTATAAGTAGCTAAAACTCTGCCTAAAAGCAGTCCGACCGCCAAGGATGTTTTACACTTAATTAAGACGATAAAATCACTTTTTCCCAAAAACGTTTCTGACGGACATACGTACATTTCAAATCATAGAGTAGCTTCGCTTCTAAACATGGAACTTCCATAAGAATTTGGGTCATGTGCTAGAAGGTGTTCTTGTGCTGGCCATAGATCCTATGCAAAAGTGTCCAAAAAAGCTCCATAAAGTCATAGGTATAAACATTGTAACTATGGCTAATCAATTAACAAAAAATCATTGCAGCAACGAAAGCGCACTGTTCTTTCAACGTACCCTTTCTACATAACATTACAGAGAAGGAAAAAACGAATCTGCAGCAATTCTTAGTAGAATTTGGATGGGGGGGAATTGCGGGTATGATTTTGTACTGTATATATATATATATTTTTGTCTTAACCTCTTTTCGAGGAAGCTTTGTGTTTATCAAGTTCGAAATTAATTCCTTATCATTATCCTAAAACTAAGCGCAAATGTCGTCTTTTTTGACTTTCCTTTCATAAAGTGACGCGGCATGGATTGTTTATATATTTTGATGCGCACGTTCGTTACTTTTGAATGAGATATGAGTGTGTGAAGATTTCGGAGAACAAAATTGGGCCTATCATTGGTCTCATAGTGTGTGAACGACCCTAGTATACCAGGGATTTGAAACCATAAGAACTTCAGGTAGAATTTGTTAATTTTATTAAGAAGAATGGTGTATAGGACGATTATATGTAGTTTTAAAAAGGCTTTAGCCAGCTAAACATGAAACTTAATAATGATTAATATATGTTTTAGTATTTTTTATGTGCCTTTATTTTTGCATTTAACAATGATTTATTAAACCAAATAATTTTCCTTTAAAGCCAAAGTTTCCAAAGATTCTTAACCGTAGAGAAAAATGATTTTTAAAAAAGCAATTAAGATTACGTGGTTATAAATAACTGGAATTATGAACTAATTGATTTTGTAATTTCAGGACTTTGAAATAATTTCATCAATAAATCTATAATCAAACCTGCTGTTGAAACTTGATGGTTCCTGGTATTGGGGGTTTGTATGTTCGCCAACAGATCTCGAGAACTTCCCGCTAATTCGGAAGTCATACTCAACCAAAGTGTCATGGTTGAGACAATTTCAAAGTATCTGATGAATAGGCGTTAGCATTCATCAAGAGATCAATAGCATCCAGTGATTTTTGATGCAATAAACTGTGACAATTTTTTCTGTGAAATAAGTACCTAGTGAATCAATATGCCACTAACCAAAAAGCAGAAAATTGAGCGAGCTATCGCTATTGGCAGTGAAAGGCTAGAGGTGTTTGACGAACAGTTAAAAGTGTTTTATGACAATCTAAAAGCCTGCCAAAGTTTTAGTTCATGTGAAAATGTGAATGTAAAATCAATTCGTGACATTTTTAGTGAGGTCAAGGACCAATCTGACCTAATAAAAAGTCTAAAACCTGCCGTGGAGACTAGTGAGCTGCGCGAGTTCAAGCGTGATTTGGATGAAGCTAGTGAGCAGAAAACTGTTGCAGATAAAGTCTATGCGTCGTTGGAGCAGTGTACAAAAATTCTGTACTGGCTTGACAATGATTCAGACGACGCGAGGTCAAGCACTGTCGCCAGGAACCTCGACGTCATTGAGAAGGTGAAGATGGACATGGGAGTGCTTAAAATTTCCGTGGAGTTGCGCCAAGAAGTACGTGATATGTACCGAAGGCTTAGAGAGATGGAACGTCGTTCATCTAACTTGGATGAGAGTGGGACACCTGCCATGCTCTCCAGAAGTATGTCTGCCGTGGATATTCGGAGTTCCAACCCGCAGTATGGGCGCTGGGACAACAGTTTGCTGCCGTCCTTCGACGGTACTGACACGGATTACCCAAACTTTAAACAGGTCTTTAAGGATCTATGCTCTGGTTACGGATTTGCTGACCAGAGGTTAAGTCTGATGTTGTGTATGGAGAAGGTGATAACCAACCCGGAACTACGCAAGCAAGTGTCAGCGATTAGAGATCATAATGAACAATGGTCGTTTCTCGATCAGATGTTTTTATCAAACACTCGCCGGTTCATGAGGATTTTAACTAAGCTGAACAAGATGAAACCTGTAGATAAACCTGTGGACGTGGTTAGTGCAATTGCTACCTTCAAGAGCATGATGCAGGAAGTAGAAGCCATCGTTGGTTCTGCAGCTAAGGATTACAACCACCTAACTCTTATTCATATTTTTAAAGACAAGTGCCCTGAAAATTTGAGAGAGAAAATTATGATGGAGCTAGGTAGTATGAACCAACCAAACATCCAGAAGATTGTAGAACTGCTGGAGAGGACCAGGGGAGCATTGTTGGCCGGTGATATGTCCTATGACACTAGCGCCGGCAAGAGAAATCGTGACAGAGCTGCCGCCGCGCAAGTATCTGGCCGCAGCGACAATAAGAATGGGAAGGCTGGAAAGGACAAGGCTTCCAAGTGGAACAGTGCATGTCCTGTGGAGAGCTGCAAGGAGAAACACCCGATTTTCCGTTGCCTCAAGTTTAAGAAAATGGATGTGGTTGACCGAAAGAAAGTTGTCCAGCAGAAGAAGTTATGTGAACTCTGCCTGTGTGACGGCCATACTGCTGACAAGTGTAATAAATCGGATAAGCTTGGTGTTTGTGGTACCAATAATTGCGACAGATACCATTCTAGGTTACTCCATGAGGCTAGTGCTGGTGTGAATACAGTCTACAAGTCAAGTTCTGCACCCAGCCCCTGTACCTTCTTACTTCAGTTAGTTCCTGTTGTAGCACCTGGCGGCGGCACCTGCCACGCCACTGTAATGTTTGACTCTGGGGCAAATTTGCCACTTGTGTCTGAGAAGTTATCCAACAAGTTGAAGCTGAAATCTACCGGCAGATATACAACTATTTCTGTAGCTGACGGCAGTGAGTCTTCCTGCCGCAATGTTGTGTTTTATCTGAAGGATAGGGACGGCAATTTGAGGGAGTTTGAGGCAGCTGTCATGCCTACCCTCGGCGGGGCCAACGAGATGCGCTCGGTCCACCCCGAAACTGCCGCCGAGATATTTAAAATGCCGCCAGAAAGATTTACATATATTAGTGGAGGCTTAGATATCATCATTGGAAATACACATCCTGATGTGTTTCCATCAACCTACCAGAAAGTGGGCCAGTCTATGTTGTGGCGAACCATTTTTGGTAGTGGTTTTATCTGTACAAGTGCTGACGGAGGAGCTGGAGATCAAAAGTCGGCATATAAGGCTGTCAGTGTCAGAGGAGGCACCTTGCCAGACTTTCTGACGTCTGAATCGTTTGGCGTACAGCCGCAGGCACTTTGTCCAGGATGTACTGCCTGTCAAGAGTGCAAGGCTATGGCCGACGGCACTACCTGGGACCAGCGTGAGAGGCAGAGGATAATTGAGGCAGGTTTAACACTAGACTTGCAGTCCAACAAGTGGACAGGTCAATATGCTTACATTGAAGATCCTCACACTTTGCCCTACAATGAGAGTTTAGCCCGCAAAATTGCTGAAAAGGATCGTGCCAAGATGGTCAAGGAAGGTACCTATGGAATGTATGTGGAGGTATTCAACGACGCCATATCCAGAGGCGTGTTTAAAAAAGCCACGCCTGAAGAATTGCAGTATGAAGGGCCTAAGTCTTGTTCATCAATAGTGGTTGCTTTCAAGGAGGATTCAAGTTCCACACCCATGAGATTGTGTGCAAATAGTTCTCTGACGTTCAAAGGTACCAGTTTTAATAACATAATGCTGGGAGGTCCGCCGCCAATGCAGAAGATTTTTTATCATTTGTTGCTTTTCCGCGGTTACAAGGTTGGTTTAACCGCGGATATTTCCAAGTTTTATAACTCCATCCTGGCCACAGAGTTCGACAGCCAGATGAAGAGAGTTTTATTTTCCCCGACGCCAGACGGTCCACTTGAAATTTACCTGACTAAGGTTGTGAATTTTGGCGAGTTGGCTGCGGGAAATTTGGCAGTTACAGCCCTGAAGTTGACGTCCCGCCTGTTCGGCGGAAAGAGTGAAGCAGAGGTCAAGGAGATGTATGGAGAGGGGCAGATAAACGGTAGTGAAATTGTTGCTAAACCTGAATTATGGAAGGAGCCACAAATACCTACCTACCCTGAGGAAGATTTCAAGTTACCTCAGATTCCAGTTGCAGTCAAGCTTGAGAAGCACAGCTTCATAGATGACGTTATTTCGGGAGCAGGATCGAAGCCAGAAGCCAAGGAGATGATAAAAGAGGCCGACAGAATTATCGGCAAAGGTAGTTTTTCCTTCAAACAAGTCATTTATTCTGGAGATGATTGCCAACCAACCAAGGTTCTCGGGCTGATATGGAAGCCAGCCACCAATGTGTTATCCATCGCCACAAGAGTAAACCAAGATGGTAAAGTCAAGGGAAAGAAGGTGAAAGAGGATGCTGATTTGTACAACCTCCAGGACGCCTTGGACGAGAATCTGACAAAGAAGATGGTCCACAGGTTCGCCGCCCAGACCTTCGACCCGATCAGGCTTTGCAGCCCTATTCTGTTGAGAATTAAACTTGTCCTGCGGAAAACATGTTTGCTGAATTTGGGCTGGCAAGATTTCATTCCAAAAAGTCTACGGGATGAACTTGTTAAGTCGCTGGAGGACAGAGCTGAGGTCGCTAAATTGGAGTTTGACCGTTGTGTGGTCCCGGAGGAACCAACTGGCCTTCCATCCTTGATGATGTTTTCGGATGGGTCATCAGAGGCTTATGCATGTATGGCATATTTGAGGTGGCCAAATAGACAAGGATTTGAAACGTTTCTGCTAGCCACCAAGTCAAGAGTTGCGCCGGTCAAGTGTGAATCAATTCCACGCCTTGAATTGATGGGTTGCCAGATGTCCACAAGGTTGTCAAAGTCCATCAGAGATGCCCTGCCCTTTGATGTTATCAGAGTGATGTACTTCACTGATTCATCGTGTGTTTTATCACAAATAGTTTCCAACAGTGCTATGTTGAACACATTTAATTCTCATCGCATTGGAGAAATTCAATCTGCAACCAACAAGGATGACTGGAGGTGGGTCCCGGGGACACACAATGTTGCAGATTTGGGCACCAGAAGCACCTGCAAGGTATCAGATTTGGGACCAGGTTCCAGGTACAGATTGGGCCCAGAATGGTTGCGCCAGGATGAAAGTGCGTGGCCGGTGAAAACTGCCGAACAAGTCAAGCAGGATTTACCACCAGAGGAGTTGAATACCAAAATGGTTAAGTTATGTTCAATGAAAGTTGCCGGAGAAGCCGCTGAAGATGTCTTTAGGTTTAAGCACAGGAGATCATTTGGACAGGCCAAACGTATTATGGCAGCTGTCCTGCAAGTAGCGAACACCTGGTTGAAGAAGCTAAAGAGCAGACAAGAAGGTAAGACTACAGCCGCTGGTAGTCATGTAGCAGCCGCAGATTCTGTGTACAAGCCGTCTTTGTACAATTTTATGGCGGCGGCGGAACTTTTCATTGTGTCATGTAGCCAACAGGATGAGTGGATAAATGACGCCAAAGGCAATTATGCGTCATTGAATCCATTAGTGCATGAAGTATCATTGACCTGGCCTGTCGTTGGTCCCGGAGGTAATTATGTGACCAGGGAGATGAGAATTCTTAAAATGGTTGGTCGTGGAGAGCCCGTCATTGACGCCATTACTGGTGGCCGTAAAATGATATTTGAAGACATGCCAGGTTTAATAATTTTGGAGCCTGGTAATTGGTTAGCTGCTGTTTTTATGAGAGAAGCGCATGTTGAGCTTCACTCTGGTGTCCGTGGAACCTTAGCTGAGAGCCGCCGTTGGTGCTGGATTGTGAAGGCAAGGAGGTTGTCCATCATGGAAGTGAAGAAGTGTTGGCCCTGCAGTGTTGAGAGGGCCAAAGAATGTCGTACTACCATGAAGGATGTGTTACCTGACAAGTTGGTCCCGAGCAGGCCTTTTGAAGCTGTGCAAGTCGACCTGATGGGTCCGCTGGTTACGAGGAGAGCTGCCGCCAAAACGAGGAGTCAGACAGCAACGAAGAAGGTGTAGGTGTTCGTGGTGGTCTGCAGGTTCTCAGGGGCGTTATGGTTAGATGCCTTGGAAAAGTATGATACCAGCAGTATCCTGTTGTCCCTGCGCAAGTTGGAGGCTGTTCATTGTCTGCCGAAGGTCATAGTAAGCGACATGGGCACACAATTATCCGGTGCTCGCAAGGTTTTAGAGCAGAAGTTGGGCAGCCAGGTAGAGTTTTCTTGGTCTCAGATCCCGGCCCGAGCCCACCATTTTATTGGGCAAGCAGAGAAAATGGTGGGATTAACCAAGAGATTGCTGTCCAAGAAGTTGGTGAATAGTTCTGTTAATTTTAACGAGCTCCTGGTGCTGTTGGCAGAGGTTAGCAAGTTGATGAATAGCAGACCATTGACGATAGAAGCTGCGAACGACGTGGAGAATTGGCGGCTGATTACCCCTGGCCAGCTGCTGGGAAATGTTGACCGCCAGCCGTTGTGCAATGTGGCGATGAAACCGGAGGACCAAATTTCCTCCAGGTTGAAGTTGTTAGAAGATTTGTCTGCCCAGTTTTGGACTGCCTACTGCCAGGAGATTCTACCGAAGATATTACGGATGTCCAAGTGGAAGGATGAGATGGCGGAGCCACTAGCCGACGGAGATATAGTTCTGGTTACGAGTACCAATCCGCTGATGAGATGTTTGCGGATGGGCCGAGTGACGAGGATTGAGGATGGGAGAAAGACTGCAAGAGTCTTGTTCAGGCTGACAGATAAATCTCCCCTGGAAGAACATGCTGTATCAGTCAGGCAGTTGTTAAAAATTATGATTAATAATTGATTCTTATTTTATGGAAATTGAGATTTTTTTTTAGTAAAAAAGCCACATTTTTCATATGCCTATTTTTATGCCTAAAATAAGAATCAAATGAAATGCGATTAATTTTTATTCTATTTCATATGCTCAAATTTAATTTTATTGAGTTTAATTTCTTTTCAAAAGTACAATTCATTATAAAACTTACCTGAAAAGTTTACCAAAAAGGAATTAATGTGTCGAGGTTGCGTGATTCGATATTTATTCTAAGAAAAAAAATCAAGTATTTTTAGCAGATTTTTTTTAAAAAGTATATATGAATTTCAATCAAGTAAAACATTTTATTCAGATCAAGGAATGATTGAAAATTCATATTTAAAGTCTCATATTTTTTTTACAAAGAAAAATTGGTATTTTTTTTCATAATTTCGATGAAAATTCTAACGAAAATATTATTATTTGCTATTCTTAAGTATTAAAAAGTTTTATTGTTGATTAAGATAGTACAGTTCTTATTCATTAAGTTTGAAAAACTTTCTGCCCAAGGATTTTGAAATATTTTTTCTTACTACTCTTTTTGATGCTTAACAAATTAATTTTAAGTACCTATAAATCTTAATTTTCTTGTCTAAGATTTATTTCGTTTTATTTTACTATTATTGTTTACATTTCAACCTGATTTCGTAGGTACTTATTGATTTATTAATAATGATTTATTACCTATTGATTATGAAATGATTATTATTTAGTATAGTTGTTATATTTATAACATCATGATTAATAGGATTATTCATTTTAGGATTGTGTATGTGATCTTGTGAGTGTCATGTGCATGGAATGTTGTATGGTACAAACCAATCCCCATCCTTCTATCCTAAATGTGAGGTATTATGAGTCCTAGTGAGGAGTATAATATTGTGTATGCATTTCACGGGGTTTCATGTAGTTAGGAGCAAAAATTGTCACGGTTTTCGGGATGTGGCCATTCTCATGTGATTATGGTTAGTTGAGTTTAGTGAGAAATGTTGCTAGTGCTCAGCGCAAAAAAACCTTGAATCTCGTTAAGGAAGTTAATTTGACTTTCAAACGGGGGGTGTGTCTTAACCTCTTTTCGAGGAAGCTTTGTGTTTATCAAGTTCGAAATTAATTCCTTATCATTATCCTAAAACTAAGCGCAAATGTCGTCTTTTTTGACTTTCCTTTCATAAAGTGACGCGGCATGGATTGTTTATATATTTTGATGCGCACGTTCGTTACTTTTGAATGAGATATGAGTGTGTGAAGATTTCGGAGAACAAAATTGGGCCTATCATTGGTCTCATAGTGTGTGAACGACCCTAGTATACCAGGGATTTGAAACCATAAGAACTTCAGGTAGAATTTGTTAATTTTATTAAGAAGAATGGTGTATAGGACGATTATATGTAGTTTTAAAAAGGCTTTAGCCAGCTAAACATGAAACTTAATAATGATTAATATATGTTTTAGTATTTTTTATGTGCCTTTATTTTTGCATTTAACAATGATTTATTAAACCAAATAATTTTCCTTTAAAGCCAAAGTTTCCAAAGATTCTTAACCGTAGAGAAAAATGATTTTTAAAAAAGCAATTAAGATTACCTGGTTATAAATAACTGGAATTATGAACTAATTGATTTTGTAATTTCAGGACTTTGAAATAATTTCATCAATAAATCTATAATCAAACCTGCTGTTGAAACTTGATGGTTCCTGGTATTGGGGGTTTGTATGTTCGCCAACAGATCTCGAGAACTTCCCGCTAATTCGGAAGTCATACTCAACCAAAGTGTCATGGTTGAGACAATTTTGTAAATATGATTTTTTCTTTATTTTTACTAAATATAGAATTAGCTACCTTTATATCTATCTACTGTAATCTATGTAGCATATACTAAGAACTATCAGGGAAATATAGAATTAGCTACCTTAACATTCATCTACAGTAATCTATGTAGCATACTCAGAACTATCACTGAAATGACCATTTATGGGAAATAATTAGAGTACATTTATGTTATACAACTTATTGCTTTTCTATACCTTTGTCAATTTGACATGACTAATGGCTTCGCCGATATTTTTTTGGTGATTCCATATTTCCTCTAAAATCATTTTTAGGAGCAAGAAAGCGTAGCAATTCTTTAATCATTATAAAAAAGTTTACTCATATATGTATATACATATGAAACATTTTTAACTTTTTAAACAGCATTTCTTTCCTAATCTCCTTTTGAAGATTCCTTGAACGATAAATAAACAGACCATTTTCATAATCAAACCTTAGAACATTTGTATCAAGAATTCTGTACTCAATTAATTTTGGAATAAATTTATACGGATTTTTCTAATATTGAATGTTCGTTTGTCTGTCTAATTTGTTGAGTTTACCTTTTATAGATGTTGTCATCCTTGATTGTTATAAAAAAAGATGACATACTGACTCACCATTAGTCAATCAAAATTATACTGGCCTGACATTGGTAATTTAGTCTGTGTATTGGCCTATCATTGGTCCTTTGTATATTATGACGTCATTTCTTGTAGGCACTATAAAAAGCTTCTTGATTGTTTCAAAATTTAAAATGGGTAGGCAATAGATATTCATACTGGGCAATATATAAAAGGACCCAAACTTTGAACGAATACTTACTTATTTATCAAAACCTATTCTTTTTTCCAGAGTTTGTTCTCATTTTGCATGAATATCTTTACTATAGTTTACTATTATCTTTTATCCGAGAAGATTTCTTCCACTATGGCCTCGAAACCGATTAATATCCGCTGGATTAGAACTGGTTCTCAGCAAAAATCATGTATAGCATCATAATATTACATAAATTTTATACCAATATATTTAAATTAAATATTATCATTAATCAATACCTACCCGTTTTGTTAGCCCGAGTCTGAGGCAGCCGCTCGTGTCTAACAAAACTGGTTTTAATTATATAATTTTTCATTTGAATATCTGTCTATAATACGATGCGATAAATAACTATACAATTTTAGACAAAATCTTCCTTGTTTGAAGAAAAAATTACAGAAAAAAAATCTCGCCAAAGTTCGTTGCATATCTCACAATTTGTCAGAATTAAATGTTTAACCCAAAATCAAATATGTAAAATATTTTTTTTCTGCAAAAAAAAACTCGTCTCAGTGCCTACAGGCCCCTTTAAACTCTAGCTTAGGTTGTATTAGACAAATTAGTTCTGAAATAATCATAAATAGGTTCCTAGTTGTTTTTACAACTCTATAGAAGGACTATTAGGCGAAGCAACTTATAGTGCCTTATAAATATGACGTCATGCAAGAGACTGCGTAAAGATGCACAAAAAAATGACGTCATACGATAAAATAACTAATAAGAGGCCAGTATAAATTTTTCCATTTGCCTCTCATTGGTTAAATTTATTTTGTGATTTATTGTCATTTTTTTGGTGCCGCTTTACGCTGTTTCGTCATGCAATACAAATGACCAAAAATAGTAAAGTATACATTGTAATTGATCAATGGTATAATGCATATTGGGCTATCTTTGATCATTTGTATTATTTCCGTTTTCTTTTTCATTGGCTTACAAAACTTTGGGGACTTTAAGTGAATTTTGATTGCTTGGTTCATTCACTTGAGCTTCCAAACGTTTCAACCACTAATTGCAATTTCCAAAAGGGGTAATTATGTGTATCACATTTAGGTATATACATCAATTTATCAGCCATTGTCTCATTCATTAAGATCTCTGATTCTATATAAATGAAAGATTGAATTTCTGTATAAAAGCAAAGTGGGGACTCTATGTAAACTCTATTGTCCTATCCCTATCCTCACATCCCCCTGGAATTGAGAGCCCCTGTTTCCAAAAACTCTGGACATTTTTTTCCAGAGGTTTTTGCTGATTTCATGCTTGTGTTGCACCAAGTGCACTATAAAAAAATTTTAAAAAGTATCATTTGGGGTATTGTAGGGATCTTACGGAATTAGGCAAATTGATGTACATCCCCAATTATGATACACAAAATTACCTCTTTTTTAGATTACAATAGGTGGTTGAAACGTTTGAACCATTAAATCAGATTTGATAAAATACCTCAAAGTTGTTAAGCCAATAACTTAGACAACGTTATTATAAAACTTTGTAGACTAGTGTAATAAACAGCCCAATGTCTCCTCCATCCCTGTGTATTTTGCAGAAGGAGAGTTTTAAGAACAAGTTATCTCATTCGTTTGCCTAAAAACTTTGAAGGTGTTAATTAAATCGTGATTAGTTGGTACAAACTAGAGTTATCTAACTTTTCTACCAATGATTTTAGAATAAATGAGGGGTTTAAAGGAATTAAAAAAACGGCAAGCTAACTTATAATATTTGATCCCTTTACCCTCATACTGCATAAACTAACTGACCAAGAAATGAGATCCATATTAGCAACCTAAATTGATGACAAGAATTCCCCTGTAAATATATTCATTCTAATAACCTAATCCAATGAAGAGTCTAAAAGGCTTTGAAATTAAGAACTTATTATGACTAATATTATTTAAATACTTGTTTAAAAAATTTAAAGGTATTATTTCTTAGAGTGAAGCCTGGACTTCCCCCCCTCCCCCCCTCTCTCTCTCTCTCTCTCATTGAAACCCATCAATTTCATAGGTCTCAATTTTATAAATTTTATAGAATATGTAAAAAATCTGGGGGTTTTGCCAAAAAAAATCTGAGCAAAATATGTATTGACTTACGTTTCAATATGTTTCATATAAAATGCAGATTTTTTATTTTAATAGAAAGGAAACGGAACTAGTCCCCAAAGTTTAATAAACACCCTCTCTATTTTATTTGCTTTATAATTGGGGACTTTTATTAAAACATGATTGTTTGATACAAACCTCCAGTGTTGAAACTTTTAAAATATGTCAAGAAAACAAAGTTACATTTAGAGTGTATGCTAATAAATTATAGGATCATCTGAAATAATTTCAGAAGCATATTTAATACTGCAATTAAGCTACAATAGAACAACATTTAAAACAAACAGAATTTAAGTTCTAATGTAAATATACTTTTCGGTATCTTACGGGCAGACGGACTGACAGTTGATATTATAGAGTAGCTTCGCTACTAAAACTGTAAGATGGCTTTAATTGTCAGGTAGGGAAAGGACATTAGGCTGTTTATTACACTAGTCTCCAAATTATTTCTTATTCGTTGACTCAACAACTTTAGTGACTTTTATTAAATTTTGACTGGTTGTTTCATTTAGTTAAGTGTCCAAACGTTTCAACCTTTCAACTCTGATCTACAGAAGGGATAATTTTATATATCATCATTGGAAATTTACATCAATTTATCGGCCACTGTCTTATCCCTTTAGATGCCGGATAATATGTTCTTTACATAAATGCAGGAGCTGCTATTCAGACAATTATTTCCTTCTTGAAATTGCCGAAAACTAAATGTTTTGTTAGAGTAAAACTTGTTTTTTTTGGGCTATATGAAAGGGAAAGAAGGGGAGAAAAAGGAAAGGGGGTGGATAAGAAATTTTCACTTAGTAGAATTGTTTGTCAGAATCACATTCCCATTTTCCTGACATGAATGGTATGGCAAACAGAATAAAAATACAACGAACAAAAATAAAATATATGTTAAGTAACTGTGCAATGCAATCTTCCCCAGGGATCTAAAGGGATATGACAATGGCCTATAGATTAATTGCAATCCCATTGATGATACACAAAAATTCTGCAGATTAAAATTAGTGGTTGAAACGTCTGGACACTACAATTCAACCTACCAAATTCAATTAAAGTCTCCAAAGAAAACGAATAAGAAAATTCTAAATTTTTGGGGACTAGTGTAAAAAACAGCCCATTGTCCCCTCCCTCCCTGTCATTCTTCCCTCAGACGAAGCGGCGAATCCATGACGTTTTTGGGTGTTTTTGCGTGATAACAAAAAATCTGCTTTATTTATTAGGTCGAGTGTTTAAATGTTTAAACCACTAATTTAAATCTAAAGAAGGAGTTATTATGTATATCATCATTGGGGTTATACTTCAATTTATTTACCACTAGCGGCTACGCCCCTAGAGGCCTCTAGGTGCACTTGAGGAGGGGAGAGTCGAATTTGATAACCCAATTTCTTATTTTAGATTTTAAAAGAAAAAGTAAAAAAATAAATTTTTGGGGGTGCGAAAAAAAAAAAATTTGAGGGGAGGGGGGGGGGGTGTCCCATCCCCCAAGAATATAGTTATAAATCTTACCGGGACCTATGGAAGCTACCCTGTTAAGGAGAACCCGATCGGTTCAGCGGTTAGCGAGATCCTTCGGTACAAACAAACACACAAACATACAAACACACACAGACACACAAACATCCTGTTACTTTATTATAAGGATTGTCTTATCACTTTAGATCCCACTAAAACATTCTTTAAATTCTTACTAAATCTTCATGAAAAAAGTTAAACGATTAGTTTAGCTGTTTTTTGTGTTTTTGGGACTCACACAGCCACTTCAACTTTTATCAGGATGGGGTAGTTTCTTTTATCATTATTGGGGATGTATATAGAATTATCGCCCATTGTCTTATCTCTTAAAATCCCTGATTTATAAGTTTGGTAAAGGTATAGTAGGGCTTAGAAATTGATTGATGGATTAGAACTTTTTCTCAGTCATAGTCAAAAATCAGGTATAGCTATACATACAATTTTCTACGAATAAAATAAAAATAATTAATACCAATTTTGTTAACCCAAGTCTTCGGGCCCTCGGGTCTAATAAACAGGTTAGAATCTTATTAATTTTCATCTTAAATCCATCCGAGTAAAGCTATCTATAATACGATGCGATAACTATTAAAAACATTTTTAAAAACCGGACCATATGTAAAAAATGAGTACTGAACAAAATCAGAGCTTGAATTACCCCCCACCCCTATTTGCTATTTCAAATCTTTTTTGCTATTTTGCCGACATTTTTCAACTGTCTTCTGCACTGTTTTGTGCACATATTTCAGGGATATTTAGGGATAAGACAATTGAATTTATAAACATACCCAACTAAAATAAAAAATTAACCCTTTTGTAGTTTAATATCATTTGTTGAAGAAAAAGCATATAGTGTCCAATAAAAATTACGTCATACAATGCAAATGACCAATGATAGGCCAGTATACAATATACCATTGGTGAATTACAATTTATAATGTAAAATCATTGATCATTTGTATTGTGTGGCGTCATTTTTTATTGGAAATGACCAATGATAGGCCAGTATACATTGTAATTCACCAATGGTATATTGTATACTGGCCTATCATTGGGAATTTGTATTGTATGACGTCATTTTTATTGGACACTATACGCTGTTTCTTGGTTGAAAAGTTTGGCACTTCTTGTTTTGAACCAATCAAACAAATTTCAATAAAAGTACCCAAAGTTTTTAATCCAACATGGTTATAAATTATGGTTACCAGTTTAATTTGCAGTCCAATGTCCCCTCCCCACCTCCCTGCAACATTTTCCTATTGTTGGTTTGATCTCTCTAATTCAGAAAAAAAACACCGCTCTCAATTACAGATGTTTTTTCTACTTGCCAAACTTGTTCTATATGTCTTAAGATTTGACACTGCACTGGGGCAATTTTTTCACTACTATAAAAACATTGTTTAAAAGTTTAAAAATACACGCAATAGAAAGTTTTAGCGATTCCCATAAAGATTAGGTTTTAAATGTTTTTTTTCTCAAATTTTTTTCTTAGATTTTTCATAAAGAGGAAAAAATCTTTGTTTTGCAATCCTTAAGTGTTTTTCAATGAGAAAAAACCGTCGAATTAAAAAACATTGAGAAAAAAAATACTTCAATGAAAACATACAACAATGTTATTGCTAATCTTTCTGGTGATTAATGTAAAAAAGGTGTTTTAATACTAAAAAAATATTGGTTGATACAAACTGCAAACAAACTTGTCTAAAATATTACACATCTAATCTTTATTTACAGAAGTAAGGGGTAATTTTGTTTATTGAAATTGTCTTATCCATGGTATTTGCAATGGATTTGAACATTCTTGTTTTTTATTCATTCGTACTGCACTGTTTTCTTTTTTTAAATTTTGCCATTTGGAAAAATATATTTGGATTATAAATATTTCTAAACAAGGATGACAACATCCATAAAAGCGAAGCTCTAATATCAGATGGAAGGACAAACGTATAATACCTCTTGTAGAGTTTCATAACCTAATGAGCATCAGCAGAACATTAAAATGTAATTATAAAAATGTATATAAATTTATTGAAAAATGCGTAACTACAGGATACAGTAAAAGGACCTAATTTCATTTTTATGATTTGATTATAGAGATGCCTCGCTTATAATAATTTACCCTGTTGTAGAATCACTATTCCAATCAGATGAATAGGATAATTATGCAAAAAGTTGTTGTAAAAAGAAGTTTAAAATTGACGTACGCACTTTTGTGTAACGATCATAGAGTTGCTACGATTTTGAAATCGCACCAGATTGTTATAGGAATCACCCTGCAAAGTTTAAAATCGATAGGAACATTCCAAAATGTTTAAATTTACTAAAAGAGGTAACCGTTATATATTGATGAACGAACCGATTATAATTATGAAAATGCTTTGCTTTTAAAAACATAATATATTACCATTAATTTAAATCTTTTTATAGTTTGTTTTGGTATCTCTTATGGTTCCAAGATAGGAAGGGGGTGTAATAATACCTCGCCCCCAAAATAAGGTTTTTTAGGACAACATCCCCCCCCCCCCCCGAAAAACATATACAAAAGTAATTACAGTTTTACTTTTATAAGCATTTTATAAAATTGTAAAAAAAAATAACAAGAAAGGTTATGTCATATTGCAGCATAGCTACTTCATAACTAATGCATGTACGTATGTTCTACGTATGCATGTTAGACATACTAACGTACATTCAAATGTCTTTATTGTTTTTAAAAAATTATATTATAATTATGTTTTGCCTACAGGTATATCACTCAGGAATAATGTATAGCCAACAAGCGAAATTAATCTAAAATAATATTTGGGAGGCAGATATAAAGTCGTTAATACTAATTTTGAAGCTAACAGCTAAAAATCATGTATGGGTTCCGTGATTTAAAAAAAAATTCGCTGTTTATATACGCTTACCATACTTTTTCATTAATTAATTTTTAGCTTATTGATAGTAGTATAATTGTCCGTTGTAGGCAGGGATAAGACAATTAAATATAAATTGATTCACATTTGCACTGATAATAAACAAAATTGACCCTAATGTAGATCAAAATTAATGGTTGAACCAGTTTGACCGACAAAAATTTTTTTGGAAAAGCTATGCTTCTAAAAAAACTATTAAAAGAAATTATCTTAATAGGAAGTTGTATAACTTGTAATGAAATTAAACAAGGATGACACCAGCCATAATATCGCAGCCTAGAACTGGAAAAATACTGCTTATTTTGGGGACAGCGAAAAGTGTCATGTGTGACGTCATTAAAATATGTCTATAATGCGCAAAAGTTGTGTTTTTATTAAATATGATTTTTTAGCGCTTTAAGATAATTTTTGATTATTCATTGATGAGAGAGAATTAGCAGAGTTATAGATTTTATAATTTTATAAAAAGATAAGCACAAACGGAAAGATAATTTGAGGAGTAGTTAATAAAATAAAATGAACGACAATTAAAAAACATTTAACGTAGCTAATTGTATGTGGGTGCGTGTTGGATAGCTTTTTTGGAGAGTAGCATTTCTATAAATCAAACAATCCCTTTCATTAGAGTATATTGCAGGTGTATAATAGGCTAAATACAGAGAGAGAGGTGACAATGGGCTGTTTATTACACTAGTCCCTAAATAACGTTTTCTTATTCGTCGGCTTAACAACTTTAGAGACTTTATTAAGTTAAGTGTTCAAACGTTCCAATAACTAATTTTACACTACAGAAATGGTGATTTCGTGTATTATCATTGGGGGTGTACATAAATTTATCGGCCATTGTTTTATCCCTTCAGATCCCTGGATTCCTTTTTATATGTTTTTATTTGTCCAATTTTTTATATTCTTTTATAGTAAAAGAATAGTTTTCGATTGTGTTTTTTTATTAGATTGTTCATCAAATTTTTAAAAACTTTTCTTACCTATTTTTGTATTCTTCAAATAAGTAATATATGCGTGTGTGTGTGTCTGTCTGTACCGAAAGATCTCGCTAACCGCTGAACTGATATAGTTGTCCTTTAAATTGGAACTTCTCATAGGTCTCTCACCACTTGGAAAACCCCTCACCCCCCCCCCATTTTTTAATTTTTTTATTTAAAAACTAAAATTAAAAAATAGAGAGTGGTCGATTCTCCCCCCCCCCTAAACATTTTTTATATTTTTAAAACTTAAATACAAAATGGAGGGGGCTGGTATAAAAAAAACATGCCAATAAAGACAATAAAATTTTGTATAACTTTCTACATAAACCTAGTCCCTAACTTTAGGTGGGAAAGTGATGTAAATCGTTTTATCCTCTATTGTTCTGTCCCTTCCTCCCTGAATGGTATGTAAAGAAACCAGGGCTCGGCAGCTGCGTCAGTCGCTATTAAGCCTTAAATTAAAACCCGTCTGGATGCTTTAAAAATATTCGATAAGAGAGATTGCTTTATTTTGGTCTGAATTAGACTTTCAGCTTATTTTTTTAAATTGTAAAAGGTTGATTTCCCTCAGGCTTACAGTCGGCTAATACGGGGCTGCCGAGCCCTGAAAGAAATTCTCTAATTTTAGATTGTAAGTGCTTTACAGGATTATTCAAATTACCCTATATTGTGATTTCAGCGTTTTTTCATTACAGCACAAGAACGAACACGTCTAATAGCAAAATATCGAAAACGACAAGCATTCAATTTTAAAATTATAATACTGGATGTAGAATATAATTGGATATTGTGATAGGGAGAAAATTGTCTTCAATGTAGGTTGCTATTTCAACTTTCATCTATTGGTCAGTTTGTTCATTCAGTTATGAAACCCACTATTTCATAAAAAGTTTCAAATGCATAGGAGAATGGCTTGAAAGCTAAATTTAGGTGTTCTGCAATTTTTAATTAGAAAATGCCATCGTTGTTTCAAAAGTATGCTGTGCTATCTTTGAACTGAGACTAGCGCTAGCGATTTCTTTTTTATCATATTCAGCGATTTTTATAGAAAACCGACTGGCGCTAGTTGTAGAGTAGATTTTAACAAAAAAATTGGATATCATATCTTTGGCCTTGTAAGTTTGAGTGGAAATATGCAGTAGAGCAAAAAACCTGCAGATTGCTGAGAAATTGTTAAAACTGCCGTCGTGCCGTTATCTGTTGATTTTTTTAGAGGCCTGATAAAATTTTGTGCATGTATTTCCAGGCCTCTAAAAAAGCTCTTTAGGTTAGCAAAAGATTGAAATTCAAAACAGTGCATTTTGAGTATCACGTCTAATGTTTATGCTTGTTTTCAATACTGTCTAATTCTAGAGCTTTGTTTGTAAGGATGTTATCATCCTTAGCTGGATCTGTAAATGTGTAGCTGTTGCTGTAGCCGTAGCCGTGGCCGTAGGAGCTGCCGCTACTGTAGTTGTAGCCGTAGCCACTGCCAGCGCTGCCAATTTTTAAATGTTTGAAGTTTTTACGTAATATTATTATTTTTTTCTTTTTTTACTGAAAATTCAAAAAGTGGTTGTGATTTAAAGATCGCATATAGCCGTGGCCACGCGTAGCAAATTTGATTTAAAGATCGACATTAGGTTATTAGCTGCACCTCTGGCAGCGGCAACGGCAACGACTACACATATGAAGATCCAGCTCTTGTTTTTAACATTATATTAATATTTTGTGTAATTTTGAATGGTAACCGTGAATTTCTTTATTCCTTGACAAATGTTTTGGATAAAAGTTTGGAATGATAAGATAAAAAAAGTCTTTAGCTTAAGGTTTTATACACTCACATTAATATATTACTATTTAAGTGCGTAATTTTTAAAAGCGAAGCTTTCTTATAATTAGGATAAAACCATCCATACATACAGTTAGGTCTTTTCGTTAATTGAATTGAGCAGGTTAGAATTGTCCAAACTTTGCATTATGATTCCTTTATCAGTTAGATACTGTTTAAGAAGCGTAGCCACTCAATAAGCGTTACTGGAATGTCCGTAAGTCTATTTCAAACATGTTAATTTTTAACATTTTTATACGACAATGTTTTATTTGTTATAATTATAAGCGAAGCATCTGTAGAGCAAGTCCTAAAAATGTAAGTATGTCCTTAAACAATATTCTGTATTTCCGCAGTTGTGCCAAATATTACTTTAAGACTCGTGCATTCATTCTCTGCTTATTCAGTTCTGTCACTCAACAGGTGTTAATGTTCGTTTGTCCTACCCTTCCAGGGGAAAAATTGTCGTTAACTCAGGTGGCTAACATAGACATCAATAACTGGTTAGTTCATTCATTAAGTTGGGTATCCGAACGTTTTAACCACGTATTATAATCTACAGAAGGCACAATTTTGTTTATCGTTATTGGGGATGTACATTAATTAAGCAACCCATTGTCTTATCCCTCTAGATCCCTGGATAAATTATGTTGATAGAAAGAAATCCTTTTGGGCATTCTTTTATTGGGCATTTGGGGGGTTGATTATTCTAATACCATTCATAGACCAATGCTTAACATCTCTGTAATTAAAATGCGGAATTATACAAGATTTTACTGGACATACAGACAGACTTAAATTATAATTTATTATGATAAATAATATATTAAAATCAGTGAATTTGAACAAAACAAGACAACATCCATAAGTAGCAAAGGACAAAAAAATCATGGATGGGAATACGGATAATCAAGAATCACGAAACCTTACTCGTGTATTTCTATATTTTAATATTTATATTTTGTAGCATGAATGAAAGACCGACGGACAAAGTAAACTACATTCTGGATGCTCATTGGTATAGAGAATCTTCACACACAAAAATCAGCTGTTATCACATTTCCCCCTGAGTGTTACGGACTTACTGACTGACAGACGGGCGGACGGAAGAGCAAACATAATTATAGAGTATCCCACATACCAAAAAAAGGTTAAAATGAAGATCAGACTGGCCCCCTGCACTAAAATTTTCGATATAAAATATAAAAAAAAAGATTAATAAATTTCTTTCTCATTTTATCTTATTTTGAAGTGTAATATAATAAATCTGAATTAATAGAATAAACCTAAATATCAAGTCATCAGGATTTATATTATTAAAATATTAGAGTCTATCAAATTACAAGATGAAATAAACTTAAAGAATGTCTTGACTCTGTGTGTAAAAATTGTGTATTTAGTGTAGTACACCAGGGAATACAGGGATGATACAATGGACAATATTTCATAGATAGTACATCCCTATAACAATAAACAAAATCATCCCTAAGGTAGATTTAAATTTTTGGTTAGAAAATTCTAACACTGCAAGTTTGAACCAACCAATCAAGATTTAATCAAAAACAACCAAATCTTTTCAGCCAACCAATGAGATAATGTGTTTGAAGTAAACTTTGGATATCAGTATAATAATTTCCAGTGCACTATCCCCTGCCTCCCTGGTAAGAACAGCATGGAATCTGTGTGTAAACTCTGCTCACATCATGCAATCCGCAAGTAAAGTCAGTGTAAGTTTGTCCGCTCAGGATTAAACAACTCCAACACAAGGGGGGATCAGCCTCCTTTTCTATCAAATTTCTACCAGTAAACAACTAAAAGTTGGGCTTTAAAGTGCCTAGTTATACCTCCCATCATAGTTATTATCAGGTAAAGCTTTAATTTTTAATTTTAAATGAATAATAACGCCAAAAACTGGGAACAAAGAGAGGGTACGAATAAAGTACACTTTTGTGTGCAAGTGAATTTTTCCCGAGTAAGGACACAAAATTGAATACACTTTGGCGGAGAACAATTTTCTTTTGCAAATATTTACCTTTTACCCTTTTTTTCACCATTTATTTCAATTTTATTCATTACTATTTATATATTACTAGCGGCTACGCCCCTAGAGGCCACTTTAAACTGTAATTTAAAAGAAAATATTAAAATAAATTTTTTTGAGTCATTTTTTTCTTAGGGTGATTTCTCTTGGGGGGGGTGGTACTTTTCCCAAAATAATTATAATTTCGCAGGTATTAAAATTTTTAAAGTTGAAAAAAAATATTTCTAAGAGGATATTACCAAAATTATTTATTTTTATAAATGCTACGATCTAAAAATATTTTTCAAGAGTTTTTTTGATTGTTTATTGTTTTATTTTTTGATAGTTTAACATGGATATTGAATATATTGAGTAAAAATGCAATTTTTCTTGTTGACAACTACTACTACTGAAAGGCAAGCAATTATTTTCTGCCTCATTTTTTTCTTTCAATAATAATTCTTATTAAAATAAAATTTATTTAATTAAAATGTTATGTATAGATGAATTAGTAAGATTGTTTTCTTAATTAACATAAATGCATTTTATGTCAATCAAATATAAAGAATTTTCCAAATAAAAACAAATGAATTTCTTTTTTTAGAAATTCACTTTGTAAATGAGTAGCTAGTTAAGTTTAATAATTTAACATATTAACATTTTTGAAAATCACGTACGTGTTTTTGTATTCAAAGGCCTAAAATAGCCTGAAACCTTGCCAAGACTTAAATAAAAGAGCCTAAAACCATCACTGGACCTATGTGAAGCTTACCTAAATTGGAAAACCCTATCGGTTCAGTAGTTATTAAGATGTTAAGCTTTAGCAAAAACTTAATTTAAAATTGTTAAAAATATGAAAATAAATTTTAAATTGCTACTAAAATATAAAGTCTTATAAAATAATCTAAAAGAAAACCTTAAACTTACTTAGGTATTCTTGAAAAATACAAACATACCATCACCACGTTTTCACAGATTTTCTGCTGCAAAACAAATTTTTTTTCTAGTTTTTATCTGAAAATATTTTTTAATGTTGCTTTAAAAAATCTCTTTCAATGTTAATTAAGAAACAAAAATTAATGTCTTTAGACAAAATTCTGTGCATGATTCTCCAGGACGTCCAAGCTTTTTGATTTAAGGGGGGGGGGGAAATTAAAAATACGGTACCCGAACTTTATTTTGTGGGGGTTAATATTTATTTCAGAGGTAAGCACATCCAAGCTTTTTTTTATTTGGGGGGGATAATCACCCCTTTACCAACACCCCCTTGGACATGGACGTCTCTGACGCTTCTGTTGTTTAATATGTTTTTTATGCATATTTACTATAGATGACTAACTAAGAAGAATTTGTCAATAGTATCATTAAAATGGATGTAGAATGTATGTGGATATTATGACAGGGGAAATTTGTCGTCAATTTTGCTTGCTAACATAAACATGAAAACTCGTTTATTGGGATAAAGGGGATGAAAGGGGTATTGTTATTTTAGCCCGCTGCTTGTTTCACATTTTTAGAAAATATGAAAATCTGGTGAAAGATCCAAGTAATAATATATCCATTATTATTAAGGATATGGATAAAGAACTCAAAGAAAACCTTTTGTCATCCAACTTTTTGACTGTATTAATTGGTCATTATTTTGGCTGACATATTAAACGAAGGGAACAAAACTTTACAAAAGAAACGTATATTAGTTAATTATTTTGAATTAGTTCAATGGTCTATTAATAGAGCCCCGCAGGGCTAGGGTTTCGTACTGTTAAAGACCAATCTGGGGTTAGAAAAATAAATAAAGTAATGAAAAAAAATGTATAAAAGTAGTATTGTCTACTTGTTCCTTTCAGGGATTGAAAGGGATAAGACAATGGCTGATAAATTGATGTACATCCCTAATGATGATACACTAAATTACTCCTTATGTAGATTACGAATCTCGGGTTAAAACGTTTGGACACAAATCTTAATGAACCAACCAATCAAAATTTAGTATAGTTCCAAGTTGTTAAGACAACGAAGAAAACATTATATCAAAATCTTGGGGACTTGTGTAATAAACAGATAAATGTCTCTTCCCTCCCTGATTTCTAATACTAACAAATTAATCTGCTGTGGCTCTATCCCTGTAATTTTACTATGAGGAAGGCTGCGTGCAATTTTCCAATCGTATAATTGCTTAAAGAGTTGAAAGAATAATGATTCTTTTCAAATCTTTAAACTGTTTTTAACCTATTTTTTTATCATATATCAAAAATATACTATGACACCAGTAGATTCAGACTGCAGAGCCAAATTTGAATTAAGTCCCCAATAAACTTTTTTTGAGGGATTTAAAAATCAATTTTATATGTTGCTGTGATCATTTTGATGGAAGCAAAAGCATTTTTTAGTTTGGGGTTAAATTGTTTCTTACAGAACAATTTGATGTGATTCAGATTATATCAATACAATAATAAAAACTCTACTCTGTTCGATGCAAATAATTTTTTTCTAAAACAATAATTTATATAGAAGAAATTTAACATTAAAATAAAACATATTATTCTGAAGTCTGAACCAATTAGAAGCCTTGTTTCATTTCAGTTTTT
Source organism: Acartia tonsa (assembly GCF_053477335.1). Classification (NCBI taxonomy): domain Eukaryota; kingdom Metazoa; phylum Arthropoda; class Copepoda; order Calanoida; family Acartiidae; genus Acartia; species Acartia tonsa. The sequence goes on along the minus strand of NC_137269.1, from coordinate 44,404,589 downwards.
TACAATTCAAAAAAGAGTGTTTTCACAAAGTGACTTATTTCCAATGTAGTTAAATAATTTTTATTTAATTAAAATGAAAAGAATGAAAACTATACACATAAAAGATAAATGCTTTTTAAAAATATTAAAAAAAATAAGTTTGAATAATCTTATATTTTATCATATTTGTATATGTGACAAAAAAAAATTGTTGTATTGCGTAAACGTTTGTTGTCATCTTTTACTATTTAACCCTTTACAGCCAATTTTTTTGTGTTTTAAATAAGTGATGGAAAACAAGCACGATAAAGTTAATTCATTGATATATTGTAAAGAATTAAGTTTTTAATGAATTAATTTAGATGAAATCAAAAGGCCTAATTTTACTCTATACCAGAATACTATATATATGAAGCAAAACACTCTAAAAGCTACGAATTTTACCCAAATAAAAAAAGACCTTTTGCTCTGATCAAAAAAGACCACAGCAACAGTAAAATTAATTTTTAAATCCCCTCAAAAAAGTTTATTGGGGACTTAATTCAAATTTAGGCTCTGCAGTTTAATTCTACTGGTGTCATAGTATATTTTTGATATATGTTTTAAAAATAGGTTAAAAACAGTTTAATAGTTATTTTTCGCATCGTATTATAAAAAGCTTTCCACGGATATATAAATTTACAATTTCAAGATTAAAACCAATTTGTATACCCAGTTGCCAAAGGCACTTGCTAAAAACCTGGTTTTAATCTTATGATTGTACATTTTTATATTCATAGAAAACTGGATTTAATAGGATGCTTTAGCTAATTTTTCAGTATGGCTGAGAACCTGTTCTAATCAACCGGATATTAATCTGTTTCGAAGCCAATATTATTATTCCTTTGTTCTGTAATCTTAGCGGCAGCCGTCATTAAGCCTCTGCGAAATCAACCTTTTACAATTAAAAAAACTAGTTGGAAGTCTAAAACTGATCAATATATGGCAATCCCCCTTTTTAAAAATTTAAGTTTGAGGCTAATTCGCTCTTCTAATCTTGGCTGTGTTAATATTCCCTATGTTATTGGTTGATTTTCAAAGACCCAATTGAAAGTTGGCACAGAGTCCTTGGGAAGGGGACATACAGTTATTTGCCGTCTTCATGGGGAGTGAAAAAGAGTATGGGGGGCCCCCCATACTCTTTTTTTGGGGGGCCATATATTCTCAATATAAACTATTTAAAAACGCTTCTCTGGCAAGAATATGACACAGAACGTTTGCCTGCCTTTTTCTCCCTGTATATATCCTTTGCTCCTTGCTCACACCTCCCTCTTCCATTTCCCTATCGTCTGCCTTTAAAAGAGAGGTGGGGGAGTGGGGAGTGAAAAAGAGTATGTGGGCCCCCCATACTCTTTTTTTGGGGGGCCATGTATTCTCAATATAAACTATTTAAAAACGTAACTCTGGCCAAAGAAAACAATCAATTAATAAATCATATAATAATCAAAATTATTTTAAAATTTTGTTGAAAAGTTTTTATAGTTTGAATCAACAAATTAGGACATAATAAAGAAACCTAAACTTTTTAAAGCCAATGCTGAGATGAGAAACTTTGGGTGCGAGTATAATTTACAGTGCAATGTCTCCTCCCTTCCCAGAGAAAAAAGAATCTTTTTAAGATAAGAAAAAAATGTTCAAACTTCCAACTTTCTTAAAATTTGTTTTGCATCATTTTATTCGCATCTTTAGTTTAACATACATAATTATTGATTCTTGTGTAGCGAAGATACACTACTAATGAAATCATTTTTCAGTATGGCTTCGAAACCGATTAATATCCGGTGGATTTAAACCGTTTCTGCGCCCTACTTACATGTTTCGTATCAAATTATAGACAATTTTATATTAGAAAAATAAAATTAAACCATAAAATTAATCCCCTGTTTTGTGAGCCAGGGCCTTCAGCCCGTCGGGGCCAATCAAACAGGAAAACTTCTGCGTAAAATTGTCTTTAATACGAAGCAAAAAATATTAGTTATTTATCGCGTCGTATTATAGACACCTTTCCGCGGATATCAAAATGAAAAATTATATGATTAAAATCAGATTAGTTAGCCCCGAGGGTAAATTTTACGATTTTTAAATCAATATTTGTGGAAAATTGTCTCTAATACGCTGCTATAAAGCATATTTCAGTATGGCTGAAAACCGGTTATAATCCATCGGATATCAATCGGTTTGAAAGCCATACTGGAAATCTAAATTATTATCATAAAAAATAGTCCCCTATTAAATGCAGCATAATCTATTATTTTGGTTTAAAAGTGAAGTTAAAGTGATATTATGCATTTTAGCTGTTATACAAACAAGAAAAGCACCAGAGAATAGGGATATGTAATTAGAGGAAAACTTTTGTCTCTAAAATTATTTCTTGTTGGAGACCTTTTTAGTCTGCCAGTAAATTGCCAACCTTTTTATTGTACGAACATTGTTTGGAATCCCTAATGAGTTAACCTGTTTTAGGCCATAGCTATTCCCCATATTCTAACTATTTATGTCGCATTTTTAATAAAATTCTTATCCCTGCCAACCCTGATGAAAAAAGCATTGGTTAGAAAAGTATAGAATGCAACACTTAGAAATTTTGAAAACCTGCATTTCAATAATTTTCTATAACTCACTCTCCAACTACAAGCTGTATAATAGACTATAAAAGTTTTAAAGATTTTTAATCAATATAATAGATTTGAAATCTGCATAAAATTTTAAGGATTTTTTATAAAATTAGTTTTTTATATAATTCTTTATTTAAAGGCGCAAATACAAATTAAGTTAAATAATTTTGAGATCTGTGATTGGTGGATTGAAAACTATCTGCGCTCTGATTGGAGAAGCTTAAGTGACGTACACCATTCAACCAATTAGAGCGTAGGTAGTTTCCAATCCAGCTATCCTATTGGTCAAAATTTATTAACTTAAATCGTATTTGCGCCTTTAAATAAAGAATTATATAAAAAACGAATTTTATAAAAAATCCTTAAAATTTTATGCAGATTTCAAATCTATTATATTGATTAAAAATCTTTAAAACTTTTATAGTCTACTGTATAAAAGCTAGTTTTAGATTAAAATCTAGTAATTTTATATTTTTTCTTGTCCTATAATTAATTTTTAACATGAGGCGTGCAGAAAGGGAGTATAGGAGGGGAGTAAGGTTGAGTGAGTGGTTGGACCGGACATCTAAGGGGGTGTAAACACGTCTGCCCCCATGACACTACAAATATACACCTCTTGTTGTCTGAAATACACCCCCTCCCCCTAATGTTGGATTTTAGTTAAATGTAGGTGTCAAACCCTTGGAAAACCCTTTGCACGCCACTAATCTTAACCCTTATAGATGTTAGATATCAAATCAAACTAGAAGGATAATCATTAAGATATTAAGACAATAATAGTCCGATGAATTAGGACCGATTCTGATTCTCCTCCATACTGAAAAATCATGTATAGCATCATATTATTTACAATCTTCCAAGAGTATTAAAATAAAAATCATGAATTAATAATTTTACTATCTGCGTAAAGCTGTCTATAATATGAAGCGGTATATAACTATTGTTTTCCTATTTATTCTAGGAGCCGATTATGTCTTTCTGTCATTCGGTCTGTAATACCCAAGTATTTTTTCTATCTTATAAAAAAAACTATTTTTGGATAAAATGTATAATAATGCAACATTTTAAAATTCCATTGCATTAATGGATTTATTATTACCTGGATCTTACACTAGATTATCATTAACTCTTATCAAGTGAAAATTTAGCTGTCTAAAATAGTGACACCCTCACATTTACACTTCCTTTACCCTATTATCTCCACTCCTAAGGGATGAACGAAATAACCAATACCCCATGTTAGCAAGCTAGATTGACGACATTTTTCTCTGTCATAATATCCACTTATATTCTACATCCATTATTGCATTTTTAGTTCTCTTTCTGTTTTAATAATAATTTTATATGTATACAAAAATATTTTAAACATTAACATTCATTAACTTTCAAAGTTGGGTCGTAAAGGTACACTCCCTGTTTCATTTTTTTGTATTTCCAATATAAATTTGTTAATCCTGATTTAAAGATAATAATATAAGAATTAGGAAATGTTCAGGGAAGGGTTACAACTATTTTGGGTGAGTGTACCTCCTTGCTTCCACCCCCCCCCTCTCCTTTTTTTTGTTTATTTTTCCCTTTTAAGAACTAAAATTGAGAGAGGAAAATCAACTAACCGCTAAGTTTAAGAGGGTGTGACTTTTTTTACCTTACACTTCCCTTGTATTGGATCCATTTCTTGAAGGTGTACACCCTTATTGAGGCAGGTGTAGGGTCCAGAGGAGTAAAACTTAGAAAAGGTTTCCACTAGGGTTGGGCCGGATATCCGGCCATTTTCAATATCCGGCCGGATACCGGATATTGAAACTATCCGGCCGGATATCCGGCAATATAATATTTTATAATTTACAACAAAAATTTTTGCTCTTTTAATTATAAATGGCTGTAATTTTCTTATTAGTGAAGCTATAAGAACAATTTTTTCTGAATATGTTTATCTTAATTTTTTTTCTTCTTAAATCTGAAATAAAAAAATGGTCATCAAATTCAACTCCCCCCCCCCTCTCAAATGCCCCTAGAGGCCTCTAAGGGCGTAGCCGCCTGTTTTATATAATAAGATGCCAGTAATTTGGCCGGTTATCCGGCCGGATATCCGGCAATTTGGCCGGTTATCCGGCAATTTGGCCGGATATCCGAAAGTTTGCCAGATATCCGGCCGGATACAAGATATCCGGTATCCGGTATCCGGCCAAAAAACTATCCGGCCCAACCCTAGTTTCCACCCCCCTATTTTTACAGGGGATGGATACACCCCCCTATTGCGATCCTAGAATGGGCATTTTTAGAACTATAGTTGAATGAAAGAGAGCCCTTTTAAGTTGTGTGCTTTTATAAGTAAGACAGAAATAATTATATTCAAGGAAAAACACATAAATTGAAAACAAATAGTGTCCTTTTGAATATGAAACAAAATTTCCACACACATAAAATAAAAAGTAATAGTTTCCTTTTAAAATATTGCATAAAAATTGCATGTTATTATAAGTAAGAATTAGAAATTTAAATTCAAGAAAAAAACACATAAATTTAAAACAAATACTGTTCTTTGAATATGTAAAAATATTTCCACATATAGAATAAAAAGAAAGAGTTTCCTTTTAAGTTATTGCTTGGAAATTGCATGCTATTTTAAGTTAGACTTAAATATCTATTTTTAAGGAAAAACCCACAAATTGAAAACAAATAGTGTCCTTTTGAATATTTAACAATATGTCCACAAACATAAAATAAAAAGAAAGAGTTTCTATTTAAGTTATTGCATGGAAGTTGCATGCTATTGTAAGTTAGACTTAAAAATTTATTATTAAGGAAATACACATGAATTAAAAACAAATACTGTCCTTTGAATGTGTAACAATATTTCCACATAAAATAAAAAGAAAGAGTTTCCATTATTATTGGATGGAAGTTGCTTACAATTGTAAGTATTACTGAAATATTTATATTTAAGGAAAAAACACATAAATTTAAAACAAATACTGTCCTTTTGAATGTGTAACAATATTTCCACAAACATAAAATAAAAAGAAAGAGTTTCCTTTTAAGTTATTGCATGGAAGTTGCATGCTATTATAAGTAAAACTTGAATATGCCTTTTTAATGCAAAACCCACAAATTGGAAACAAATAGCGTTTTTTTGAAAATGTAAAATTATTTCCAAACATATAAAATAAAAAGAAAGAGTTTCCATTTAAGTTATAGCATGAAAGTTGTATGCTATTTTAAGTTAAACTGAAATATGTATCTTTAAGGAAAAACACATAAATTGAAAATAAATAGTGTCCTTTTGGATATGTAAAAAAATTTCCACACACATGAAATAAAAAGAAAGAGTTTCCATTTAAGTTATTGCATAGAAGTTGCATGCTATTATAAGTGAGTAAAAGTTGTTATACCTAAAGTTACAACTCTATAAACTATGTTATCAGATGTGAATAAAACACTATAAAAAAATATTTTATTTTTTTTTCAAAAATAGACAGATAGACAGATTAAGTTTTTTTGTTAGAAGCTTAAGTACATAAAAATAAAAAAATTTATTTGATTTTGAATGATAACCTTTTTTTGTTATTATGGATAATTTGATTCAATTAAAGTGTCATATTATTTCTATTACAAGAGAAAGAAAGCAAATAATCACTAAAACTGCGTTGCTTTAAAATTGTATTATATTTTATCAAATTAAAGAAAACGTAGCAGACAATTTAGTATAAAACTTTTGTAACCTTTAAATCAATAAACAAATGTTCTTAGTTACGGACATGTATGGATAGTGATACGCCTATATGTCTATCTCGTTCTCTGTCTATCTATATAATGTTAGAATTGTCCTATCGATTTCAAATTTAATATGAAGATTCATGTATTATTTTAGATGATTTAGAATGTATAGCAACTCTATAATCGTTACCAGAAGGTATTTACGTACATTTAAGACATATTGATTTTTTAAATTTTTACAACAATTTTTACAGCAAAGTAAACATCTCAAGAATTAAGTTTTAGAAATGTTAGCATATCCTTTAACGGTATTCTGTTTTAAAGAAGTTTGCTACGATTTTCCTTAAAATTTAGATTAAGCTTATGTATTTATCTTCCGCTTATTCAGTTCTGGCACTAAACTACAAGTAATAACCCTTAACAGTCGGGGGGGGGGGGGGGGGGGTTCGTTGAGCTGAGATAACAGGGGGGGAGATAACGCCTCCTCCCCCCCGACCGATAAAGGTGCGGCAAGGGGCCCGTTTGTTAAGGGTTAATGTTCGTTTTTTCTAAAAGTTCAGAGCTTCGCTTTCATTGATGTTGTCATCCTTGTTTCATTTTTAATGTTGTTTACTTAAAATGCTGGTTTACTTTACCTTCAGTTATAATGTGTAAACACCATTTCTATCTTTAGTTCGGATCTGAGATAATTTAGGTAAATAATGCCCAAACTTTGCATAAATATCAATTATTACAATATCTTACAATCTATAAGTTGTGTTAATTTTTTTTGCACAAAGCTGCTCTATAATTCATTTTGCCCATTTGTCCGTTTGTCCTTAATGCTGTATGTAATGTAATTTAGAATAGACAGCTAATTTTTCAGTGAGCATTCACTATATAATTTACGTAATCTGTCGGTCAGGATTTTCTATGACTTATAGAATATTATCTCACTTTTTATCTTTTTTATGACATCTCAACATCTGCTTTACAATTTACTTTATCCGTTTGTCCATCCATAATTTTTCTGCTTCGCTACTTATGGACGTTGTACTCAAAACATTACTCTGTCTTTTAATCAAATTCATTATTTACTCTTGATGAGCAAAATCGTGGATTCTATACCCAACTGTTGCCGTCAATTTAGGTTCCTAATAGTGACATCATTTATTAGTCAGTTCGTTCATCCAGTAGGTGGGGAAGGGATGGGGTAAAGGGGCTAGAGGGGAAGTATCGTTATTTTCGAGTACATGATAATCTGGTGTGAGATCCAGGTAATAATAAATCTATTTTGTTTAGGTATAAGCAAAATCGTGGATTCTATACCCAACTGTTCAAATAACACTTTCAACATTACGAGGTAAGGAATGTATTACACTGTATCTTATATTAAAGAACATATAAAACTAATCTGAAGGGATAATAAATTGGCCGATAAATTAATGTACATTACATCGCCAATGATATTAAAAAAATATTCCTTCTGAAAAGTATATTTCAATTAGAAGTTGAAACGTTTGGACACTAAACTTAATGAATCAACCCATCAAAATGCAATAAAAGTCCACAAAGTTGTTAAGCGAAAGAATAAGAAAACATTATTATAAAACTTTGGGCGTATTATAATTGTCCCTTTAATTAATAAACTTAAATATAAGTTTAATTTGACAACGTTGTATATTTTTTTCTATCAAGACGCTTAAAAAAAAAGATTATTACTGAAAAAATTTAAAGGCTGCCTTATTTATCATGTATTGATAAAAAATTTACATCAGATTTGCAATCTGAATTAGTTTTCTGTATCTAAAATGTGTTATTATCATGTTAATCTGTCCGACTGTTTAAACTTCACTTTATAGATGTTGTCATCCTAATTTAAAATACTATCATTTTGTAAAACCAATAAAATAAAATTTATTTTAAAAATTTGTAATAATAATATTGGTCAAAATTCAACGTTAAAAATGTATGATAGTATATTGTTGTTTATTATTTCCCATAAAATGATACTTTACAATCTAATACGGGCGTATTAAAAGTTTTAGGGGAAAATCCTTCATTTTACTATCGGACAATTCACAATCTCCCCCCTTAATTTTGAGAATAGTTATTTATAGTATCGTATTATAGACAGCTTTGCCGCGGATATTATAATGAAATATTATAAGCTTAAAACCAGTTTTAATAGACCTGAGGGGCTGAAGGTTTGGGCTAACAAAAATGGTCTTAATATAATGATTTTTATTTTTTTCGTAGAAAAATAGATATAAAACGGATCGATACATGCTTTTTCAGTATGGCTTTGAACTGGTTGTAATACAGCGGATATTAATCGGGTTGGAAGCCTTATTGGAAAAAAAGAATAATTATCGGCCTTCTTTTATGTTCATAATGATTAATGTTTTATTTAACCTTTTTGAAAATGAAAATTAAAAATAATTTTCTGCGGATAGTAAAATGAAAACAAAAATAGGTTTTATTTCTTTTTCTGGCCTTGGAATTCAGCCTCTCGGGGACAACCTTAAGAAAACTAGATACCCCCCACCCCCCCAATACCAAATCAAAATAAGGGAAAGGGAGGTCATAACCATTCCAATGTCGAAAAAAAGCAATTTTACCAAATATTAAAAGTATTAAAGATAAAATCAAACTGTAAATCATGTTTAGAGGGGTAGGGAATTAAGGTTTGGAAGACAATTAGGTTTCTAGATCATATCATCCAATGAGGGATAGTACATTGGGATGTGTATTACACTAGCCCCCAAAGTTTTATTACAACGTTTTCTTCTTCGTTGACTCAACAACTTTGGAGTTCATTAAGTTGAATGACCAAACGTTTAAACCACTAATTGTAATCCACAAAGAGGATAATTATCGTATCATCATTACGGATACAGATCAATTTATCGGCAATTGTCTTATCCCTTTACATCTCTGATATTATCAACCAACAATTTTTTGATATTTTTGAAGTTTCTAATTGATTGAAATCTATTGTCTAATAGAAAATGGCATAAAGCCTTATCGAGATCATTGCTCTAGAGAATCAATCTATCTGCCCAACTATCTATTTTTCTGCCTATCTATCTATCTATTTATCTCTATAATTTTAGTTTAGCTGGCTACTTTGAGAATCCTTCCCCATTTATTAACCAATTATCTATCTATGTATCTGTCTATCTAATTTCTATCTATTTTTCTATATTTCAGTTTAGCTGGCTACTTGGGGAATCCTTCCCCATATTCGAACCACATGATCAACAGGAAAATAAACCAAAATAAACTTCACATAGTGTCTCAAAAAATGAGGCAGGTGAGAGAAGAAGTGAGAAAGAAAACCCCTAAAAAAGAGATGGATAATTCCTCGTTTTCATGACGTCACATGGCTGATTTTAAAGTTAAATTATGCGTTGTGTTGACCCAGGTACATTACAATAAATAGAGAATATACGTGGATATAATGACAGGGCAGAATTGTTGTCAATTTAGGATGCTGCTAGTTCTTTCATCCAATAGGAAGGCAGTGAATGGGGCTGATGGGGGGTGGGGGCGTTATTTAAGCCTATTTCAAGTTTTACTTACATGATAATCTTGTGTAAGATCCAAGTAATAATAAATCCATTTAAATTACATGACCCACGACTATGGCTTAAAAGGCATCCGCTCAACGTCGGGAAGGTGACGGGTTCGAATCTCAAACCAACACTGAATCATGATTCAACAACTAAAGGCGTTAGAAAGATTCCTATATACTGATGGTACGTCAGATTCATGATATTAATAGTTAGAGTAGGGTAAATGCAAAGGCTCAAAACAAGCGCAGTTCCAGAAAAAGGTCTTGCAATTAAAACCACCCTAAGACTAAAATCTTGTAATCAAATAGCCTTGAAACCAACTCTGAACCTATGGGAAGCTTTATTAACTTAATGTATTCAGTAATTTTCGAAATCTTAAGTTTCAGTTTTCCAAAGTTGATAAAATTAGGGGTTTCAAAAGTTTGAGGGGGGTAAAATGAGATAAAAAGAGCTAGAGTTGATCCACATTCAAAACCAAAATACGATTTATGATAGGGGAGTGGGGGATGCAATGCAAAGCCAATTTGTATTCACTGGGAAATTGTAAAGAAAATTTTGTTAAAATTGAAATGTGCTTGACATTGACAATCTATAATTACTACAAATTTCAAAGGAGTTCGCACAAAACCGTAACAAAAACTAACCAAAATGTTGCCACAATCTGTCAATATGTTCATTAATTAGCGGCCATGGCTTCTAATACATCATCGACTTATAATTTTACCTATACTATCGGCACCGCCCCTAGCATCTAGAAACTCAAAAAGGGGGAGGGGGATTAATATAGCCTTAAATCCTAAAACCATTACGATGTATACATCTGAAAATAGAATAGCCTGAAACTATCAATAAACCTTTGTGTATCTTCCCTTAAAGTTTTGTATAGAAATCTTAAGCTTCAGACAAAAAAACTTACTACTTTACATACACGATGGTAATTTGGCATAGGTAAAAATTCAGATAAGTAAACCATCCCTTTAGCAGCATATATTTACATAGTTCTTTAAAAGTTAAAGGACTTTTGAAAATCATCATTTATCCAATTGTGTTCTTTGTTAATTTTGTAAAAACATTAGCTATTTGTTAAAAACCCTTGCCTGGTACAGGTTGCCTGCCTACCTGCCACCTGGCGGAAAACAAACTAATTCCATAAATGAAGGGATAGATGGAATCTAGCGGCTTAGCCCCTTGCATCTAGCTAAAAACCTTCTCTGGACCTCTGTGAAGCTTCCGAAAAATGGAGAAATCAATCGGTTCAATAGTTATTTAAATCTTAAGCTTTATACAACAAAAAAACCTTTCCTGTATATTGATACTTTACACTCACACCCCAAACAAATTTTCAATTTTAATATTAAAATGAAAAAGTTAACCAAACAAAATTTGGAGTGGGGGATTTTTGGAAGGGTTGATTTTTGGTACACTCCTCAAAAATAGTTAGGAACCTTTTAGCAAGACCTTCCGAGACAGACAGATACACACACAAAGACATCCTATAACTTTTATTCAAGCATGAATAAAAACATACCAGAACGTATAGGTACTTGAAATTTTTTAATTAACCAGCTTTAAAAACGGCGGTTTGTTACCCATTTTTGCTGAAAATATGCTAAAACGATATTTGAATAGTTAATTTTAATTCAATATACTTGCAACTCCTGATATAAAACAAATTTCAATGTTAAATTTTAGGATTTCTCTTTTCAATTTGTGATCAATACAATTTCATTAAAATCTTTAAATGTTTGCTTACAAGGTAAGGTTTGTATATTATAGTAAACGAGAAAGGGGTTAAATAACTGTATGACCCCACCTCGAGGACCCTGTGCCGGCTTTCAATTGGGTCGATACAGCCTATTAGATATATCTAGTAATTTATTTTTTGGTCTGTTAAAATTTCGCTATTTATAATGAAACGAGCGATTTTTTTTAGAAAAATTAAATAGGTCCTTAGATAGTTTTTGGCTTTTTTAAGAAGCAGATTATAGACTATAGTGCCTGCCTAATAAAAAAAATGTGGCATACAATACAAATGACGAATGATAGGCCAGTATACATTGTAATTAACCAAGGGTAAAATGTTACTGGCCTATCATAGGTCATTTGTATTGTACTACGTCATTTTTTATTAGTAAGCTTTTACATAAAGTTTCTGTGATCTCTGTGAACAACTGAGCCGATTGAGTTCTCGATTTTAGGAAAGCTTCACATAGATCTTTCACAAGGTCATTAAACTCTTGTTTTTGTGGGGAGTTAAAATCTTACTGGTATTTATTCCTTATTTCTAACCACTTGCAGGGCTTTCTTGTACCCAAAATAACATAAAATGTTCCAAACTTATTTTCAATGTATCAAAAAAAATTGGTGGTTCTGTGCTCATTGATGCATTTTTCAGAAACCCCCCTTATTGGAGACAAATTATTAAAAGACTTCTGCTACAATTGGACAAAACCATTCTTGTTTTAACTGGCGGCTGTGTGTCTGCTAGTTTCTTATATTGAGTCGTTTCTAGTATAACTATTTTGATTAAGATGAGATAAGATTTATTTTTAAATCGGTTTAGTTATGAAAAATATTACAAATCATTTACAGATATTATAAATCACATCATTAATAGACTTTTAATAATGTGTTATCTACGATTATGAGGCATTCCATAAACCAGAGGTGTATTGGTCCTGCCGTTAAATAAATTCGTAATTAAACATATTTATTGTAAAATAACTAATCTATCATTTAATTTATATTTATATTTAATGTAATATTTTTAAAACCAATGTATCATAGTTTATTGTCATTTTTTTCTTCCAAAATGTTTTTACTTGCTTTACAGTAATGTTTATGAAGGTACTCTAAAATATACTTAATTTATCCTACCTGGAAGCTGATTTAGCTTTTTTCATCCCTTCCGAGCATCGCTTAAAATGTTTTTAGTGCAATTATCACCCGTTAGACAACTAACTTATTTATAGAAATTGCGCCTGTTTATTATAATTTCTAAACATAATGAATTTATGTCCTTTTTAACATCATTAGTAAGACTTAAGTGCATGTAGCGAAAGCAAATGTTATTGCAATAAAAAAACTTAGGTTCCTGAATAAAAATTATAATCTTAAAAATTATATTTTTACAAATTGAAACACCCTAAAGGAAAATGTAGACAAAACTGCACCATCCTAAAGTAGCATGCAATGTTTCCAGGGAGGGAGGGGTCATTGGGTTGTTTTATTACACAAGTCCCCAAAGTTTTATTATAATATTTTCTTACTCGTTAGCTTAACAACTTTGGGGACTTTTTAAAAATATATTTTGTGTTGAGTGTCCAAACGTGTCAACCACTAAGTGTATCTACAGAAGAGAAAATTTTGTTTCTCATCATTGGGAATGTACATCAATTTATTGGCCATTGTCTTATCCCTTTAGATCCCTGCAATGTTTGTGTGTGTAATAAGCAACGTTTAATCTAAAATTTGTCAATTTTAATTCTTTTCTCTGAACTCGTCAAATACGAGTAATGATATAATGATTACAGTTGAGATGGGGGGGGGGGGGTTATGCCCCCCCCCGCAGACCCCGGGAAAAAATGTTGGCGTGGTGGATTTTTTTCAAGTTTCATTATGGGAGGTCAATATGTTTTTGGCGGATTTGTACATGCAATTTTTTTAGGAGCACTGCTGCTCTATGATTCAATTACAAAGTTATACAATCTTTAACATTTACCTATAGTGTTCATTAATCTAATAAGCGAAGCTAATCTATAAGTTTTGTGCGTTTATGTTTTGTCTGTTGATTAATTGTTAAAAATATGAAAACTTTAATTTTGTTAAAATTTTAAGTTCTTATATATTATTCTAATTTCAAAATAAGTATATCAATAATTGCCTGTTTTTTAAGTCAACAAAATATAAACTAAGTTAATTTTAAAAAAGCAACAATCGCTATAAAGTTAGGTAGTCATGATCACTTTAATTCAATGCCATAAAGTTAGAATGTAATAAATACCATTTAAAAAGAAATAAATGGCTTCGAGACCGATTAGAACCGGTTTATAGCTAAATTAAAAACTCATGTGTACCAAAATAAAATCAATTAGGCCGGACCTTTGACTACTCCGGACTACAAAAACTGGCTTTAATTTCATTAGATTCATTTTAAAAACCGTGCAAAGCTGTCTGTAATACGATGCGATTAATAACTATACTTATCTATGCATAAAATAATGCTTGTTTTAATGCAGTCATTTCTCACTAGCAAAAATTAGAGAAAGCCATATTGCAGCAATTTACAAAACTTATTTTTGTATATTTCTTTTATTTGTTTGTTAAGCATTTCATTCTTTGTTTCAATGTTTGAATCAATTTATTTTATTTCCCAATGTTGTTCTGATTAATTTACAAGTACTTCTGTAACTTTTTTAAAGCGAAGCTTTTCTATAATTAGAAAGGGTACTATCGATTTCAAACTTTGCATGGTGATTCCTGTAGTAAATAGGTATAATTTATAAAGAGTATCAACTCTATATTCGTTGCCAGAATGTCCGTACATCTATCTAAAAATGTTGATTTTTAACTTTTTTAACAGCAAATTTATATGTGATACAATTATTCGATATATCTGATTTTTGGAATACTGATTCCTAGGACAACAAAGTACCATGTTATAAGCGAGGCATCCTTATAATCATGTCCTAAAATTTAAGTATTTCCTTAAACAGTATACAGTATTTAAGCAGTTTTTCAACAAATTTACTTAAAACTTTGTTTCGACTTTCATACATTTATATTCTGATTATTCGGTTCTGACACTTTACCAATGTTAATGTTCGTTTGGCCTACAGTTTCAGAGCTTTGCTTTTATGGATGTTGTCATCCTTTGTTTTATACCCGAAGCATGTGATTGAATGATAGAGTGGCTGCTTACTGTCGAGAGAGTTTCGGGTTCGAATCTGAGCAACAACTACTATATCATTACTTCTGTATAACAGTTTTTGTTCTTTTATTGTATTAACTGTTTAACAGTATATATTCTATGCTATGCATGGACTAAATTCCTTAATGGATAAGACATTAGAAAATTAATTGATGTACATAATTTAATGATAAACAAAAGTACCCTTTCTAGAAATTATAATTATTATTGTAAAAGTTTTTATGCCAACCAATAAAAGATCATGTTTAAGTTCCAATGAAATTTACAGTCCAATTTTCCCTTTTTCCCTGATTTGTAATTAGCTCATCCCCCTAGCCATATGCAATCTTTTAAAGGAATTAAGCATAAATTTGAATTAATAAAAAAAGCTTTAAACTACTATTCCAAAATTAAAATTTTTTTAAATCAGGGTTCTGTCCCTTAACTGCGCATGAATCTTAAATTCAAACTTGTGTGCAAAAAAAATTCCTGCAAAAAAATGTATTGTCAGCTGTTCAGGACAACCAGCTAAATTTATAAAAGTTATAAATGACGATATCACCGAGGCTGGTGCGAGGCTGACGAGCCCTTATAAACACTCTTTCAAGGAGATTGCTTATAAATTCTAAGTTACTTTATATCAATAACAAGGATGATAACATTCAACAGTAGCGAAGCTTTTCAAATTATAAGTTAAATATAGGGCTATTAAGACAGGGAGAAGGGTAGGAGACAATGGATCGAATATTCAATTATTAAGGGACTCAAACCTTGGGTACCAGCTTAAAGTGTTTGTGAAGGCTTTAGAGATAAAATAGATAAAGAGGAACAAGGGAGGAAATCAGAAAAAGAATAAGCAAAAACGTGATTTTAGATTTGTGAAAAATCACTATCCCTTTGTCTTCATAGTTGTATAGTATTATTTATTTCTAAGCGGAAATAGGTTTGCCCTATTCTCGGAATCTATGCACTGGCCTGCTATAACAAACAAAGACAGAGAGAGTTGATGATGACCATTATTAAGCTTATAAAGTTGCACCTTCATAACTTTCATGCCAGGGAGGGAGGGGACATTGGGCTGTTTATTACACTAGTCCCTAAAAGTTTTATAATAATGTTTTCTTATTTTTTGGCTTAACAACTTTGAGGATTTTTCTTGGTTAAGTTGAGTGATCAACCACTTGTAATGTATTGTAATCTACATAAGTGGTAATTTTGTGTATCATCATCGGGGATTTAAGACAAATTATCGGCAAATGTCTTATCCCTTTAGTTCCCTGACTTTCACAACACTTTGTACCATCAAATTAAATGCTTTGAAAAAAATTGACAAAGAATTTAATTGGAATTAGGACGAAACAATTATTTCTTTAATTTAGATTAAATCTAAACTGTAATATCAACTTATCATTATTAGATTAACATTTTATGCAATACAGTCGATATCAGGGAGATATAGGACACCCATGGTTATAAAAACGCGTTCCATTATTTGTTGGCTTAGGTACTTTTATTAAATATTGATTGGTTGGTTCAAACTTAAAGCTAAATGTGTCCAAACTTTCAAAAAGATATTTAAATTTACAGAAGGGGTAATTTTGTTTAAAACTATTGGGGTTGTACATCAATTTATCAGCAATTTTTACCAAGCAGAGCCATGTTAATATTAGCTACCAGTCTACTTTTGACACGTATGTAGGTTGAATTAATGGATATATTATTAATTGGATCTTACACCAGATTTTATATTCTCTAATAAAGTGAAACACACAGCGGGCTAAACTAATGATTCCCCCCTTCCACCCCCTGTACCCCTCTCCTTCTACTGAATTAAAGAACTGACTAATAAATGAGTTCCATGTTAGCAAGCCAAATTAACGATAATTTTCCCCCTGGCATAATATCCACGTTTATACTACATCCATTATTGCATTGCATAATCATATACATTATACATACATATGTACATATGTAATATGTAAACGTGGTATTTATATTTTTTTCTAATTATCGTATCAAGGCTAGGCAATTCTTACGACGTTTTTTGGGGGCCCTAACAAAATATCATTTATTTGATTTTAAGATATATTTTATACTTAATTTACAAGAAAATAGTATTTTGCAAGAATATTGATGTTATTTTTACATTCATTTTAAAACAAAATCTCCATAACTATAATCAATTAATACAAAACCTATACAGTGTGGTTTAAACTCTTTATCGGGAGGGGGGGGGGGGGTCGTCTACTTTAATAGGATTAATATGTTTAGTTCACTGATGAACGAACATGCTCTAACTATTGAGTATCTACGCTTCTACAAATGATAGTTTGTTTGGGATTTATTTTGTTTTGAAAAAAATGATATACATTTGTAATATATGCGTAATGTGTAATAATGTGTAATTCAACGCTAAAAAACCAGGATGATATGATAACATACTTTCAAGCTAGGGAGCTAGGGAGGGGACATTGGGCTGTTTAATAGTTAAACAATTATCTGGGCTTATAGGAAGCTTCACTGTAAAGGTTTAGCGGTTAGCGAGAACTTTCGCTACAGACAAAAAAAAAGTTTACTTTATATCTTACTAGCGGCTACGCCCCTAGAGGCCTCTAGGGGCACTTGAGGAGGAGAGAGTCGAATTTAATAACCCAATTTCTTATATTAGATTTTAAAATAAAAAATAAAATAAAATTGGGGGGGGGGAGGGTTTTTCATTTTTTGGGGGGTTGGGGGTGTCAAAACCCTGTGCACACCACTGCTTTTAAGATATTTATTTTGGTACAAATTATATTACATATATGAATAATATTATCGAACAGACGAATTGATTACAACTACGTTGTTTCTAATTAGGGTTCTAAATGGGTAAACCATTGGCCGATAAATCTATATACAACCCAAATAATTTTACACAAAATTACTCCTTCTGTAAATTATAATTATTGGTTGAAACGTTTGAACACTCATCTTATTTTACCGCCCAATCAAAATCCAATAAAAGTCACCAAAGTTGTTATACAAACGTATAAAAAACGTTATTATAAACTTTGGGGACTAGTGTAATAACCAGCCAAATGTCCCCTCCCTCCCTGCTTCAAACAGATAACATGCCGTTTTTTTTCATTCCAATTTGAAACCTTTTTATGCTACTAATTTTACAATTTGAGATGCACGAAATCGCAAATTTACAATTTTTTCTGAAGAAAAATATTTTTGTTACATTGATGTATTATGTATACTAAAATAACCCTTCAGTAGATAAAAAAAATATTGGTGGGGAAAAATTGACACTACTAGTAGGCATATTTTAATCAGGATTGAATAATAGTCATTGATTACTTCATTTTATAGACAGCATTCCGCGGATATTAAAATGAAAATATAAGATTCAAACAGATTTGACAGACCAGAGGGGCCGAAGGCCCGGACTAACAAAACTAGTCTTAAATGATTTTTATATTTTTATTCGTGGAAAATTGTCTGTAATAAGATGCTATAATTTATTTTTTCATTATGGATGAGAACCAGTTTTAATTCAGCGAATATTAATCAGTTTACAAACAATACTGGACAAGAAATAAAAGTTTGCAGGCTAATATCTCTCTGTATTGTAAATGTTGATTAATGACGGTATGAAAAAGGAAACCTGTGTAAGTATATTTATGTGTGTAATGCGCAGCATTCATTGCGCTTTCATGGTGCTGCAGTTGTGTGATTTTATTATCGAAGGCATAGAGTTTTCTCTGAGAGGATTCCCCATTTGTGAACCCTATTTTGGTGTGTTACCCTATCAGACATGGTGGTTACTACGGGCAGCACCATCCCGCAGGTCTGGGAGGCCAGGCAACCTCAGCAGCAGCCTACCTGGGCCAGGCACGGAACTAGTGCAGTTCACAGTAAAATGTTCTGGTATTAAAAATCTATGAATTTTTAAAGCTGCTAGTCACCAAATAGCTGAATGTACATATCTTGCCTACACTCTGTTTTAAGCGGCATGAATAAATTGAAATAGCCAAGATCTAATAATGCACAGGGAAAGCTTAACTGAAGAAAAACACATATAATAAATCTTTTTGCACATTAACGTGCACTGCAAGATAAAAGTTCATTATTGATATTTGTAGGCCTTCTTTTGTTGATCAAACATAATCTATATGTTCCACAATGTTTGGCCTTTGGAAGCCAATTTTTAAGATAATCGTTACCAGGAACATTTTGGCATGAACTGCACTCTCCCCACAGGGACCTGTATCACCAGCAGCCTACTGGGGCCACCAACAGAGAACTAAGAATGAACAGCTGGCAGAATCTCTGGGTCTTCCCAAGGAGGTAATTTGGATTTTTTGTTTTTTTTAAGAAAAAAAATGATTAAGTATTTGCTAAATTATAATAAGAAGGTTTACATCTTATTTTTTATGACAGCATTGATCTAAAATAGCAAAAACATATTAACCCTGTTCCAGGAAAGGGCAGGGTCATACAGAACCCCCCCCCCCCTCTGATGTGTTTTTTTTATATCCAGAAACTTTTTTAAGGCGCTTAAATCACATTTTATGGCTGTTTTTGCATAATTCTTCCTTTTACTTTTAAACTATACATTAATGTTTAATTTTAGGAAACCCCTTACTTTTTTCATACTTTCTTTGTGAAAAATTCTTAATTCTGCGTTCTCTTTCTATGTTTAGGTTTCATATTTGCTCAAAAGACAGATTAATAGACAATTCTAGAGTAACTACGCTTTAAAATATTCAAGTTCCAAATTGTAGAACGTCTTGTATTTTGACTGTTACTCATTTGAAAACGATGATAGGACAAAGACCCCTCCTGTACCATTTTTTACGGTTTTATAACCTTATTTTCAACATTTGTACATTTTGTAAGGAGTAGAATATCAAGTCTAAGTTTTTTTAATAAAGTGTTCCAAAATTTTTCATGAAAGTAGAAAAAAAAGAAAATAAAGATTTTTAATTTTTTTGTCTTTTGAAACAAGACAGATAGAGTGTATTATAGAGTAGCTTCACCACTAAAAAAAAATTTTTTTTCTAATCCTAAAAAGAATAGTTTTCCTGAGGCTAGAGGCAAAATATACTACTTAAAAATACATTGTACTTATACTGTACAAGTCCTTTAAATATTTTACATATTTTTTATTACCATTTTTCTTACAATTGAAAAGTAACAATTTTCAACTTTTGACGAGATTAAATGTTTGAGTAATTGCATAGACATGCAAACTTAAGGTTTACACACACACCATACACACACATACACAGACACACACACAAACACACACAGGATGTTTTATCAGGGAGGAAGAGGCATTGAGCTTTTTATCACACTAGTCCCCAAAGTCTTAGTGGGTTCATTTAGTTGAGTTTCCAAAGGTTTCAACCACTAATTGTTATCTTCAGAAGTGGTAGTTTTGAGTTTCATCATTGGAGATGTAATAAACTTTATCGCCATAGTCTTATCCCTTTAGATCCATGATGTTTTATGCATTTTAACAGCAAAGATGCCCTATAGCTTTCTCAGTTCAGCATAGAAGTTTATGTAAATATATTTATTGAGGATTTTGTTTTTATTTGTTAAAATGGCTAAAGTTATAGGCAAAACATTTTATCAAAATGTTTCTTTATGTTTTGATTTTGTTAGAACAAGAAAAAATCATTTGGCATAAAGTCAATTACCCTATCTGATTTTCTAACTCATTTTCTTAATCCTTAATTAAAAGTAACTGTGTTTGTCTGTACCAAAGGATCTCGCTAACTGATATTGTTCTCCATTATAATGTAGCTTTTTATAGGTCCTACAACTATTGGTGGAGGGTACCACAAAACTCTCAAGAGAAATCGCCAAAAAATACCAAAAAAGTAATTATAAAAAATGCCAATGTATGACTTACTGGAATTCTCTTTCTTCAATGGTGTAGAAACTTTTTCTTTTTAAAACTACAATTGAAAGTGGGGAAGTCGCCCTCCCCCCCCCCCCCCTAAGGCCTTTGAGGTCTCTAAGGACGTAGCATCTATTTGTATAAAATAGAAATGGTTTACAATAAGGATATGGAAGAGGTCGATTCCCCAAGTTAGATGGAAGGGGGTCATTTTTTTCCTAGGTAGGGTTTGTGGTACCCTCCCTTCAGAGGACCTATGAAAAGCTACAATGTAAAGGAGAACCATACCAGTTAGCGAGATTCTTTGGTACAGACAGACAGACACAGATTTTGTTACTTCTTATTATAGATTGAGAAAATAGTTTTAACTATTTTTTTTCTTAAATCTTTTAAATTAAATTGTTTAATGACTATTAATGGTGAAAATACGAATAACAAAATTCTATAAATCAAATATTCTATGGTAACGTCTCCACGATAAATGGATATAAAATACATAGATATTGTGATATATTCTTGAATACTCTGATAAAATGTTTTTCCCAGCTTGCTAATATAACATTACTCCCGACCACCTTATAACTTTACCCTATCCACTCTCCTAAACGTATTGACCAATATCTGAGGACTTTATAAGCAACCTAAATTAACGAGAGAAAAAAATCCCCTGACACAATATCAACGTATTTTATCATCCATTCCACGATATAAAAAAGTTGCATGTCTCGCAGTTAAACATTAAACATTTCAATATTTATCTTCCTGGAAACTTTATCTTATTCAGGGACATAGGGTTAGGCCAATGATAGATAAATTATTCTCGTATTCATTCGAATCCGGTGGATAGGAACCGGTTCTCATCCATACGAAAAAACTATGTCTAGCATCGTATTATATCCAGCTTTCTACGAATATAAAAATGTACAATTATAAGATAAAAACCAGCTTTTTAGCCCCGAGGTGCCGAATTAAACATTCTATATCCGCAAAAAGCGGTTTATATTACGATGAAAAAATAACTATTCTTTCTTCTATTTATCCAGTTTTCTCTATAGTAGCTAAAAGAAAAATTATTTAACCCAATATTTTTTTGGGATTAACCCCCTTCTCTCCCCCCCCCCCTCGTAGAATTTAGAGTACTTTGTTACTTCTTTAAAATTTAGAGAAGGGTAATTATGTGTATCATCATTTGGGATGTACATTGTTTTAACGGCTATTATTGTTTTTAAATTCCTGAATCTTAATCAACTTTGATTGTTAACATAGTTACTTATCCTCTTAACCTATATTTCTGAAAAACACCAAAGAAATTTGAAAAGGGCAAAAAATAAAATGGCATTATCAGAAAAATGTGTATGTGATATTTTTAAAAATAAAAATTCTTAAAGCAGCCTCTAGGCCCACTTGAGGTTGGGGAGGGGATCGAACCAACAAATTAAAATTCGAAAAAGTCCACAAAGTTGTTAAGCCAACGAATAAAAAACTTTATTACAAAACTTTGTGGACTAGTGTAATAAACAACCCAATGTCCCCTCTCTTCCTGGTCTGTTTGCTGATAAATTACTACAAACCGAGTGAATAACTTATTATGTTTTTAAGGATGTGTATAAGATTGTTAATCTTCCTATGGACGAATAAGAAAACTTTAGGGACTAGTGTAATAAAAAGCCCAATGTCCCCTCCCTTCCTGGTCTGTTTGCTGATAAATTACTACAAACCGAGTGAATAACTTATTATGTTTTTAAGGATGTTGATAAGATTGTAAACCTGCCTATGGACGAATTTTCCACGTATGTGATGTACCACAATTTTACAGAAGAACAAATGAATGTTATACGAGATATAAGGTAATCATTATTTCTCGCATCGTATTATAAACGCCTTTCCGCGGATATATGTAGAATGTACAATCATAAGATTAAAACCAGATTTTTTAGACCCGATGTGCCGAAGGGAAATGGGATAAAGGGGGAGGATGGAGGGTATCGTTATTTTATCAAGCTGCGAGCATCACTTTCTCAGAGTACAAGAAAATGTGGTGCAACATCCAAGTTATAATATATCGATTTGATTGACATATTTTCCCCTATTATAGAGTAGCTAGGCTATGCTAATGACTAATATGATTCTAGTAATGTGTGCAAACAGACATGTCTAATTTAACCCTTCCCCCCCCCCCTTCCTTTACAAAATTTCATGATTTTCATAATATTTCTTCAGGGAAGTTAAGGATTTGACATAAATCAATTGCTTAAAGAAAATATATTTAACAACCTTTGCTTTCATATTTGAATATACACCTTTTCTCAAGGAGGAAGGGGACATTACACAAGTCCTCAAAGTTTTATAATAACGTTTTGTTGTTTGTTGACTCAACAACTTTGGGGACTGTTACTGAATTTTGATTGGTTTGTATACTAAGTTTAGTTTCAAACACTAATTGTAACCTACAGAAAAGGTTATTTTGTGTATCATCATTAGGGATGTACATCAATTTATCGGCCATTGTCTTGACCATTTAGATCCATGTATGTATTTTAATTTTATCTTTTTAGTTAAACACAGAAAATAAGAAAAAAGTGGGCCAAGAGGGACTAGAAAAAAGCTTAAAACCATCCCAAGACTTAAATTTGAAAATAGAATAGCCCAAAGCCATTGCAAAGCCCACCTAAATCAGAAATCCCATCCTTTTCAGGAGGTTATCGAAATCATAAGTTAAAGACAAAAAACCTTACTACTTTATATAATAGGATTATATACTTTTCAGGGAAGACACACTATACCACGTCCCTGAATTTTATGAATTAGAAAATGACACGTTAGAAAATATTAAATATAGACACAATCTTAAAACCGACTCACTGACTAGTCAGACTAAAATGTTACTCTAATCAAACAAAAATTATTCTGTTATTTTCCCTATGGCTCCGAAATTGATTAATATCCGCTGAAAAATCATGTATAGCATTGTATTAGAGACAACAATGTTAAAATAAAGATCGTAAAACTAATACCAGTTTTGTTAGCGCGGGCCTTTGTAAACTCGAGGCTAAAGATTGGGACCAGGGTCGATAAATTGATATACCCCAATTATGATAAAAAAAATTAACCCTTATGTACAGATTTAAATAATTCGTGGAGAATTTAGATAATTTCAACCTTGCTTTATATATTTAATCGTGACTAAACCCCTTGCATATAGGGGCGCTGTAGAAAATAACCTAAACCCATCCGAGGACATAATTCAATCCCGAGACCTGATAAAGGTTCCCTGAAAGGAAGAACTTAATCGGTACTGTAGTTAACAAAATCTAAAGCTTCAGACAAAATAACCTTACTACTTTATATAAAAGGATAGTATTTTACTTTTAAAGTATTAACTGTTGGGTTGTTTAAAAACAAATTTAAAGATTTTTTTCTTTTTTGCTACTTTTTAAAAGTGTATTAAATTGGTTGGATTGTCAGCAGACATTAAAACCAGGGAGGAAGGGAATATATTTGGCTAGTTATTACACTAGTCTCCAAAGTTTTGTAATAACCTTTTCTTATTCATTAGCTTAACAACTTTGGAGGGTTTTATTGAATTTTGATTGGTTGGTTCAAAGTTGAATGTCCAAATGTTTCAACTACTTATTGTAATCTACAGAAGGGGGAATTCGGTGTATCATCATTGGGGATGTAGCAATTGTCGTATCCCTTTAGATCCCTGCATTAAAACTCAAAGCGCCCGACTTACTGTTCAGACAAATTTCGTAGAACAGCAGAATTGAGAATAATTTAGCAACCCCTCATTTTTTTTAGCAGCAAAGCTACTCTATTTCTAGACAGAACAGTATGTGTGTCCGACGTTAAAATAGTTTGGTTAGTCAATTGAGAATTTCCTATCGATTTACTATATGAAGATTCCTTTAACAATCAGCTAATAACCCTTGTCATTTTTTAAAGTCTAGATGCTTTTGTTATATGATTAATGATATTTATTACGATAAGGCACAAGCTTTAAAAAGCTTTATATAAAAAAAAACAACTATATATAGCTAACTTATTATGTAGGTTAAATGTTAAGATAACAACTCTATTCACCAGAGAAATTGGGCTGTTTATTACACTAGTCCCCAAAGTTTATCATCATTGGGGATGTACATCAATTTATCGCCTATTGTCCAGTAGAGATCATTATGTTTTTTTTCAGTATGCCTTCGAAACCAAAAAATATATTCTTGATTAGAACTGGTTCTCATCCAAACTAATAATAATTACAGACAGTTTTCCACGAATATTGAAGTAAAAATTATGAAATTAATACCAGTTTTGTTAGCCGGCCATTTAGCAAACAAAACTGATTTACTCTTATATTTTTCATTTTAATAACCGCGGTTAGCTGTCTTTAATACGATGCGATAAATAACTATTACAATGCTAAAGAAGTTTCTATACTCTTTGTCCCTTTGTTTAATTTTCTAAGCTTTACATATATGAATGTTGTCATCCTTGTTTCGACAATAATTTAACAATCCCCCCTTTTTTTCAACTCAGTAAAATGTGTAATTAGAAGAGAATTTTACAATTTAACAAGGATGGTTAGGTCTTTTGGTAGCAGAGATGTTCAAACGAATGTATCCTATAATATAAAGTAGTTTTTTGTCTAAAGCTAAAGATCTTGGAAAATACTAGTCCCAATTGGTTTTTAGGAAATCTTGAAATAAGTCTTGGATTGGTTTAGGCTAGTTTTTCTAACCTCCATAGATGCAAGGGGCGAAGCAGCCAGTGTAGTATAATGTCATATTAATAACCGTTTTTAATCAGTTTGATAGATTTACAATTTTAATTATTTCTGTTCTATTTTCATTAATGGCCATTCAATAAATGTATAAGTATAGATGTATATTGTGTAACCCAGACAAAAACCTGCACCAAGTGGTGGGTACCTTTTTTGTCTGCTTTCATCTCTTTTGTAGCGACTTGGCTGTGTTTAAATTTCTGACGTATTTGGCTGATATTCAAAGACCCCATTGATAGAGTTACATATAGCTCGTGCCCCCTCTATTATTTTACTTTAATGTTTATTCTTTAGTAATTACTCTCTGTTTAAAGTTTCATTGGAATAAGGTAATTTAATCAGGGAGGGAGGGGACATTGAGCTCTGTTTATTACACAAGTCCCCAAAGTTTCTGTAATTATATTTTTTATTCGTTAGATATCGAATTTTGATTGGTTGGTTCAATAAGTTGATGGTCCAAACTTGTCAACCACTAATTGTAATCTACAGAAGGGATAATTCTAAGTATCATCATTTGGGATTTACATCAATTTATCGGCCATTGGCCTATAACATTAGATCCCTGAATTTAACAGAGTTTAATTATTCACATAGATTGCTAAAGACTGAATATTAGTGATTACTAAAGTGACTAGTCGAGAATAAATTCCCCCCCCCCCCTTTATTTAAAAATAAATTGAAATGGAATTGGAGTAATAGTACCTAAACCCCTACCTCCCCCCATTTTCTAAAAAAAAAATAAGTGGAGGTATGGGAAGATTCAGTACTAAACAGGCTTTAAAGTGCAATATAAGCTACCTCACAATTTATCATTATTATTCTATGATTTTATATTAATCCTTCTCAAAAGTACTTAACAAGGGCTTTTTTACAGCCAATTGTAAACCAAACATGAACAGGTTTGGCCATAAGAAGCGCAGCAATAGCAAGCTTAAAATAAAGTTAAACAGTGAGAGTCAAAAAACGATGGCAGACACCCATTAGACTAGGAATGTATGTAAGTTTTTTTTAAACAGAAAATAAGAATTAAAACACACTTTAAAACTTTTTTTAAAAAAATTGTAAAATTGGACCCTTTGCTGGATTTTTTTATATTTTTGCACGGTCTATATATAAAACTAGCGGATGCCCTCCCCCCCCCCCCCCAGCGTATAGGGGTTCTGTATAAGAAAAGGGTAGGAAAGGGCTGAAAAATAACCTAAAACCATCCAAAAACTTAAATAGACTATTATATAATAGTCTAAAACCATCCCGGGACCAATG
Organism: Acartia tonsa; assembly: GCF_053477335.1. Taxonomy (NCBI): domain Eukaryota; kingdom Metazoa; phylum Arthropoda; class Copepoda; order Calanoida; family Acartiidae; genus Acartia; species Acartia tonsa. The sequence goes on along the minus strand of NC_137269.1, from coordinate 44,377,837 downwards.
TGTTGCTTACCTAAAATAGTGAAAATATTTGGTTCAGTGGTTATCAAACCTAAAAACCTAACTACTCTATATAACGAGATGACAGACGGACAGAGCAAATTATATATTTGAAGCTGCGATACTAAAAAGCTATTACATTCTCTTTAATCATAATAAGTGTTTAATTTTATATTTTATACAACCATAATACATCCAGCTATACAAAAGTACGTAATTTTGAAATAATTTCAAGTTTAAACAATTTAAAACGATAATGTATTATTACTGTACTAAACAAATTGACAAATTCAACAAAAGCGAAGCTCTAAAATCTCGGAATCGATATATTATTTCATGGATGTTGCACCAGATTTTTATGTACTAAACGCTGGCTTAAATAACGATACCCAAATCCTTTCTTATTTGATAAACGAACTGATCAATAAATGAGGTCCAAATTAGCAAGCTAAATTGATGAAAAAATTTCCATTGTCAATATATCCACGTATATCCTATATCCACTTTTATTGTTCATTATTTAGGAGGCGGGGAAAGAACCTTGTAGCAGCCCACAAGTGCAGGAGACGAAAACTTGATGAGGTGGAGGTAAGAATTGTTGTAATAATCAGTCACAGGTGCTAACAGCCGCTAAAATCAGCTGCTAAAGTAGAATATAATCAAGTTTAAAAACAAGGACAGTTTACCCCATTTAGAAGCGCAGTTACAACAAATTACCAATATTTTGGAGTAAAACAAGAATAACAACATCCATGAATATAATAGCACCTTGTCATAAAAAACGTATTATTGGGTGTCTTTTGAAAAAGGGGTCACGTGATTGGTTCATTTTAGTGACAATGAACCAATCACGAGTCGCCTTGTCAAAAAATTCGCGTATTATTGGATGTCTTTTGACTGCAAAGGAGACACGTGTGTGATTGGTTGAATTTAGCGGCAAATTTAGAAATTTAACAATGCAAATTGTTTTTAAATGTTTAAAAAATTATTTTTTTAAAATAAAATTGCAATTTAAAATTCTTTTGTGAAATTTTGGTAAACTTACCAACCCCTATTTACATCTGCGATAATTAAAAGTTTTAAGTATAGAAAAAGCATAAAATATCTTTTTACATGTTTTATTATTAAAGTTATTATCATTAAAAAGAGGAAACGTTTATAAATATATTCTACAAAAGTTTTATTTTCGTAGAACGCTTTCATTTCTAATATTTTTAATAGAAAATATGCAAAGCTTTTCTAAAGTTCATTATGTGCTAATGGCAGAACGTGTTTATTAACTTTTTTTGGGGAGGGGGGGACTTAATATTTACAGTCCCCTACGATAGTGGACAAAATAATGCCAGATCTCTCGGTCATACGCCGTCATTCGTCAGGTTGGAAGGGTGACGCAAATTTCAGATCCCGGGTTTCGCGATTTGAAAAAGAAAATTATCTTTATTTTATAGCTAATTAAATATTCTTGCAAGCATCGGTTTTATCTTATAGAGAAAAATAGTAAATCAAATAGCGAAAACTGAGATCTGAAATTTGCGTCACCCTTCCATTATGACGTATGACCGCTACGACCGCGAGACGTGGCAGTATTTGGTCCACTATCGTCCCCTACTTCCTGGATTAAAACCCATAAACCAAAATTTGGCTCTATTCAACAAATTCAAATGAATTAAAGGTTTATTCCTTGTTTAATCATCAATTATTTTAAATAATTCCAGCTGTATGAGATCTTTTGGGACATATACAGATACATCTACTTTATAATTATATAATAAGTTTATCGCAGAGAGAGAGGGGACAATAGGCAGTTTATTACACAAGTCCCAAACTTTTTATAATAACGTTTTCTTATTCGTTGGCTTAACAACTTTAAGAACTTTAGTAAATTTTTATTGGTTGGTTAATTAAGCTGAAAGTTCAACCTTTCAACCACTAATTTTAATTAACAGAAGGTGTAATTTTATGTATCATCATTGGGGATGTACATCAATTTATCGGCCATTGTCTTATTCCTTTATATCCCTGACTGTATATAGTTTTCTTCCCTGTGTGTTTGAACATATAGCATGAAAACATAAAATAATAATTCCCTTCATCCATCCAAAAAAAAGTCTTTGTTCGTTTTAAATACAAATTTGTTGCAATTGAATTTAAAAAGCTTACACAAACAATTTTATATCACATATGCTATTAGTTTACAAAAGTTTAATCAAAAGAAATATTTTTGTTAGCCGTTACCAGAATTTTCGAAACATATTTACTAAAGTCGTTCATTTATATCTTGTGCAATCTGATGTCTAATATAAAGTATAGTTATTTATCGCAACGTATTATAGACAGCTTTCCGCTGATATTAAAATTAAAAGAGAAAGCCCAATCTTTCCCGTTTTTGTATAATTTTTGAGGATTCCTGTGACGTCATTTAAAAAGGAGGGGGTAAAAAAATCTCTTCCCTTTTCTCCCATCTCTTTTGAAGAGATTTTCTTCCCCCCTTCCCTTTTTCCTTCCCGAAACGTATATGACGTAACTGGAATCGTACTCCTCAAAAGTAATACAAAAGCGGGAAAGATTGGGCTTTCTCAAATTAAAAGACTAATTTTGTTAGCCCAGCCCGGGCTATGATATTTTGGTCGAGTCTACTGTGTAATGCTGTGTTAGCCTTATTCTATTTGAATTTGAATTATATTTGGACACAAGAATTACATTATATTTTGGTCCAGTCTACTGTGTAATGCTGTGTTAGCCTTATTCTATTTGATTTTGAATTATATTTGGACACAAAAATTACATTATGCCTCAATAAGCTACAACCAGAGATAAAATAATTTATTTAAATAGAAAATATTTTTTTAAAGTTTATTTTGCAACTTTTTGCCAAAGAACAACGTTCCACAGGGGGTTTGAAGAGGTGACTAAGACTAAGTTCTTAAGGGCTACTGACCCCTCCCCTAACCCTGAATAATATGTTATCTTGTCACACCCAAAATGTTTGTTTTTTACCCCCTCCCTACATTTTTTTGGTTGGGGGGTATTACCTTTCACCCCATCAAACTTTACCCCTGGTATATAAAATTTAGGAAGTGTTAAAAAATGTTTATATTTAATCTACCCCCCAAATTAAATTATTCCCCATGTTGAGGTTATGAACCCCCCCCCCCCCCACCACCTCCCCTTCCTTAATAAATTGTTTTTTTGGCTATGTCTAATTTATCTATGATTCTATGAAAGAAATATTCTTTGCAAACAGAAATTATTTCTTTGTGTGTCCAGTTTTTGTCAGGGAGGGACAGGACAACGGAAAATTAATTAAAAAATTCCCCAATCCTTTCCCCCAATACAAACAAATCAACAAATTGTGGCATACATAAGAATCTTAAAATTGGGGTAATAATTTTTTCGTTCGAAACCGATTAATATCCGGTGGATTAGAACCGGTTCTCATCCTTACGAAAAAAATCTATGTATAGTTTTATATCCAGTTTTCTACGAATATAAAAATGTACAGTCATAAGATTAAACCCAGTTTTTAGCACCTCGGGTTTGAACCTTATAATTGTACATTTTATATCTGCGGAAAGCTGTTATAATACAATGCGAGAAAAAAACTATTATTTAATAATTCAATGATTATACCTTAATCCCTAGATTTTTTGTTCTTTCTTCCGTAATTTCCAGGGATTTAAAAGGATAAGACAATGTTCGATTGATGTACATCCCTAATGATGATTCACAAAGTAACCTCTTCTGTAGATTACTATTAGTAGTTGAGACGTTTGGACACTCAGTTTAATGTACCAACCAATTAAAATTCAATGGTAGTCCCCAAAGTTGTTAAGTCAACTAATAAGAAAAACTATTATAAAACTTTGAGGACTAGTGTTATAAACAGGCCAATGTCCACTTCCTCCCTGGTAATTTTAAATCATATTTTAACTGTAAAATAGATAATTTTTATTTGCTTTACAGGGAAATTTAATGATATAGAAAATAACATTTTGTTTCAGAAAATGCCATCTTAAAATATTTATCTTAAATATAATAAAGCTTTGCTTTCGAAATAACGGGGAAAAGTCATAAAATTGCAATTAAAAGTGCTTAAAAATCAATAATATATTTTCAATCTATTTTTCACAAGAAGCAATAAGCAATAATGTATGGGGTAAAAAATTATCAATTACATACTCAACTCATATATTTATCTATTAACTTTAAACCATTAATATTTTTCATCTGTCTGTTTGTCCGTTTGTTTTACCCTTTGTCTTTTTAAAAGCAAAGCTTTTATATAATAAGGGTCGGTCCGTACGTCCGTCCTTCCGAGACAGATAGCTTTTTTCGTTAATTTAAGCAAGTTAGAATTGTCCTATCGATTTCAAACTTTGCATGATTGTTTCTGTGGTAGTTAGGTACGATTTAGAAAGCGTAGCAACTCTATAATCTTTACCAGAATGTCCGTAAGTCCATTTTAAATTGATTGATTTTTTACTTCTTTAACAACAAATTTTTATGTGATCTAATTATCCGATTGTTCTGATTTTTGATATACTGATTCCTGGGACAACAAATTACAATATTTTAATCAAAGCAACTCTATAATAAAGTCCGAAAATGTAAGTATGTCCATAAACATTATCCTGTATCAAGAAGTTTTTCAACAAATTTCATCACAATTTTTCTTTGTCTCTTATTCATTTATCTTCTGATTATTCAGTTCTGACACTATACAAGTGTTAAAATCCGTTTGTCCAACCGTTTCAGAGCTTCGCTTTTATGGATGTTGTCATCCTTGTTTTAATTATTTTCTATCTATCTACTCTTTTGACTTCTTAAATTGATGTAGAAAATACGTGGATATTATGACAGGGGAAAAATTGTAGTTAATTTAGGTTGCTATTTCCCCTGGTGATTATTGGTCGCGCCATTCATCCAGTAGAAAGTGAGGGGATGGAGTAAAGAGCGGGGATGGGGGAGATCGTTATTTTAGCCCGCTACACGGTTTACTTTACTAGAGAACATGAAAATTTGGCGTAAGATCCAATTTAATAATAAATCCCTACTTATATACATTTTTTTCTATTATTAATCAATTACTTTAGAAAAAATATAAGATTAAAGCCAGTTTTGTTAGCCCCGACTGGCCGAAGGCCCGGTGCTTAAAAGATAGTTTTACTTTTATGATATATTTATTTCAGTATTCGTGAAAAATTATCTGTAATACGATGTTATATAGGATTTTTTCAATGTGGCTGAGAACCGGTTCTAATCCAACTGATATTTGTTGGTTTTGATGCCATACTGTAAAATTCTTTAATAAAATTTAACATTGGCTAACAAACAATGCTTAAATTTCAAACAAAGAAAGTTTGAACGTAAAAGTGCAGCAACATTTATATTTTGTCATAAACATAGTTTCAATAGTTAAAGAGAAAGAGGGATAGGATAAATATTAGCTTTTCGCGGATAATAAAATAAAATAAAATATTGAGACCAGCTTGATTAGCCCTAGGGGCCCGAAGTCCCGAGCTAACAAAACTGGAATCAGTTTTATGTTTTTTTTATTTTAATATTCGTGTAAAATTGTTCGTAATTTGATGCTATACATGATTTTTCAGTTTGGCTAGGAACCGGTTCTTCTCCTTCGGATAATACTCTTTTTTTTTAAAAGAAAATAAGCTTTCTACTAATTATATATGAAATTATAGTTTTAGAATCTTACAATATTTGGTGGAATATTTATTTATATTATATTTCAACTGGTTCTCAAAGTTTTAGAAACACGTTCGAAGGCTAAGAAAACTTTGGGTACTTTTATAATATCTCAATTGTTTTTAGCGTCAAAATTTTTTCTTCAATGATTTTATTCTATTGATGGGGTAATTTTGTTTATTATTATTGGAGCGTGCATTAATAATTAATTATTTCATATCATTTGCCCTTATGTATATCTTTATCCTTAAATGTAGTAAATTTATATATACTCAGGGAGGGAGGGGACATTTGGCTGTTTATTATAATAGTCCCCAAAGTTTTATATCGTCGTTTTCTTATTCGATGCTGTAAAAACTTTCGGGATTTTATTAAATTTTTTTCGGTTGGTTTGCTAAGTTGAGAGTCCAAACGTTTTAACCACTAATTGAAATCTTCGGAAGAAATAATTTGAGGATGTACATCATTTTTTTCGGCTATTGTCTTATCCCTTTAATCTACTACTTATCTTTGTTTTGAGAAAATTATAAAAGGTCTGTAGGGAAACTCTTTATTATTACATTTTATGAATAAGGAATACAGCAAAAGTAAGTATATAAAAGTATACAATATATTTGGTGCATTTATGAATAAGGAATACAACAAAAGTTAGTATATAAAAGTATATAATTTTATGAATACGGAATACAACAAAAGTTAGTATATAAAAGTATATAATTTTATGAATAAGGAATACAACAAAAGTTAGTATATAAAAGTATATAATTTTATGAATAAGGAATACAACAAAAGTTAGTATATAAAAGTATATTATTTTATGAATAAGGAATACAACAAATGTTAGTATATAAAAGTATATAATTTTATGAATAAGCAATACAACAAATGTTAGTATATAAAAGTATATAATTTTATGAATAAGGAATACAACAAAAGTTAGTATATAAAAGTATATAATTGTATGAATAAGGAATACAACAAAAGTTAGTATATAAAAGTATATAATTTTATGAATAAGGAATACAACAAAAGTTTGTATATAAAAGTATATAATTTTATGAATAAGGAATACAACAAAAGTTTGTATATAAAAGTATATAATTTTATGAATAAGGAATACAACAAAAGTTAGTATATAAAAGTATATAATTTTATGAATAAGGAATACAACAAAAGTTAGTATATAAAAGTATATAATTTTATGAATACGGAATACAACAAAAGTTAGTATATAAAAGTATATAATTTTATGAATAAGGAATACAACAAAAGTTAGTATATAAAAGTATATAATTTTATGAATAAGGAATACAACAAAAGTTAGTATATAAAAGTATATAATTTTATGAATACGGAATACAACAAAAGTTAGTATATAAAAGTATATAATTTTATGAATAAGGAATACAACAAAAGTTAGTATATAAAAGTATATAATTTTATGAATAAGGAATACAACAAAAGTTAGTATATAAAAGTATATAATTTTATGAATACGGAATACAACAAAAGTTAGTATATAAAAGTATATAATTTTATGAATAAGGAATACAACAAAAGTTAGTATATAAAAGTATATAATTTTATGAATAAGGAATACAACAAAAGTTAGTATATAAAAGTATATAATTTTATGAATAAGGAATAAAACAAAAGTTAGTATATAAAAGTATATAATTTTATGAATAAGCAATACAACAAATGTTAGTATATAAAAGTATATAATTTTATGAATAAGGAATACAACAAAAGTTAGTATATAAAAGTATATTATTTTATGAATAAGGAATACAACAAATGTTAGTATATAAAAGTATATAATTTTATGAATAAGCAATACAACAAATGTTAGTATATAAAAGTATATAATTTTATGAATAAGGAATACAACAAAAGTTAGTATATAAAAGTATATAATTGTATGAATAAGGAATACAACAAAAGTTAGTATATAAAAGTATATAATTTTATGAATAAGGAATACAACAAAAGTTTGTATATAAAAGTATATAATTTTATGAATAAGGAATACAACAAAAGTTTGTATATAAAAGTATATAATTTTATGAATAAGGAATACAACAAAAGTTAGTATATAAAAGTATATAATTTTATGAATAAGGAATACAACAAAAGTTTGTATATAAAAGTATATAATTTTATGAATAAGGAATACAACAAAAGTTAGTATATAAAAGTATATAATTTTATGAATAAGGAATACAACAAAAGTTTGTATATAAAAGTATATAATTTTATGAATAAGGAATACAACAAAAGTTTGTATATAAAAGTATATAATTTTATGAATAAGGAATACAACAAAAGTTAGTATATAAAAGTATATAATTTTATGAATAAGGAATACAACAAAAGTTTGTATATAAAAGTATATAATTTTATGAATAAGGAATACAACAAAAGTTAGTATATAAAAGTATATAATTTTATGAATAAGGAATACAACAAAAGTTTGTATATAAAAGTATATAATTTTATGAATAAGGAATACAACAAAAGTTAGTATATAAAAGTATATAATTTTATGAATAAGGAATACAACAAAAGTTTGTATATAAAAGTATATAATTTTATGAATAAGGAATACAACAAAAGTTAGTATATAAAAGTATATAATTTTATGAATAAGGAATACAACAAAAGTTTGTATATAAAAGTATACAATATATTTGGTGTATTATTGGCCAAGTGTACCACTTTTCTGTACTACCTCCCCGATTTTTGTAATACTCTATATTTGGGTCTGTTACTTTCAGGAGGGCAGAAAAAAATTCATAGTCACTGGGTGTATATTTATAAACAAAAAAAAACATTTAAAAAATTAATATTGTAGATATATGGCTGATTACTTTTTAGTTTTTTCCACTTGCTGTCTTTCTATCGTTCCTTTGCCTGATCGATTAACAACTCGATCTTTCAGGGTTAAATTAAAATCAATCATTATTCTCTAAGAAAAAGTTTTTTTTTTCACAATATAAATTTATTAGGAAGGGAGGGGACATTGGACTGTTTACACAAGGAAAAAGGATAAGAGGATCCCTAAATTTTTAAAGAAAATTTAGCAGACGAAAATCAAAAGCCGCCCAGGGCTTTTTGTATGTCAATCATAAAAAATAATGTGAATAAAAAGAAAAGCGATATTTAGCAAACAGCCGTGGGCGGTCAGAATCAGCTGAATGTTTATTATGAAAAAAATTTCCCCCTCTTTAGAAATGAAAGGATTCATCTTTCATGCACAAATTTTTAAAATAAAAATAAATTTTTGTAATTTTTAATTAAAACATTAAAACAACAATATCTAAAAGTAAAAAGAACAAAAAATATTTTTTTAGATGTTGTTATTTTTTATATTTAATAACAAAATTTTCTTTTTATTTTTAATTTAAATAGTATATTCTAATTATTAAAACTTTACATATTAATTTTGTGTTCCTCCCATTTGAAAAGTGGTGGAATAGCAATAAAATTTAGCGCGGCAACAGCGCTAATTAGGCCCCTGGGCCCACTGCCTATTTTCGTCTTCTAGTTGCTTTGATTCCTCTCTTTTATTTTTTTCTCTATGACTGTTTATTACGTATGTTGTCGTATTCGTTGGCTACAACTTTGGGGACTTTCATTAAATTTTGCTTTGTGGTTCATTAAATTTAATGTCCAATGGTTAAGATTCTTGTTTATTTATAGTTGTTTGTTAATGTAGCAAACAAATTACAAAATAAGGCGAAATGTTTCATCTGTTTAAAACTATTTGGCCTTTTTCTTTCATCCAATAAACAAAAATATATATATAAAAGTATAGAACTATATAGATGAGTTTCCAAACGTTTTAACCACTAATTGTAACATACAGAAGGGCTAATTTTGTGTATCATCATTTGGGATATACATCACTGTATTGGACATTGTGTTAACCCTTTAGATCCCTGACATTAATAGAACAACTTTGACTATATTGTTAAAGATTATTTTCAAAGGTCCCTTGAAATGTAATGAAATTAGCAAGTCAAAATTATGTGCTAAATTTTCAAGATAAAATGTTTACATTAATTTGCATAAATTGAACAATATTAGTTTACATATAATGATAAAATAAAAGTAAAACATAATAATTATAATAATCTTTTAAAAAAACACAATCATCTAATAGCAAAAAGAATAGTTATGTATTGCATCGCATTACAAACAGCTTTCCACGGATATTAAAATGAAAAATTTAAATCTAGTTTTGTTAGCCCCAATGGGCAAAAGGCCCAGACTAACTGATGACTTTATTTTACTATTCCTACATGTAATGATAATGGATAATTATATTAGGTGCTTTCCCTAAAAGTGCCAAGCAACAACAGGACTACCCCCCCCCCCATATATTTGAAAATATGATTGGGCCTAACCTATTTTATGTAAATGTATATTTAATCTATGGTTGAACTTCATACACTTATCTATTTTCTAATTGTTCTATTTCTTGAATATCCTATATAAATATATATTTAATCTATGGTTGAACTCCATACACTATTTTAATTGTATATATCTATATTCTAATAATTCTATGGCTAAAATATCCTATGTAAATATATATTTAATCTATGGTTGAACTCCATACACTATTTTACTTGTATATATCTATATTCTAATAATTCTATGGCTAGAATATCCTATGTGAATATATATTTAATCTATGGTTGAACTCCATACACTATTTTACTTGTATATATCTATATTCTAATTATTCTATGGCTAAAATATCCTATGTAAATATATATTTAATCTATGGTTGAACTCCATACACTATTTTGATTGTATATATTTATATTCTAATTATTCTATGGCTAAAATATCCTATGTAAATATATATTTAATCTATGGTTGAACTCCATACACTATTTTACTCATGGTATATATCTATATTTTAATTATTCTATGTCTAGAATATCTTATGTAAATATTTATTTGATCTATGGTTGAACTCCATACCCTATTTTTTATACATTGCATTGTATATATCTATCTTCTAATTATTCTATGGCTAGAATATCCTATGTAAATATATATTTAATCTATGGTTGAACTCCATACACTATTTTACTTGTATATATCTATATTCTAATTATTCTATGTCTAGAATATCCTATATAAATATATATTTAATCTATGGTTGAACTCCATACACTATTTTACCCATTTACTTGTATTTATGAATATACAAATGGAGTGGATTATACAAAGAAACAAAAGGATAAGTAAATTGACAAAAATAATATCTGGGAATATATCTATTTAAGTCAGGGATTTAAAGGGATAAGATAAGGGCCGAAAAATTGATGTACATCCCCAATGCTGATACATCAAATTAACCCTTCTGTAGTTTACAATTAGAGGTGAAAATGTTTAGACACTGAACTTAATGAACCAATCAATCAAAATTCAAAATATTCTTCAAAGTCAACGAACGAGAAAAGATTAGGGACTAGTGTAATAAACATCATAATGTCCCCAAACTTCCTGTATTTAACCCCTTACAGTCGGGCCCCTTGCCGCACCTTAATCGGTCGGGGGGGGGGGGCGTTCAACGCCCCCCCCTTATTATATCAGTTCCTATTAGAGCTAGAGGGCTAAATTTTTTTGTGCAAGTCCATAGTTTGATAATGAATTTCCGACCTTTTATAAGTCTAAGTAAATTTTCGCTTCCTTCACCCTTTTATTTAACAACCTTTGTTTTTAGGTCTTTTTTACTTAAAAATTTCAAACGGCTGTAACTTTCTTATTTTTGAAGCTAGAAGAAAATTTTTTTTCCAGAAAATGTTTATCTTTATGTAAATTTTACATTAGAAATACCAAATATAAGTTTCAGCGGCCGCAGCTGTACTTGGCAGCTGCCAGCCGCCGCAGTCGGCGGTCGGCGGGAAAACGGCGGCGGATCTTCATGAAATTTTAATGCGTTATGTAGACATGTAAGAAAAGCTTAAGTTTAAAATTTGAAGTCTCTAAGTCAAAAATTCCGGCCACAGGAGCCTTTTAAAGATTTCTGGAGACCTGGAGGATCAGGACCTGCAGGATCATACCTGGAACCTGAAAGTGACATGAACACCTGTATTTTATATAAGGATGTACTACTAGAGGATTTTTTAGTATTTTGGTATGATAATATGCTTTGTTTTAGTCAAAAAATATTTTTGCTCTTTACCTGGATGACCCTGCCAGGTTTGCTGGCATCCTGTGCCCGCCAGGATGGAGATATTCAAAAAAATTCCAGCTCTCAGTTATGTGTCATACCCATACTTAAAAAGTCAAGCAGTTTGGGCTCTTTATCTTTCACACACAGAAAATGAGATAGAAAAAACCGGATTGGGGTTGGCGTTCAACGCCCCCTCCCCTCCCCCGACCGTTAAGGGTTAAGTTGTTATCTATTCAGGAGGGTTGACTTCCCATTACTTTATAGGGCAAAGCAATTTCTACAAAGTGTTCTGTAAAGTTGCCAGTATTTGAAATTGTTTAGCATATGACTAGCATACAACAGAGGTATAATTTTAACCACTCAGCCGATGTCATGGTCCGTCTAGGAGATCATTTCCAAGCGAACATCGATGTGTTGATGGAGTCAACCATCAATGCCTTCTCACACTCAGGACATGACATTCAACTCATCATCATGGCAAAGCTATCTTTAAGTTTCGTATTGAAACATAGGATATATACAACAGAAATGATTCTGTGAAGTATAATCTTGCTGAACACTGACCTGTTTGGGACATAGGTTGAAGAGACTATAGATAAGTTGCTGACCAGCTTCACGCCTCTACACAACGCTTGATTCAGTTGCTGTGTCCCCTAAGAAATGCTATCTTTATACCTTATCAAATAGCTGGTGACATACTTTGTTGATGTAACCTCTGGTTGGAGGTCTTCTATTAAAAAAAATGAGACACCTAATGGCCAAATTATTGACTACATAACACACGTGTTTGTAGAGAAACTCGGCAGCTGCTCCTTGGCAGGATATGTGAGTAATTAAACAAAGAATAACTTTTTTGAATATTTCTATTTAAGTAAACTCAAAATACAAATTTTATTAAGGATAAGATTTTCGTTTAAAAAGTTCAGACACTACTTGTTTGTACCACCCTATCAAGATTTGATAATAAAACCCAAATCCATGAATAAGAGGCTATGAATATTAAACTTTTAGAATAATGGAATTACTTGGAGTTGCACCAGATTTTTCATGCACTTTAATAAAGTGATACTTTCTGCTGGAAAAAATATCTTGTGAACAAAATACACATTTTTGGATTCCTTTATTTCTGAGTATAACCCTATGTTGCCCAAGTAGAGTTAAGCTAGAGTTATTCATTACAGGGTTTTAGAAGCAAAGCTTTTCTATAATGAGGGTCGGTCCGTACGTTCGTCCGGAACGGATAGCTCTTTTCGTTAATTTAGGCATGTTGGAGTTGTCGATTAGAGTCCTAAAAATGTAAGTATGTCCTAAAACACTATCCTGTATTTCAGCAGTTTTTAACAAATTTACTTTAAAATTTTTTTGACTATTATATTTTATATTCTGATTATTCAGTTCTGACTCTCTTCAAGTGTTAATATCCGTTTGTCCTACCGTTCCAGAGCTTCGCTTTTATGGATGTTGTCATCCTTGTTGTAAATGAGTCTATTTCTCAATTTTTGTCATCTGTCAGTTTGGTTATAAAGTTAATACTTTAATTTTAGGGATTATTATAAACCTTTCACAATCCAAAAGTTTGTTTGACCTAGAGTTTACCCCGACAAATTTTATATTTTTAAGATTTTAAGTTGAATTTAATTGCTAAATAACGTCCCCCTTAGTACAGTAATTGAAGTTTATTTTCTGCCTAAAGAAAGTTTGACACTTGTATCGCTTATATTCTCTTTTTATGAAGGCTTTATCCTATTATATAAAGTACTAACCTTTTTTGTCTGTAGCGAAGGATCTCGCTAACCACTGAACCGATATGGTTCTCCTTTAGAGGGAAGTTTCGTATAGGCCCTGAGATGGTTTTAGGCTATTTTTTTAGGGGAGCAGCCGCTAGTTATAGATAATCTATTACACCAATAATTCAACAAAGCCCTTTTATAATAAGTCAATAATCATTTGTCTAATTCAACAGCATTTACTCTTTTTTAACCCAAGACCTTTTTTTTGCTATCCATTTCTTGCCAGGAAGGGAGGGGATATTAAGCTGTTTATCAAACTAGTCCCCAAAGTTTTATTATTTATTGGCTAAATAACTTTTAATGTATTTTGATTGTTTTTTTATCATTAATTGAATGTCCAAACGTTTCAACAATTAATTTTAATTTACAGGAGGGGTAGTTTAGTGTATATTCATTGGGAATGTATATCAATTTATTGGCCATCGTCTTATCCCTTTAGATCCACGACATCCCCCCCCCCCCCATGGGAATCTTGAATGGGATAAATATACGTGCAGCCTGAATACATAACATCACAAGCAGCTACACCCAATTATTCCATGCTAAACATTTGTTCTGGCATTGTATCAACATGTCATAGTTATTTATCGCATCGTATTAAAGACAGTGAAATGAAATATTATAATAATTAATTTACAATGCTTAACTTATAATAGGTTAGGTTAAGTGGGGGTTAGGATAGCCACACAAAAACCATAGGGGATATAAAAACATTTAGTGAAAGAGGGAAAGGGGGTTTAGTGGTACATTTTTAGGTGTAAGTGAAAGCATACACCTTTTCCCCTTTTATTCGATCCAATCAAAATGGTCTTTTCTACGAAACATTTACGCAGTTTTTCCATGTTTAGTTACTCAAAAACTCACTTTTGTTGTGAAATTATTTTTAGTATTGTGGGATTTTTTTAGTTTTTTGGACGTCAAATCCCGCGTTATTAGCTCATTGGACACGGCATCATGTCGGGGAGGTGATAGGATCGAGGCACAGCGTCATAGACGTTGAATATGATACTTATCGCTGCTATTTCAGACTCGTGACAAGAATCATATTTTTATCAATTCTTGAATGTTAGACCTCCAAAATGTCCCAATTTGAAGATTCCTGATATTTTTATACCTTTTGATCCGGCCATTCTTTAGATCATATTGGACAGACACACCCAGCTAGTTTTAGATTTACTAAGCATTAACCAATTTAAAAATAACACAAATTAAATTACAAAGAAAAAACTTAATAACTTTGGAAATGATTATCCCAATATTTTGAACAAATGGTTGTCTGAAAAATCAAAATGGCTACAATTTGAATCTTAAACTATGCCATTCAACCATTGATCTAAAGGGATAAGACAATGGCCGATATATTAATGTACATCCTTAATGATGATACAAAAATTACCCTTTGGTAGATTACAGACTAATGAACCAACCAATCAAAGTTCATTCTCACATAAACGACCCCTTAAATAGTGGATGTAAATATTGTTTTTTCCTCCCTGAGGTAGTCATTTATTTTCCTGAGGTAGTCATTTTTTCCCTGAGGTAGTCATTTATTTCCCTGAGGTAGTCATTTTTTTCCCTGAGGTAGTCATTTTTATCCCTGAGGTAGTCATTTTTTTCCCTGAGGTAGTCATTTTTTCCCTGAGGTAGTCATTTATTTCCCTGAGGTAGTCATTTTTTTCCCTGAGGTAGTCATTTTTTTCCCCTGAGGTAGTCATTTTTTCCCTGAGCATGGCAACCGGTGAACAGAATCTCAGTTCTGCACCACAAGCCTCGCGCGACTGAAGTTCACATGTCTATACAGTCATATTTATATGAAAATCTGAGAAAATATTTTTAGAAGATTTTTGAATTTACAGCCCAATGTCCCCTCCCCTCCTCCTTGGTTAAACTGCAGTCAAATTAAAAAATTAACAGGGATGAAAACATCCATAAGTAGTGACGCACAAAAAATAATAGAATAGACAAATAAACAATGAGTTATGGATGCGATGTTCAGTTCTCATAAAAAAGAGAAAAAACGAGATAATATAAAAAATCACAAAACCTTTAAAAACTTTTACATATTTTGAAGCCTGACTGACATACAGACGGAGAAAACAAATCCTCAAAAGCGTTACAGACTGACTGGCTGACGGACAGACCATATGAATTATATAGTAGCTTTGCTACTAAAAAGTTCAGACGTACATTAGACCCACACACCTTTTTTGGAGTGCATCGTAACGTAGTCTGTCAGTTTTTGGAGTTTTACAATAGACTAATCACAGCCATACTTTGTTTTACATTTAATTTGATATATTAAACATTGCAAATAAAAATACTTTTCCTACAGAAATTGAAGTTCACATTTATAAATTTTTATTTTTGAATGTACCATAGACCAATCTAATTTTTTTGGGTTATTTATAGGTGTTATTGGAGGGCATCTAATACTTATACTCTCTCCCTCCCCCACAAAAAAAAAATATTAAGGGTTATCTAATATCTATGGTAAAATGATAATATGTGGTAAAATCTAATATATTTTCACAACTGCTGCTACTTGGTTTGGGGTATTCAACTTTTAGCCACCATCCAAACATCCCTGAATGATACTTTTTGCCCAGGCTACATAGTGCTAACTACTAGGGATCGAACGAGATAAGACAATGGCCAATACATTGTTATACATCCAAAATGATAATAAACAAATTACAGATAGTGGTTGAAACGATTAAACACTCAACTTATTGAACCAACCAATCAAAAATTCAATAAAATTAATTAGAAAACGTTATTATAAAACTTTGGGGACTAATGTAATAACAGCCGAATGTCCCCTCCCTCGAAGGCAAACTGCTCTATACTTAACTCTATTGTCTAAGCCTGACGTGCAGCGGCAGCACAGATGGTTTTCAGCTGAATTATGCCCACAAAAACCAGGGAGGAAGGGGACATTGGGATGTGTATTACACTTGTCCCCAAAGTTTTGTGATAACGATTTCTTATTTGTTGGCCTAACGACTTGGGGACATTTAATGAATTTGATTAGTTGGTTTATTGTTTTGAGTGTCCAAACATTTTAACCACAATGTGTAATGTATGTAAGGGGTAATTTTGTGTGTCATTATTGGGAATTACTTCAGTTTTGTTCTATAGTTTTGTAGTTTTGTGCATCATCAATTACATCAATTCATTTTGACTATTTCTTATTCGTTGGCTCAAATACATTGGGGACTTTTATTGAATTAGATTAGTTAGTTCATTAAGTTGAGTGTCCAATCGTTTTAATACTAAATGTAATGTATAGAAGGAATAATTTTGTGTGTCATTATTTGCATTGTATATATCTATCTTCTAATTATTCTATGGCTAGAATATCCTATGTAAATATATATTTAATCTATGGTTGAACTCCATACACTATTTTACTTGTATATATCTATATTCTAATTATTCTATGTCTAGAATATCCTATATAAATATATATTTAATCTATGGTTGAACTCCATACACTATTTTACCCATTTACTTGTATTTATGAATATACAAATGGAGTGGATTATACAAAGAAACAAAAGGATAAGTAAATTGACAAAAATAATATCTGGGAATATATCTATTTAAGTCAGGGATTTAAAGGGATAAGATAAGGGCCGAAAAATTGATGTACATCCCCAATGCTGATACATCAAATTAACCCTTCTGTAGTTTACAATTAGAGGTGAAAATGTTTAGACACTGAACTTAATGAACCAATCAATCAAAATTCAAAATATTCTTCAAAGTCAACGAACGAGAAAAGATTAGGGACTAGTGTAATAAACATCATAATGTCCCCAAACTTCCTGTATTTAACCCCTTACAGTCGGGCCCCTTGCCGCACCTTAATCGGTCGGGGGGGGGGGGGCGTTCAACGCCCCCCCCTTATTATATCAGTTCCTATTAGAGCTAGAGGGCTAAATTTTTTTGTGCAAGTCCATAGTTTGATAATGAATTTCCGACCTTTTATAAGTCTAAGTAAATTTTCGCTTCCTTCACCCTTTTATTTAACAACCTTTGTTTTTAGGTCTTTTTTACTTAAAAATTTCAAACGGCTGTAACTTTCTTATTTTTGAAGCTAGAAGAAAATTTTTTTTCCAGAAAATGTTTATCTTTATGTAAATTTTACATTAGAAATACCAAATATAAGTTTCAGCGGCCGCAGCTGTACTTGGCAGCTGCCAGCCGCCGCAGTCGGCGGTCGGCGGGAAAACGGCGGCGGATCTTCATGAAATTTTAATGCGTTATGTAGACATGTAAGAAAAGCTTAAGTTTAAAATTTGAAGTCTCTAAGTCAAAAATTCCGGCCACAGGAGCCTTTTAAAGATTTCTGGAGACCTGGAGGATCAGGACCTGCAGGATCATACCTGGAACCTGAAAGTGACATGAACACCTGTATTTTATATAAGGATGTACTACTAGAGGATTTTTTAGTATTTTGGTATGATAATATGCTTTGTTTTAGTCAAAAAATATTTTTGCTCTTTACCTGGATGACCCTGCCAGGTTTGCTGGCATCCTGTGCCCGCCAGGATGGAGATATTCAAAAAAATTCCAGCTCTCAGTTATGTGTCATACCCATACTTAAAAAGTCAAGCAGTTTGGGCTCTTTATCTTTCACACACAGAAAATGAGATAGAAAAAACCGGATTGGGGTTGGCGTTCAACGCCCCCTCCCCTCCCCCGACCGTTAAGGGTTAAGTTGTTATCTATTCAGGAGGGTTGACTTCCCATTACTTTATAGGGCAAAGCAATTTCTACAAAGTGTTCTGTAAAGTTGCCAGTATTTGAAATTGTTTAGCATATGACTAGCATACAACAGAGGTATAATTTTAACCACTCAGCCGATGTCATGGTCCGTCTAGGAGATCATTTCCAAGCGAACATCGATGTGTTGATGGAGTCAACCATCAATGCCTTCTCACACTCAGGACATGACATTCAACTCATCATCATGGCAAAGCTATCTTTAAATTTCGTATTGAAACATAGGATATATACAACAGAAATGATTCTGTGAAGTATAATCTTGCTGAACACTGACCTGTTTGGGACATAGGTTGAAGAGACTATAGATAAGTTGCTGACCAGCTTCACGCCTCTACACAACGCTTGATTCAGTTGCTGTGTCCCCTAAGAAATGCTATCTTTATACCTTATCAAATAGCTGGTGACATACTTTGTTGATGTAACCTCTGGTTGGAGGTCTTCTATTAAAAAAAATGAGACACCTAATGGCCAAATTATTGACTACATAACACACGTGTTTGTAGAGAAACTCGGCAGCTGCTCCTTGGCAGGATATGTGAGTAATTAAACAAAGAATAACTTTTTTGAATATTTCTATTTAAGTAAACTCAAAATACAAATTTTATTAAGGATAAGATTTTCGTTTAAAAAGTTCAGACACTACTTGTTTGTACCACCCTATCAAGATTTGATAATAAAACCCAAATCCATGAATAAGAGGCTATGAATATTAAACTTTTAGAATAATGGAATTACTTGGAGTTGCACCAGATTTTTCATGCACTTTAATAAAGTGATACTTTCTGCTGGAAAAAATATCTTGTGAACAAAATACACATTTTTGGATTCCTTTATTTCTGAGTATAACCCTATGTTGCCCAAGTAGAGTTAAGCTAGAGTTATTCATTACAGGGTTTTAGAAGCAAAGCTTTTCTATAATGAGGGTCGGTCCGTACGTTCGTCCGGAACGGATAGCTCTTTTCGTTAATTTAGGCATGTTAGAGTTGTCAATTAGAGGCCTAAAAATGTAAGTATGTCCTAAAAAACTATCTTGTATTTCAGCAGTTTTTAACAAATTTACTCACAATTTATTTCGACTTTTATATTTTTCTATTCTGATTATTCAGTTCTGACTCTCTTCAAGTGTTAATATTCGTTTGTCCTACCGTTTCAGAACTTCGCTTTTATGGATGTTCTCATTCTTGTTGTAAATGAGTCTATTCCACAATTTTTGTCATCTGTCAGTTTGATTATAAAGTTAATACTTATATTTAGGAGATTATTATAAACCTTTCACAATCAAAAGGTTTGTTTGACCTGGAGTTTACTCTGACAAATTTTCCGGGATTTTAAGTTGAATTAAATTGCTGAATAACGTCCACCTTGGAACAGTAATTAAATATTATTCAGCCTAAAGAAAGTTTGACAGTTGTATCGCTTATATTCTCTTTTTATGAAGGCTTTATTATAGAGAATCTATTACAGCAATAATTCAACAAAACCCTTTTATAATAAGTCAATAATCATTTGTCTAATTCAACAGCATTTACTCTTTTTTAACCCAAGACCTTTTTTTTCGCTATCCACTTTTTGCCAGGAAGGGAGGGGACATTAGGCTGTTTATCAAACTAGTCCCCAAAGTTTTATTATTTATTGGCTAAACAACTTTTAATGTATTTTGATTGTTTTTTTATCATTAATTGAATGTCCAAACGTTTCAACAATTAATTTTAATTTACAGGAGGGGTAGTTTAGTGTATATTCATTGGGAATGTACATCAATTTATTGGCCATCGTCTTATCCCTTTAGATCCACGACATTTTACATATCCCCATTTCTCTAGCCCTTGTAAGTAATACCCCCCCCCCCCCCCATGGGAATCTTGAATGGGATAAATATACGTGCAGCCTGAATACATAACATCACAAGCAGCTACACCCAATTATTCCATGTTAGACATTTGTGCTGCCATTGTATCAACATGTGTATAGGATTTGTCTCTTTGAATACCCAAAGTTTTGATTTATTTTTTTAATTACTTAGTTTACAAAAGAGAAAATTAATATTATCTGACTGTTGAACTCAGGGATCTTAAGAGATAAGACAAAGGATAAATTGTTGAATATTCCCAATGATGATAAACAAAATTTAACATTATGCACAATAATTTTCTAGTTGAAAGTAGAAAACAGTTTATAAAACTTGGTTACCATTATAATTTACAGTCCAATGTCCCCTCCCCCTCCTCCTTGGTTGAACTGCAGTCAAATTAAAAAATCAACAAGGATGACAACATTCATAAGTAGCGAAGCACAAAAAATAATAGAATAGACAAACAGACAATTTAGTTATAGAGCAGATGTTCAGTTCTCATAAAAAAAAGAGAAAAAATGAGATAAAATAAAAAATCACAAAACCTTAAAAAACTTTTACATACAATGTGTTTTTTTTATGAGAACTTTTTTAAAAGCAATTTTGAAGCCTGACCGACATACAGACGGAGAAAACAATGTATAGATTAGATGCGTATATATCATAGGAATCTTGACTAAAACTTCATCTGTTTAACTTTAATACCAGCCGAGAAAATCACATTTCTCAAAAAGCGTTACGAACTGACTGGCTGACGTACAGACGAAGTTAACTATAAAGTTGCTATGCTACTGTAAAAGTTCAGACGTACATTAGACCCACACACCTTTTTTGGAGTGCATCGTAACGTAGTCTGTCAGTTTTAGAAGTTTTACAATAGACTAATCACAGCCATACTTTGTTTTACATTTAATTTGATATACTAAACATTTTGGATGGTTTTCAGCTGAATTATGCCCACAACAACCAGGGAGGAAGGGGACATTATGATGTGTATTACACTTGTCCCCTAAGTTTTATAATAACGATTTCTTTGATGGCCCAACAATTTTTGGGACTTTTATTGAATTTGATTAATTGGTTAATTGTTTTGAGTGCCCAAACGTTTGACCACTAATTGTAATCTATAAAAGGGGTAATTTTGTGTATTATCATCGACAATTACTTCAACTTATTCTTTGGCTTAAATTTTGATTGGCTGGTTCTATAGTTTTATAGTTTTGTGTATCATTATTAAGGATTTACATTAATTCGTTGGCCATTGTCTTTATTTTGACGATTTCTTATTCTTTGGCTTAACAACATTGGGGACTTTTACTGAATTAGATTAGTTAGTTCATTAAGTTAAGTGTCCAAACGTTTTAACTATTAATTGTAATCTACAAAAGGGGTAATTTTGTGTATCATCATTGGGAATTAATTCAATTTATTAACAACTTTGGGTTTTTTTTTAAATTTTGATTAGTTGCTTCTAGTTTTGTAGCTTTGTGTATCATCAATTACATCAATTCGTTGGCCATTGTCTTTATTTTGACGATTTCCTATTCGTTGGCTTAACAACATTGGGGACTTTCATTGAATTTAATCGTTTTGTTCATTGTTTTGAGTATTGAAACGTTTTGACACTAAATGTAATGTATAATAGAAATTATTAGGGATTTATATTGATTCATCAGCCATTGTCTTATCCCTTAAGATCCCTGACAACAACACAAACAAACTTCAAGAGTAAAGAAAATTAAAAATGACTTTCGTGGTACACGCAATCATTACAAAGTTAGTAAAATAAAGTTGTCCACGACTCATTAACGTCCAATGGAGGGTGGGTGGATGGGGGGAGGTGGTCTTTACCCCCGTCAGACTTTGAAACCCTTTGTCAACCCCCCTCAATTTAAAAAAAATAGATTACCCCCTACCCTCAAACCTTTAAAACCACTCATCATACCCAGGGATCTAGAGGGATAAGATAATGTTCGATAAATTGATGTACATCCCTAACGATGATACACAAAATAATCCCTTCTGTGAGTTACAATTAGTGGGTGAAATGTTTGAAAACTTAACTTAATGAACCGAACAAGTAGGGAAGGGAATAAGGTAAAGGGAGTGAATTGGAGGGTATCTTTAGTGTAGCCAGCTCCGAATATTACTTTATTTATATTAGAGAATTTTGAAAATCTGGTGCGCAACATTCAAGAATTAAATTTGTATATACTTTGACTGAAACTACTTTGAATATGTTTTACTTAACTTTTTTAGATGAAGTGACTTTAAAGTAAGGATGGGAGGGGTGGGACATTTTTTTTGCGTGCAAAAGCAGACTGTTTTAACTTGCAGCCATTTAAATATTATACAGGGTGTCCACGAATTAAATCATTCAGTTGAATAAATACAGGTTGAAAAAAAAATTATTAAAAAAAATGGGTTCATGCTTAAAAATAGGTTGTTCCTTTCAATTTGAATTTAAAAATAAATAGTAAGAAAAAATCATTTTATTGGGATGGCGGTGAAATACCTTCCCCCAAAATAAACACAAATCTTTCCTGGACCTATAAAAAGCTTTACTTTAAAGGAGAACCATATCAGATGGGCGATTATGTGCTAATTATTCACAATGATGAGAAACAAAATCAGCCCTAAAAATTTTCAGCTAAAAAAGTTTGTATACTGCTAGTTTGAACCAACCAATCAAGATATAAAAAAGTACCCAAAGTTTTCATTGAAAATATTTTGTATACCGTTGTAATTGAAAGTCCAATGTCCCCTCCCTTAATTTTTGTTGTTCATCCTGTGTTGTGAGTAAATGGCTTTGTTTGTCAGAGTTACGGCTAATTCAAAGCAGGGATCTAAAAGGATAAGACAATGGCCGATATATTGATATACATCCCAAATGATATTACAAAAAATACCACTTCTGTAGATTACAATTAGTGGTTCAAACGTTTGAACATTCATCTTAATGAACTTACCAATAAAATTTACTAAAAGTCACCAAAGTTGTAAAGAAAACAAATAAGAAAACATTTTATAAAACTTTGAGGACTAATGAAATAAACAGTCCAATGTCTCCCCCCCCCCTCCCTGAATTCAAAGCAAC
Source organism: Acartia tonsa (assembly GCF_053477335.1). Classification (NCBI taxonomy): domain Eukaryota; kingdom Metazoa; phylum Arthropoda; class Copepoda; order Calanoida; family Acartiidae; genus Acartia; species Acartia tonsa. The sequence goes on along the minus strand of NC_137269.1, from coordinate 44,354,411 downwards.
ACCGACAAAAAAATAAGAAAAATATAAAAATTTTGTGCATATTTAATTAATTTGCCATAAAAGGGAAGTCAAATTGAAAAGCAGACTTTTCTGTGAAAATATATATTTATATTTAAATACGCAGTTTGTATTCTTATTTTTCTTATTTTTTTGTTGAATTTTTAGTCCCATAAACCGATTAAGTTCTTTAATTCAGAAAAGCTTTATAAAGAATCCTAGGAGGTTTTAATATTTTCTATTTCTAAATTTGAGATGCCCCTAGAGGCTATGGGCACACCTGATAGCAAGTAACAAAGAATGAACAGTGCCCTTGGCATATTGTGGTTCCTCTTTCAAAGATTGAAAAAGGGCGTAAATAGCCTTAAACCACCATAGGAGCTAGGGGAAGCATCCCTAAAATGCAGATCTCATTCGGTTCAATATTTATCCAAATCTTAAGACTCAGAAAAAAACTTACTACTTTATATAATAGAATAAGGTCAAGGAAAATTTGTTTTATTTTTCGTATTAAATTCTCTATAATACGAAACAATACATGATCTTTCAGTATGGATCCCAACTAATTTTAATCCAGCGGAATTTAATCGGATTAAGAGCCACACTGAAAAGAAAACGAAGTAGCGAGTTTTGTTGTATTTTCACAGTAGCTTTTCTCCTATTTCTAGGCCCAATGGGGCAATCATTGACATTTACCTAACTCAAAATAGCCTATCAAAAGCTATTGTGAAAATACAACAAAACCCGCTACTTCGTTTTCTTTCCATGATCAAAAGTTTGTTATGTTACGATAATGCTTTTTTTGAAGAATAAAATAAATTCCCATACTTCTTTTAAACTCTATCCTAATTGTTTACAAACATGATAATTTCTTTCCTCTAAAGATTTAGGGAATTTGTTATATAAACAAGGATGACAGCATTCAAAATTAGGAAAGCACATAATAAATATTGTTGGTTATTCTGACAAAGTGATAAAAAAAGAGAGAAGATATCATAAAAAAGACATGAAGTAAAGGTTGTTAAAAGAATAGAAGAACATTAGAAAATCACTAAACCTTCATAAATAAAAACATAAAACATAAAAAATCATTTGCATCATGAAAACGGACTGACGGACCAAATAAGTTGTATTCTACAAATTAGCAGTGTCCAAACTTCTCCAGTAATAATTTTAATCTACAGAAGGGGTAATTTTGATTTATCATAATTGTGTGTGTCCAACAATTTATTGTTCCTTAAGATCCCTGTCTTTCCCTGAAAACTAAACTTATCCTTTATTTGTAAAACTGCAGATAGGCACAAAAAGTTTTAAAGTTTACTTTTTACAGGGAGAAAGGGATAAGGCATTGGACTGTAAATAAAACTGTGAATCTTAGCATTTACCCTCATTCTTTGATAAAACAAATACTTGTAGATACGCCCCTACAGGCGTCCAGTATCGACCCCGACCCCCCCCCCCCACCCCCACCCCCTCTACATCAATTTTAGATTTATATAAAGACAAAAAAATTAATTTCTAGGGACTATTTTGTTTTTAAATGATTGAAGCTCCCTAAACTATTTATAAACCTTCCCAGAACCTATGACAATGATACATTGTAAGAGAAACATATCTGTTAAACGGCAAGAAAACAGATAGACTCACAAACATTCTGTTACTTTTACATAAGGATGTTAATGTTTTTTTCCAATGATATTAATCCAAAAAGAGTTAATTTTGATTATCTCAATTGAATGTGTTTAAAAATTAATACCCTTTGTCTTATCCCTTAAAATCTCTGGGTTTTGCCTGCATATTTATAAAACTTATCTGTACTCATGGAGGGAGGGGACATTGGGCTATTACACAAGTCCCCAAAGTTTTTTTTAAAAAAACTTTTTTATTGGCTTGATTAAACTTTGGGAACTTTTAATGAATTTTGATGGGTTGATTCATTGTGTTGAGTGTTTTAATGTTTCAACCACCAATAGTAATCTACAGAAGTGGTAAATTTATGTTATAATATTATTTGGGATGTAAATGAATTAATTGGTCATTATCATGCCACCCTTACACTTAGCGCTATAAATGTGTGTTAAATGGTGAATTATCAAAACGCGTGGCTTGTGTTAATAGTAGAAATTGTTATGCATAACGTTAGGACCGTCATAAGCTTTAGTTTTTTATATATATTGTAAGGCATAATTTTTTTATTAGCATGTTGGAAGTGTATTAATTATTTCGTCAAATGTCTTATCCCCTGAGATCCCTGAGCACTCACACACGCACACACGCATCAACAATTTTATCTGATATTCACCCAAGCAAAGTAAAATCTAAACTTTTTGGCCAATTCCTTATAATGAAAGCATCAAAAAAAAGTTTGACATTTTAATTCTTGAAAAAAGTACAAACATACCAGGGAGGGAGGGAGGGAGTGGACATTGGGATGTTTATCACACTAGTCCCCAAAGTTTTATAATAATGTTATTCGCTGGCTTAACAACTTTGGTGGCTTTTATTGAATTTTGATTGGTTGGTTCATTAAGTTGAGTGTTCAAACGTTTCATCCACTAATTGCTATCTACAGAGTAAGTTTGGGAACTATATCAATTTATTGGCGATTGCCATATCATTTTAAATCCCTGACAAACATCCTATCTTATTACTTACAAAAGAATAAGCATAATGTATTAAATGCAATAATTGTCAAGTAAATTTTAATTTAGATTTGATTAAAAGCTTTATATACTCGCGCCATCATCGTATATGGTGACGTGTGTACAGAAGGAACGGCTGAACTGATATGTTTCTCCTTTACAGTTTAGCTTAGCATAGGCATTGCAAAAGGTTTATAACAATTTTGGGAGAGGGTACCTACACCCTTCAAAGAGGAATTATTTTTTTTCATTTTTAAAAACTAAAATTGAAAAAGTAAAAAGTAAAAAGCCGAATCACCCCCTTCCCCCTTTTCCATCAACTGCCTCTAGAGGTATATAGGGGCGTAGCCGATAGTTGCACTAAAAAAAAACCAAGGTAAAATTTTAGGTAAAATGAATAACAAAATCGAAACAAAGAAAGCGATAGAGAATGAATAGATATGAATTAAAAGCTAGAACTACATAGTATATGCTATGCATTATAAGGGGCCCACGAACTTTGCTACGTTCAAGTTAAGAAACCTAGTTTAGAATTCAAAATTGAGGTATAGTCCCTTTCGTGACAACGCCTCTAATGGGGCGTTTCGTCGTATTTTCACAGTAGCTTTTGATTGGTTATGTTAGGTTAGGTTAGGTTAAGTTGGGTTAGGTGATTGCTTCGAAGGGTTAGGCAATTGGTCCTGCTGGGTTAGAGATAACGCAAAAGACGATAAGTGGATTAAAGATCCGGATAATATTAAGCAAAATTGACCTTTTCAAAGATTAAAATTATTGGTATTTGATTAAAAGTACCCAAAGTTTTTGGGCTAATGAATGAGAGAGCATGTTATAAAATTTTAGGTACAGTCCCACCTTCCAAGCCAATAACTGACTATTATTTTCTTCTTTGTTGTCGGATTTTATCAATTTAAAACATAGATTCATGACATAATAAACATGACAAAAATTACTTAAACAAATATGCGTTAGTGTTTTTTTCAAATGTAAGCTTGTTAATTTGCTTGCGAATCAAAAAAAATAATTCACTTTGTCTATCCAGCCGCCAATCAGTCTAACCGTTTGTGATTTTCTCAGCTGCTAACTAAGATAGACGGCTGATTTTCCATGAGCATCCTGTAATTTCTTACTTTGTCCGTCAGTCTATCAGTCATGATACAAACTAAAATTATTAAAAATACACTAGAGGGAGTTTAATGGTTTTTTATCCAATATTTCTACTCTTTCTTTAAACAAATGCTCTGTAAGTCTTCTTGTCCGTTTTCCTGTTCATGATATTTTGTGCTTCGCTACTGATGTTGTCATCCTTGTTATATTCTTGTTTCTGTATCCCGTCATGACAAGTTTCGTGGCACCCAAATATATCATTGTATATATTATCAGGGATCAAAAGGGATAAGACAATGGACGATAAATTGATGTACACCAATGATAATATACAAAATTATCTCTTCTGCACATTAAAGTTAGTGGTTGAAACGTTTGGACACTTAACTTATTGAACCAACCAACAGAATTTACTAGAAGTCACCAAACCTGTTGGGCCAACGAATTAAAATTTATTATTAAACTTTGGGGACTAGTATGATAAACAGCCCAATGTCCTTGATATATATGCTAGGTCATATAGAAAAGTTTTCTTACAAATTGCATACAAACGTTAGTATAAAATATAATTCATTTCTTTAAACAAGAAATAATATGTCCACTAAAGCGAAAATCATTATACTATGAAATTTAAAAACTTAAAGTTGGTACAAAAACATTCAAAAAGAATAAAATTTGACGCTGTTATTTAACAAGGGATAAGATAATGGACGATAAATTAATCTTCACCCAAATTACGATAAACATTAAAATCACCCCTTCAAAATACTGTAATTAATAATGGAATGCTTTAAAACCTGTAATTTTGTACGATCTTAAAGAAGGTTTAGTGTCAAAAATTGAGATATTGTTCTTATCTATAATACAAAGTAGAACGATGTCTGTCTGTTTGTTTGTCTGTCTGTCTGTCTGTCTGTCTGTCTGTCTGTCTGTCTGTCTGTCGGTTTGTTTGTATGTCTGTTTGTTTGTAGCGAAGGATCTCGCTAACCGCTGAACCGATCGGGTTCTCCTTTACAGGGTAGCTTTTCATAGGTCCCGGGAAGGTTTATAACTATTTTCTTGGGGGTGGGACACCCCTATCCAACCCCCAAAAAAAAAAAAAAAAAATACCCCTCCCCCCCAACAATTTTTTTTTTCTTTTTAAAACTAAAAATAAAATACTGGGGTCGACTACCTCCCCCCCCCCTCAAAAAAAATCCCCCCCACCAACAAAAACATTTCTTTAAATTTTCTTTAAAATCTAAAACACGAAAAAATAGTTTGATCAAACCTCTTGGGGCAAAGCCCCTAGTGGCTAGGGGCGAAGCCGCTAGTAAAACTTTATAAAGTAGCATAATTTACAGTCTAATATCCCCTCCCTCCCTGCATTTATGCAAAATGAACGCATCTTTCTTCAGATATTCTAGCGCTAAATTCGTTGTGGACAGACAGACATATCTAAATTATAGAAAATCCTCGCTTTAAAACTACAAAGGATATCGCATAACTCGCAATGTTGATGCACAAATTAACAAATTTTATTTTTTAAAACTTTTTACGCCTTTACATAGAAATATGGAGAAAACTAAAAAGTTTTTGTTGATATTACATTAAAGTTTTTCCCAAAAAATTGCATATCTTTGTATCGTTGTTATTTAAATTTGTTAATAAACATGTATCTAATTCAATTTCTGTAATGAATAAGAATTTTTAAAATTCTTAATTTGCCGACAAAATTAACCAATGACATTTCTTCTTGTCAAAACACTAGCGTATTATTGGATGTCCTTTGATGAATGAGTTACGTGTGATTGGTGCATTTTAGCGGTGAATTATAAATTCGGAAATTTGCAGGAATAAGGTATAGCCAACAAGCGAATTATATATAAAATAATATTTGGGGGGCAGATAAAAAAGTTGTCATTTCTACTAAGTGTTGTCCCCAACTACAGCTGAAAACATAAAGGTTTTGTGATTTTTTCTGAATTGATTTTGTTGTTGAGAAATTTGTTTCATTATTTTTTTATAATTTTTCTAGTATGGCTTTGAAACCGATTAATATCCGCTGAATTAGAATCCGTTCTCAGACATACTGTAATTACATGTTTAGCATCGTAGTACAGACAGTTTCCCATGGATACTAAAATACAAATCATAAAATTGATGTCAGGTTTGCCTTCGGCCTCTCAGGGCTAACAAAATTGCTTTTAATCTCACAGTTTTTTTTATTTTAATGGGGTGCTGCCACTTTTACCATCTTATTAATTTTAATATCTCCGCGGTGGATTGTCTAGGGACGCTGACATTTCTACAACTGGCAGAAATACAGCAGATGTTTTTTTGTCATAATTGTTTTTATAAACGTAAATTTGACATTAATTTGCTAAATTATAACAAAGTGCGATAAATAATTCTTATTTTAAAACACACACTAGAAAATTAAATTTAAGTATGTACAATTGGCAAATATGAAAAAAAATTAAAATTCTTCAAATTAGCAGTTTCTGAAAAATAAAAACATTTTTTTGTTCACAAACTATTTTAAAATGTTCTAAAATCAATTATAAGGATAATTGTACAATTTTTAAAATAGTACTTAAATGGCAAATTGTACCAGTTCTTAGAAAAAGTAATCATTGACAGGCAACAACTTTTACATGTTCAACTTAAAAGTCATGCATGCAACCAAGAGATTGGAAACATTAAAACATAGGGTATAATTAGGAAGCGAGGAGACGTTAAGCTGTTAATTATATTAGTCCCCAAAGTTTTTTACTAGCGTTTTTTACTAGCCTTTTTTACTAGCCTTTTTTTTTCTCAACAACTTTGGCAACTTTTTCGAATTTCTATTGGTCAGTTCATCAAGTTAAGTGACCAAACGTTACAAACACTTCATGTATTTTACAGAAGGGATAATTTTATGTATCATCTTTAGATTTATCAGCAATAGTCTTATCCCTTTAAATCCTTAGGATTTAACTCCTTTAACGTACTTCCAGCCTCCTAACCCCCCTCCCATTAATTAAATGCTGATTAATACTTTCAGGGGTGATAATCAACTGAGGCACTAAGGTACTATGGCACCTTTTACCTCATTTTTTAAAGCCATGTCTTTGATTACATACATAAATAATTCGGGGAATGGTTCCACCCCCCTTCCAAGATGAATCGCTCCTAGCAAAAAAAACCTCCCCCCTAATGAAAGTTCGACTTACCCTCTACCTAGAGACCTCTAGGGGCGTAGCCGCTAGTGATAAATTCAACTTTACCTAATTTCTTTGTTCTAGGCATATAAAACCATTATTTATTCAAATATTTTCTCTTTGTTTTAATTGCACATAAACCATAGAATACAAAGACGTTAAAAACAGTGCATATAAGGAAATGCATTTATATAAAAAACAGACGCGATTTATAACTATATTGAATAAGGACATCCAGTCAAAGATTAGGCTATCAAAAAAATGGTTCATATGTTTAGATCCAGACATATAATATACATTTAGTGATATCTTGATATTATATAATACAAGAGACAACACCCCTAGAGGCCTCTAGGGACACTTGGGAGAATGGAGGAAGTCTATCCTTCATTTTCAATATTAGTTTTATAAAGGAAAAAATATAGTTTTATATTTTTTTTGGAGGTGTTAATTTTTCTAGGGGTGATTTCTCTTGGGAGGGTAGACATACCCTCCCCTAAAATATTTAAAAACCTCCCCTGTAAAAGAGAATAATTTCGATTTAACGGTTAGCGAGATCCTTAGCTACAGACAAAAAAAAGCTTACTACTTTATATATTAGGATGTAAACAGTCTATCGCAACAATCTTACAAAATGCTAAACGTATTCACTTTTAAGGGAAGTTTTAGTTTCTTATGTCTTTAGGTAAATTACTAGCCCCCCCCCCCCTCCCTTTTTTAAACTATGTTTTTTAACCTAGGGAAACACTTACAAACAAGATTAAATAATTATCATTGCATTGCATAGTATTACAGACAGCTTTCCGCAGATATTAAAATGAAAAAATATAAGACTAAAACCAGTTGTATGATTTTCATTTTAATATATGTGAAAAAATGTCTTTTATACGATGCCCTACGTGATTTTTCAGTATCCAGCGGATAATATAATCGGTTTCAAAGCCATAAAATAGCCTATATTCTTTCTACGAACTGTACTTTTTGTTCCGGTACACCTGTTCAGATTTAGCTACCTGACTATTCATCTATACATCTCTAGTAATCCTTGTTCTGTACTGAACATTATACATTGGACTTTTCTAGGAAATATATTTTTGTCTCCCATAGATATTTCAAACTTTGTACACTCAAATTTTCAATTACCTTCTTTGATTTTATGTTTTTATATGATCTGGCTGAACCTAATTAAAACAAAATAATCTTCATAAATAAATCTATGTTTCCTTAAAAATTGTGAATTTTTGTTTTTAGCTGTTTTCGAGATATTACTGGTGAAATAAATGAAAAAACTGTGTACAAGTCTCTAAAATAAATCTTGGAGGTTAAACTTATGCAGTTTGATTTTTTTACCACTTATCTCTAACTAAAGGGGTCAATTTTTTGCGAATTTTTCGTAAGGTTGTGGTTTAACGTTTTGTCAAATTCGCTTATTAAGTTCAACTGTTATTAATTTTGACTGTTTCATATATATAATAGAGATATAACTCTAGAGAGATATTGTCTAATGTGAAATTCTTCATAAGGATGACAGAACTTTAATGACTTGTCATTGGTTAAATTAAACTGAAATTTTCTAGTTTTACACATTAGAGTTATTTAGAGCTGTTCTTTCAACTTTTACTCGAATCAAGTCCATCACATGAAGTACTGCCTTCATATTGTGGTTTCACATCTATGTTTTATCTGTGCATTAATACTAAATATGCTTTATCTATTGCAATCGTTACAAAATAATAAAAATCCCCTTATGAATTTAAGTTAATAAAATCATATTTTTTTCTTGAGTTTCTATTAAAACAAAAAAATAATATCTCGGACTTCAAATGTACATGATTTATATTCTATAATTGTAATTTGTATCTATTATAAACATTTAAAATACATAAATTCATAGTTTGTTTCATGTTTACCTCGAAATAAATTATATAAAAATAAAATAACAACAAATAGCAATACAACATTACGTTCGTTACGTTTTCAACAGGACCTAGCATTGTACTGTGTATACACTGTACACATATGGGTAAAGGGAAAGGCATTAATTTTTTAATTTTATTCATATAAAGAGTCAGCTGTAAATAGTCGCATTTCTTAAGATAAAGCTTTTCTCACGTAAATTATATCGTGTACATATTTATTGTCTAGTAAAGTGTAAAGCATATTACAAATCTTTTAATAACTCAGCTATGAATGGTTGAATTCCTTAATATAAAGTTAGCTTTCTAGAAATTATATACTCGAAAAATGTTAAGGTGTTTTGTCAGCTGGAGGAGTTTACGTTTACAGCTTAAGTAGAAAGTCAAAAACTCTTCTGTCTGCTAGAAATGTTCCTTCGTAGATTTGACGAGAAAAGGGTTCAGATTATTTTTCTATTCTAATATTTCTATTATATATATATATATACATTGGTCAAAATTAAGAACAGTTTGACTTAATAAGCGCACTTGAATAAATGCTAATACACAACTTTTTAAAATGGATTAAAAGTCTCCAAAAGTTAGGCTAACGAATAAGAATACTTTGCAGCCTTACTAGATTTACTACCAAATATATAAAAGAAAAGTATCGAGACAAAGTTTATAATGTGACGTCATAAAAGTGAGATAGATTATCCATCTCTTTTTTAGGGGTTTTCTTTACCACTTCTCCTATCATCTCCCTCATTTTTACGACGTCACATAGCTGATTTTTAAGACACTTTGTCCCAATACTAAGAGAAAAAAAGATTATTGAAACCTAAACATGTTTGAAGGCAATGGTGGAATAAAATCCGCTCAAAATGTCCAACTTATGGTACATCTGCATAAATACTATACTGGAGTTACTTCAATTCAGCAAAATTGTATACTTATATAAAAATATATTCCTCTGCAAATATCACATAAGCGTATTTTAAAATTGATGGCTTTTTTACCTTCCAGGGCCTTTTTTTAATTTTACATTATTTTATTTTTGGGGGTAAATTTTTTGCAAAGATGATACCTCAAAATCTCAAAGGTGGAGTGGGGGGTTGGCGGCGACGTACAATTAGCCTAAAACCTTCTTAGAAATAATTTGAATTTTCATTAATTGTAGAACAATCGGTCCAGCTGTTAACCCTTACAGATCAACTTTTGTCGACGTATAATTACTAAACTTAAAAAGTCATGAAGTCACAGCTCTCTATCTTTCCTACAAAAAAATGACATTAAAAAAACAACAACAAAAAAAGAATTTAAAGGTTAAAATTGCTCTGTTTAAATAGCATTTTCAGAAAAATATTTAGAGGAGATTGAATCCAAATTGCTAGAATCGAATGTTCTTGCTCTATTGATGTAGAAGAATTTTTTTTTGTCTACATTACTGCTTTAGAGTTGCTCTTAAACATGATTTTAAACCTCCATTGTTTTATGACCTTAGCAAAACAATTGATGAAATCTTCAACCTTTTTTTTGTATTTAAATCAGAAGAACAAAGTCGTTTAAAATCTAGAAGCAAAAAAATTGTATAAAGTCAATTTTCTGAAAAAAGTCTGCATGATATTTCAACTTAAATATTTTAAACAATTACAGAAAAAACAGGTTCTTTTGCGGAATTATTTAGCAGTCAAAAACTATCCATTCCCAGATATTCTATGCATTACATTTAAGAATAAAGAGACACTCATAAAAATCAGGTATCTAAAGGAATAAGACAAAGGTCACCCCCCCCCCTTCTCCAAATTTTTTTTACTTTTAAAAAGATGTAAATTAAAAAAAATGGGTTTTGGGGATTCAACTCCCCCCTCCTAAAGGGGGGTATCCGCTAGTATATATAAATATGTATATATATATGGACATAATTAAGAACATAATTAATAGCATTTGACTAAAAGGTTACACTAAACTTTACGGAAAATACGCGGAAATATATGACCTCCTTTTATATTTATATATTTTATTAAAATTTTTAACAAATGAGCTTTAAAAAAAATTTCTTGTCCAAATACGATATGAGGGAAACCGCCAAACTGTATTAAATTAAAAACAATATGAAATTTTTAAAATTGTATAAGTCCTTCTCCAAGAGTGTCCCATTTCAGGCAATTTTTTGCACAAAGAAATAAGATTTTTGGCATCTCGCCTTTTCGTGTAACTAATCTAATTGTTTAAACACAATTACTAGAGCATCAGTTAAACTCCGGCAGGGAGGGGACATTGGGCTGTTTATTACACTAGTCCCCAGAGTCGTATACTAACGTTTTCTTATTCGTTTGTTTAACTACTTTGGGGACTTTTATTGAATTTTGATTGGTTGGTTCATTTAGTTGAGTGTCCAAACACTTCAACCACTACGGATGAGGTAATTTTGTGTGTCATCATTGGGGATGTACAATGTGTACATTGAGCCATTGTCTTAACCCTTTAGATCCCTAAGGTAAGATACTCTGACAGGGGTAATCATGCACCAAATTGATGAAATATTGGATAGCATTTTTTTTTAGAATACTCCCTACAGTTGCCGCCAGGGATCTAAAGGGATAAGATAATTGCCGAAATACGTCCCGATTGATGATACACAAAATTATTCCTTGTGTAGATTACAATTAGTAGTTGAAACTTTTGGACACTCTACTTATTGAACAAACCAATCAAAATTAAAAGTTTTTAAGGCAACGAATAAGAAAACGTTATTATAAAACTTTGGGGACTAGTGTAAGAAACAGCCCAATGTCCCAATCTATCAACGTATTTTGTATAATGGGGTAGAATAACAAAATTTATAATAAAAGTTATATAAATAAACCACAAATTATTTATTCAATAGATATAACTGAAATAAATCAGAGGTAAACACAAATCTTTTTCATCTTCATATTTTTCTATAAAAGTGTATAAAAGTCTGGCAGTTTGTACAAAAGGATCTCGCTAACCGCTGAACTGATAGGGTTCTCCTTTATAGTGTAGCTTCTCATAGGTTCTGGTAAGGTTTGTGACTATTTTAGGAGAGAATACAACCACCCTCCCAAGAGAAATCACCCTTAGAAAATCAAAAAATATATCAACCCCACCCCCCCCCCTCCCAAAAAAAATAAAATCTTTTCAAATAAAAATTGAAAGTGAGGGTGGGGAGCAACTTCTTTTCCTCAATCAAAAGTGTATCTGAAGGTCTCTAGGGGTACAGTCGCTAGTAAAAAATAAGAATAAAATAAAGAAAAAAGGAAGGAAACATTCAATTTCCCAGAAGGAGAGAGTCCCTCTTTTGACTTTAACACGATTTTAATTGACGATTTGAAGTAAATATAAAATTTGATTCAGTAACATCCAACAGATAACCAAACCTTTAATTTCATGATTTGCTCCTGTTTACGGGTCTAGTCATTCCCCAAGCTCTAGCAAATGTTTATATATTAAAGGGTTAGTAAAATTGGGCGACATTAGCATTACAGGCAGACTAAAGGACATACCTAAAGCAAGACAGACATGAATACTTAAAGAGCAACTTTGCTACTATTTAAAAATCATACATTTTGTACATGTTTTTAGTATTGACAAGGATGGTAACATCCATATATATAGAATAAACGAACATGAAAACTTGTAGAGTGTTTAAAATTCAGGACATACTTACATTTTTAGGACTTATAGAGACATTTCGCTTAAAATATTTCACCTAGTTGTCCTGGGAATCTGATGAATAGGATAAATAAATTATAAAATTCTTTTTATCAAGATGTACAGGATTTCTGATAGATATTATAGAGTGGCTACGCTTTCTAGATCGTAGCTAACTGTTTTAGGGATAATCATTTAAAGTTTAAAATCTGTAGGACAATTATAACATGCATAAATTAACAAAATGAGCTAAACGTGACTTACTTACTGACAAACGTACATATCCTAATTATAGAAATGCTTCGCTTTTAAAAATAACTTATTTTTTTTTTTTTTTAGCAACTGCAGGAGAGATTGGAGAAGGCTCAAAACAAATTCCTCAGATTAAAACATGAAGACAAAAATTTGAAAAGAGAAGAGGTAAACTTATTCCAGTATGGCTTCGAAACCGATTAATATCCGCAGGATTAGAACCGGTTCTTGGCCATACTAAAAAATCATCTATAGCATCAAATTACAGATAATTTTCCACTAATATTAACATAAAAAATCATAAAACTAATATCAATTTTGTTAGACCGGGCCTTCGGGGTTAACAAAACTGGCTTCATTTTACAATTTTTCATACCAATATCCGCGGAAAACTGTCTATAATAAGATGCGAAGTAACTATTAACAACAAGGATGACAACATACATAGATTTTCATTTACTCTAATAAAGTGATACTCCCAGCTGGCAAAAATAACAATCCAACCCCTTTACCCAAACCCCTCCCCTTCAAATGGAAGAACGAAATGACCAATAATTTTATTCATGAAGTACAATTGCTTCACTAATTTAATAGATTATCAGTTCCAATTAAGATGCTAAATAATAAGAATTAAAAAATTGTCTTTGCTTTTTGAATCTTTTAAAGAGATTTAGAAGAGAATTGTATAGTAGCTTTACTATTATAAAATAAAATCTAGGTTTAATAACAATACAAAAATTATTGTAAAAATTGTAAATAAAATATTTTACGTTCTTTCATATAATAAGAAGAATTTCTCTTTGAAATATTTCAAATAAAAAGGATTTTTTCAAGGTTTTTGAAATTTACCCTCCTTAACATAGAATCATTTTAGTGACATACAATTTGAATGGTTTATATCGACTTTATGGCATATTGACATATCAAATGAGTTGTATGTCAAGTTTTTTTTCTTTTATTTGCGTGTACGCCTCTAGGGGCACTTTCAATAAAAGGGTGGGTCGAACTTCCACCTTAAATTTAGTTATTTAAAGATAAAGATGGGGCTGGGGGATTTTTTCTTGGACAAAAACTTTCCAATTCCCATAAAAAGTGTCTTTGTAAAGGATAGCCATCCAGGTCAAGCGGTTAGCGAGATCTTTTGGTACAGACATTCTGTTACTTTTTTAAAGTGTTTCTTTTTCCTAAAAGAGTTAAGAGAATATTTAGGTTATCTTTAAATAGATACAAAAAGACATCTTGTTACTTTTATATAAGGATTTAATTATTTCATTAACTTTTTAAGAACAAACTTTTTATTGCAGTACTTAATTTTGGAACTTATAATTTGGTATGGGTTACTTTTAATATTTATTTATGGGTCAGGTTTCGGTACTTTAACCTAACTCAATCCTAGAGGCCTTCTAACCTAATTCTACATTAGTTTTTTGTTGATAAACTAACAGCAACCAAAATTTCACAGGGTCACATTCCCATAAACTAATTCAGAATAAAAATACGTTCCAAATCAGAGACGGAGGGGACATTGGCCTCTATATTTCAATAGTCCCAAAAGTTTTATAAGAACGTTTTCTATTCTTTGGCTTAACCATTTTTGATCATTCTATTGGTTTTTTCATTACATTGAGTGTCCAAACATTTTAAAAACTAATTATAATTTTGTATATCCTCATATGGGGAAGTACATAAATGTATCGGCCACTGTCAAGTATCCCTTTAGATACCTGGTTCCAAAATCACCTTTAAGGTTTCTCAAAAAGTAAAATATTTTAATACAATTGATATATAGTACAAAGAAATCTTGAAATATTTTAATAGTACGTGATCAAATTCTTATGGGGATTAAGATTTTTAAATATTAAATATGTAGGATAAATATCAACAAGTATGGTTTTGGTTAATTTTGTTTATTAGCGGAGATTTTAACCACTACAGAAGACAAGTAAACCAGCATTTTAAAAATAATTCTTATATAAAAGTAACAGGATGTCTACTGTGTGTATGTGCCTGTCTGTCTGTAACGAAGGATCTCGCTACTCGCTGCTGAACAGATATGGTTCTCTTCTACAATGTAGCTTCTCATAAATTCTGGTTACTAGTGTAAATTACATCATCCAAGATCCCCTCTCACTCCCTGGGAATGATAAAATGTAGGGAAAATAATAAATATATGTATAAGTCCTTTTTATTAAAAAAAATCTCTGTAACTTTTAGAACTTCTTGGTTAATGTATGTAAATTACAAAGACTTTTTATCTCCTTTATGGTTTCACAAAATAGAACGCAAAAAATGAACAAAAAAGCACAACAAGATTTTGACAGGTTGAAATTAATGGATTTATTATTACATGGATCTTACAACAAATTGCCATGTTCTCTAATAAATTAAAAATTTTATCGAGCTAAATTAACGATCTCCTCCCCTCATACTAGATAAATGGATAAGAAATAAGAGAAATGGCAAGCTAAATTGACGACAATTTTTCCCATGTCATAATATCCACATATATTATACATCCATTTTGAGTTTAGATAATATTTTCATATCTTAATTGATTTTTGTATGTTCTTTCTTTATAAAAGCAAAAAAGGGATTTTCTTCAACAATTTTTTGGTAGATTAGCAATTTAGCTACTTGTCATGTGATGGTTTTAAGCTATTTATTTTAAAAAACGAAAAAAAACAGGAAAAAGGAAAAAGGAGGATATTTTTTTTTTAGTTTTGGTTTTTAAGTATTCTTTCTACTGTAGTTAGAGTATGGGGGCTGAACTACCCTCCTTCCTCTTCCCCCTGGAGACAACGGGCGAAGCAACTATTTATAAATAGAAGTAATGTTTTGTTTGTTCGAAAAAATCTCGCCAACCCCTAAACCAACTAAACCATATATGGAAGCTTACTTAGGTACCGGGATGGTTTTAGGATTTTATCACTTCTTTTTCTTTAAGGAGGGAAATATAATTTTTTTGGTTGGGTATTTTTCTCGATGCCTAAAACTTGTCCTAATGCCGTTTACGAGATCTTAGCGGATATACTTACTCTGATTTGGTACAAAAATACAACAAAATATAAATCTCTCGGAAATATATATGTTATTTCACATTTAAGCATCAATAATTTGATAATTAGAGTAAAACACTAGAGGGATAAAGGGTTAAATAACTGTATCGCAACCGCCTTGTGCAACCTTTCTAAACCAATTGTGTCGCTTATATCAACACAGCAAAGCAGCAGAAAATAATTTAGAAGCAGACGAAATAGGTCTTTGAAAAAGGAAGTGAGGTAGTTGTCTGTATATACATCTATACTATAGATCTGTTATTTGATATTAAACAATCTCTTTATCCCTGGTAAATGTCTCTAACATTCTTTCTCTTTGTTTTCAAATCAGAAAATCTTTTTGGATTAAAATAACCCAATTTTATTCCCCTCCCGGCCTCTTTGTTTCTTACGTTATTTTTGTAAATTAATGTAATACTTGTGCCCCAAATCCATAAAGATCTAAAAGGATTAGACAATGGCCTATAAATTGATGTACATTTCCAATGATGACACACAAAATTACCCCTTCTGTAGATTAAAATTTGCAGTTGAAACGTTTTAACACTTTACTTAATAAACCAATTAATCATAATGTTTAAAATAGATAGAACAATTTTTACATCCCTAACATATCTAACCGTTATACACATATGCCAGGGAGGGAGGGGACATTGGGCATTTTATTACACTAGTACCCAAAGTTTTATAATAACGTTTTCTTATTCGTTAGCGTAACAACGTTGGAGACTTTTATTGAATTCTTATTGGTTGGTTCATCAAGTTGAGTGTCCAAACGTTTCAACCACTAATTGTAATCTACAGAAGGGGTAATTTTGAGTATCATCATAGGGAATGTACAACAATTTATGGGCCATTGTCCTATTCCTTTAGATCTCTAAACATATTGACAAACAGAGAAACAAAAAAAATCACAATGACCTAAATGGGACACTGTGGTTAAGTAAAGTTTGTACGACAAGTTTTCTTATTCTTTGCTTTCCCATATTGTGGACTTTTATCAAAGTTTTTACAAAAGTATATTAACCATAGAAGACACCCTCAAAAAAAAATTATTTTAAAGGACGATTCCATCATAAAACATTATTTTAATGTAGCAGGGATAAGACAATGGATGACAGATTTATTTACACCCCAAAGTACAAAAAATATCACTACTGTAGATTAAAATTATTGGTTAAAAATTTTATCACTCAAATTTTGTAAGGCCCACCAATACAAAGCTTTTAAGACAAAGAATGGGGGAAGATTTTCATAAAATTTGGTCACCCGTGTAATCTTCAGTTTAATGCACCATTCCTCCCTGTCTAACCTATTGTAAAACAAGGATGACAACATCCATAAGAGCGAAGCTCTATAATTAAGGAACCATTGTTTCAAAAATCAGATGTATTGGATAATTATACCATACAGAAAATTGTTGTCGAAAAAGTTGAAAATAAGCATGTTTTGAATGGACTTACAGACTTTCTGGTAACAATTTTAGAGTTGTTATTATGCATTGTTATTTGTACCTTAACTATACAGGAATCATCTTACTAAGTACAGACCCTAGTAATAGAAAAGCTTCGCTTTCAAAAATAATCTCTGTTGCAATTCAGGTTCTTTTATACTTTTCAAAGACATGCTCCATCAGAGTGGTGATTGAATCATTTTGGAATACTTGTTACAATACTCTGACCACTCTGATTATTTTGGATGCAACTTGACTTTAAATATCTTTACTGCAGATATTCCGCATTTCTGCTTAATATATAAATCAATATATATAGTCCGTAGAATCAGGGAGGGAGGGAACATTGGGCTGTTTATTGCAATAGTCCCCAAAGTATTAACTTTTTTTTCGTTGCTTTAGCAACTTACGGATTTTTATTGAATTTTGATTGGTTGAATTGAAATGGGGGTCCCAACGTTTTAACCACTAATTGTAATCTGTAGGTGTAATTTAGTGTATCATCATTGACTATGTACATTAATTCATTGGTCATTGTCTTATCCCTTTAGAACCCTACCATAGAATACTAATATCACTTTATATGAGTTCTTATGTACCAAACATGTAAAATTAAGATTAAGCATAGGTACTCTGCAATTAATAAAATAACACAAAATTAACTAATTTTTTGTTTTTTTAGGAAAGACTAAAGCTTCAGTTACAAGAGGCAGAAAATTATGCTTTCATGATACACAACACTGACCCTTCTAAACATAGGTATGCTTACTTTTTAATAGTTACAGAGTTGTTACAACTTTGATTTCACGTTACACAATACTGACCCATATAAACCTAGGTATAGTTTCTTTTTAATAGTTACCGAGTTGTTACAACTTTGATTTCACGTTACACAATACTGACCCATATAAACCTAGTTATAGTTTCTTTTTAATAGTTACCGAGTTGTTACAACTTTGATTTTATGTTACACAATATAGACCCTTATGAACATAGGTATAGTTTCTTTTTAATAGTTACCTAGTTGTTACAACTTTGATTTTATGTTACACAATACTGACCCTTATGAACATAGGTATAGTTTCTTTTTAATAGTTACCGAGTTGTTACAACTTTGATTTTATGTTATACAATACTGACCCTTCTAAACATAGGTATAGTTTCTCTTTATTAGTTACCGAGTTGTTACAACTTTGATTTTATGTTATACAATATAGACCCTTATACACATAGGTATGATTACTTTTTAATAGTTACCGAGTTGTTACCACTTTGATATCACATTACACAATATAGACACATCTAAACCTAGGTATAGTTTCTTTTTAATAGTTACCGAGTTGTTACAACTTTGATTTTATGTTACACAATACTGACCCTTCTAAACATAGGTATAGTTTCTCTTTATTAGTTACCGAGTTGTTACAACTTTGATTTTATGTTATACAATATAGACCCTTATACACATAGGTATGATTACTTTTTAATAGTTACCGAGTTGTTACCACTTTGATATCACATTACACAATATAGACACATCTAAACCTAGGTATAGTTTCTTTTTAATAGTTACCGAGTTGTTACAACTTTGATTTTATGTTACACAATATAGACCCTTATAAACATAGGTATGATTACTTTTTAATAGTTAATTAGTTGTTACAACTTTGCTTTTATGTTACACAATATAGACCCTTATAAACATAGGTATTTCTATTCTATTTAATAGTTACTTAGTTGTTACAACTTTGATTTTATGTTACACAATATAGACCCATCTAAACCTAGGTATAGTTTCTTTTTAATAGTTACTTAGTTGTTACAACTTTGCTTTTATGTTACACAATATAGACCCTTCTAAACCTAGGTATAGTTTCTTTTTAATAGTTACTTAGTTGTTACAACTTTGCTTTTATGTTACACAATATAGACCCTTATAAACATAGGTATGATTACTTTTTAATAGTTACCGAGTTGTTACAACTTTTGATTTTATGTTAACAATATAGACCCTTATAAACATATGTATAGTTTCTTTTTAATAGTTACTTAGTTGTTACAACTTTGCTTTTATGTTACACAATATAGACCCTTATAAACATAGGTATGATTACTTTTTAATAGTTACCGAGTTGTTACAACTTTTGATTTTATGTTAACAATATAGACCCTTATAAACATATGTATAGTTTCTTTTTAATAGTTACTTAGTTGTTACAACTTTGATTTTATGTTACACAATATAGACCCATCTAAACTTAGGTATAGTTTCTTTTTAATAGTAACTTAGTTGTTACAACTTTGATTTTATGTTACACAATATAGACCCTTATAAACATAGGTATGATTACTTTTTAATAGTTACTTAGTTGTTACAACTTTGATTTTATGTTACACAATATAGACCCATCTAAACTTAGGTATAGTTTCTTTTTATTAGTTACCGAGTTGTTACAACTTTGATTTTATGTTTCTTTTTTTAAAATTGTAACAGGATGTCTGTTTGTCTTTGTGTTTGTATGTTTGTGTGTTTATACCAATACCACTGAACCGATATGATTCTCCTTTACAGGGTAGCTTCTCATAGGTCCTAGGAAGGTATTTAATCACAAAAATCACAAAAAAATCGAAATTGTTTTACCTATAGAGACTTGAATACAACATAGCAAAGTATCGTAGAAAGCTGGAAAGCAACATAGATAGGATTCGTGTTATTTTAAAAAAAACATTCAAAGTGCCACTAGAGGCCTCTATAGTTATTACTGTTTATTCTAAAATCTGAAAATTGTAATTTGCCAATTCAAGAAAACTAAAGTTATTGCTGCTGGAATGAATAAATAACCAAATAGGACGAATGGAAAAAATTATTGACATACATTATATAGCTGTAAGAAGGTGGAAAAAGCCTTCTAAAAGCAAAAACCGTTTTTTTGTTAGCCTTTCTTCATATGACAGACTAAACTGGATAAATTTTTTTTTAAACTATAGGATTTTTATCTTAAATTTTCCGAACATTTTTTGCCTGATAAATGCCCAAAATAGCTTGTGTGTGTGTGTATGTGTAAATATGTGCATACTGCAGAGAAAGAGGGGGCAGTGGACTGTAAATCATACTGGTACCCAAAGTTTTAAAACCAAGGTTTCTTATAGGTTGGCTTAAAAACATTGGGTACTTTTATTAAATTATGATTGGTTAGTTCCAAACTAGTAGTTTTTAACTTTTTCAACCTATTACTATGACCTACAAAAATGGGATATTTTTATCACAATTTGAGCGGTATATAAATTTATTTTCCATTGTCTTATCCCTTAAGATCCCTGGGATAATACAGAGAGGGAGTGGGCATTGGGCTGTTTATTACACTAGTCCCCAAAGTTTATAATAACGTTTTCTTATTCGTTGGGGACCTTTATTGAATTTTTATTGGTTGGTTTATAAATTTGAGTGTCCAAACGTTTCAATCACTAATTGTAATCTACAAAAGGGGAAATTTTGTGTGTAATCATGGGGAACTTTTAAGTACATCAATTTTTCGGCCATTGTCTTATCCCTTTAGATCAATGGCATAATCTGTTTTGAGGAAATCTGAAAATTGCTAACTCTGAGATTAGTTGTGCTCAAATTATGGAAAAGAGCCGAAATGTGCATGTACACACTATAAAAGATGGCAGGTTTTCGGCTGTTTGATAAACATAGTTATCAGCTCGTTTCAAAGAAGTTTGGTCATGTGCAAGCGATTAAATTCCGTTTTTTTATTTTTTAGGTTAGGTTAGGTTAATTAAGGTTTTTGAGAGCTCTGCAAGGTTTGGTCTCACTCCTATGATATTAAAAAGTAGTAAGGTTTTTTTGTTTGAAGGTTGTGATTTCACTTCCCACTGAACCGATTGTGTACTCCGTTCAAGGGAAGCTTCCCCAGACTATAAGAGAGCAACCTTAAGTAATGGTTGGGGGGGGGGGGGGGAATGGTCCAATTATGAGTCCAGGGGACTATAACAAAATATCTGTACAATAAAATCTCTGAAACAGTTGGTTAAAAACAGGTTTTAAGCTATTATAGGGGTAAATTGTTTAATTTTTTGGATAAATTCTTTACAGTGTGAATATAAATATGTACGTTTCTTTTAAAATTTGAATACATCATCTTAAAATGCAATACGAATATAATTTTATTTTATAGTTTTGCAGGGGTTAAGGGATCATAAATCATTCCCAATTATGATACACTAAATTACCCCCTCTGTAGATTACAGTAAGTGGTTGAATCGTTTGGACACTTTACTTAATGAACCAACAAATCAAAGTTCAATTAATTTCCCCAAAGTTGTTGAGCCAACGAATAAGAAAACGTTATTATAAAATTTTGGGGTTTGTGTAATAAAACAACCCAATATCCCCTTCCTCCCTCTTAATGGATAAGACATTGACAATAAAAGCCTTTGAAAGCTGATATATGTGTCACAAAAAAAAATGATAAATCAACCCATATCTTTCTAAATAATAAAATTTAATTTTTTTCCATGAAAACATTTGAGCAAAAAAGTCTATGGTCATTTTTATATTTTGGAATTATTCAGAAATCGATGCATTTTACTTTTCTATAGCAAAACTACTCTGTATGTTAGGTTTATTGTTTTTTTCCTCTTCCTCTTATTTAGGAAGCAGCTTATAGTGCCAAACAAGAAATGACGTCATACAATGCAAATAACAAAGGACAGGCCAGTATACATATTACCAATAGCCTATTACAATTTATACTGGCCTATAATTTGTATTGTATGACGTAATATTCTATTAAGCACTATAGGCTGCTTCCTAATTTAGACCAATATTTCAGTGATAAATTTAAAAAACATAAAATAAGCTTACATTTTTAATTTTGTAGCCTTCATTTTAACATAAGACGTTCAAAGTTTACTAGCAATATTTTCTTTAAAATTTCAATATGGAAATAGTTATTTATCGCATCGTATTATAAACAGCTTTCCTCGGATAAAAATGTACAGTTATAAGATTAAAACCAGTTTTAGCCCCGAGATGCTGAAGGCACGGGCTAAAAAAACTTGTTTTCAACTTATGATTGTACATTTTTATATTCGTAGGAAACTGGTTAGAATACGATGCTACACATATTTTTTCAGTATGGCTTAGAACCGATTCTAATCCAGCGGATTTTAATCAGTTTCGAAGCCATACTAGAAAAATGTTTATACTGCTTTAAAATTTATTAAAATCACTAACGAGGTTAAATTCTAAATTGATGGTCGTTTGACAGGTGTCAAAGTTTCATAACAAGGTATTTTTTAATTAAACTTTTTTTTAAACAAGGACAATTAAGTTCAATGCAATTTTAAACATTTTTAAAAGCAAAGCTTTTATATAATAAGAATCCGTCCGCTAATTCGTCAGGATAGCTATTTTCATTGATTTAGACATGTGAGAATTGTCCTATCGAATTCAAACTTTGCATGTGGTATTCCTGTCTGGTTTTTTGTTTAGGAATGAATATTTCTTAAGAAATATTCATTCCTAAACAAAAAACTGGACAGGAATATCATTCTCATTTAAACAAAAAACTCATTTTTTTATGCTAAAATGTGGTTTAATTTTGGTTTTTAATTTTCATTTATTTCCCGGCTATGATCATTTTTATCCCTGATATCAAGTTTCTTTTAATAATTAATAAAAATTCAAAAATCTTCCAAAAAAATTTGAAAATCTTCTAAAAATGAGTACCTCGGGGAAATAAATGGTTACCTCCGGGAAATAAATGAATATTTACATCCACTATTTAAGGGGTTGTTTATATGGGAATGATAATTCCTTTAACAATTAGGTACGATTTAGGCAGCGTAGCAACTCTATATGTGTTACTAGTTAGTCTGTGCGTCCATTTAAAACATGCAGGTTTTTTCGACAATAACTTTTGTATAATTATCCATTTCATTTGTGTTTTTTTTGAAATAATGATTTCTATAACAACAATGTACAATGTTATATGCGACGTATATCTATAATCGAGAAACCCTTGTTTGATAATAAAGATTAAAATAGGAATTTTACTGTATTCAAATATAAATTAAAAAAGGCATATGGAATATCAAATGTAAATTATACATGCAGCTGCGTCTGAATTTAAAATTAACCCGCATTTCTAACGCAGTTAAAGACAAGTAGAAATTCCATGGATCTTAAGGGATAAGACAATGGCCGATAAATTGAAATACATCCCCAAAACTTTTTCACCAATAATTTTGATACAGAGAATTAGTCATTTAAAGGATCAGTTTCTCACTTTCAATTGAAAGTAATTAATTTTTGCCTCCCCCCCCCCCCCCCTGCTGATGTAGACGCCACTAATGAAAGGGTAGTGTAAAAATTAATTAATTATCAGGCAGTCAAAACTTTTAAATATTTCCAGGAATTATTGATTCTGTTAATAAACTTATATAGCCAGGGATCTAAAGGGATAAGACAATGGCCGAAAAATTGATGTATATCCACAATGATGATACACAAAATTACCCATTTTGTAGACTAAAATTACTGAAACGATTGAACACTCAATAAAATGAACCAACCAATCAAAATTCAATAGAAGTCCCTAAGGCTGTTAAGCATACGAAAAAGGAAACGTTTTTATAAGACCTTGGGGACTAGCATGATAAACCACCCAATGTCCCCTCCCCCCCCCCCCTGATATATAGCAGCTAAGAAGGATATAGCAACAGAAGAAAATAAAATTTTACATCAAGTTCTTAAATGTTATAAAACTTTTAAGAACTTTTTCACTTTCAGTGCTTAATTAAGCATTGTAGATAAACTTATATTGGGTTCCCGAACCTCGCTAACAATAAATCTCAACCTATTTTAATAGCTAGAGGCCTTAAAATTACTCTATATTTCAGTCAGTCAGTCAGTTTGTAATACTATGGGGAAATAGTGATATTCTCTAATGCTATTGAACATTCTTAAGACATATGCGTATCTATGCTTTACATTGTTTTGTCTGTCTGTCTGTTTGTTGTGCTTAAAAAGATAAAAACCCCAATGGTTAAAGGTTTTGTAAATTACTTTAGTTTTGCGTGTTCCCATTTTCTGTGCTTCGCTACTTGTTGATTTCGTCATCCTTGTTTTTATTCAAATTATGAATATAATAGTCATTTTAATACATTATATTATTATATTAGTAATTCGATAAATTCATAGTCTAACATTATAACAGTATTTTTCAATTCAATACATAATTCGCTATCTAACGATAATCTATAGTTAATTATCTATGAGAAATAGTAACTGTCATATTTTATGATTTTAATTTTAATGATGAAAATATAAAATTTTAATTATTGTGTTTGAGTTGAAAGTAAAAAAATAATTTGCTTTGTTTAATTCACATGCGATTTTTAAATCTATAATTTATAATAGGAATAGTTAGGTATTCCATTGTATTATAGACAGCTTTCTGCAGATATTTTAAATAAAAAAAAAACAGTTTTGTTATCCCTGAAACCCAAAGGTTAATTTAATGTTTTTTAACATATTGGTATACATAGACTTTTGTCTGTAATACAATGCTATAAATGATTTTTCAGTATGGTTGAGACAATTGTGTTAATATAAGCGCAGCATTAACAACCAGATATCTAAAGGGATAAGACAATGGCCAATAAATTGATGTACATCCCAAATGATAATACCAAAGAACCCCAGTAAGTAGATTACAATTTTTGGTTGAAATGTTTGGACACTCAACTAAATAAACTAACCAATCAAATGGAAAAGAAAACGTTATCATAAAACTTTGGGAACTAGTGTATTAAACAGCCTATTGTCCCCTTGCTCCCTGTTTAACAAACCTCTATTAGAACAAAAATATGTATTATTTGTTAACTAACCGATTATAAATCTTTCAAAATTTCGTTCTCGATAGAATGTACTTTTCTTCCATTATTTAAAATTGTCAAATGATCAGAAAGAAAGGTGACATTCATTGCTTAAAATACCCTGAAAGCTTCTTTTTAATTTTGATTAGTTGGTTAAATTTAGGAAACTTTTCAACTAATGATTTTGTAGTACTGAAGGATAATTTTGTTTATTTACACCCCTCTATCCCAGGCTTTATATTCAGGTATATAAAGACAATAACTGATAAATCGATCAACATCTCCAATGATGATTCACAGAATTACCCCGTCTGTAGATTACAATTAGCGGTTGAAACGCTAGGACCCTCAATTTAATGAACCAGCCAATCAAAATTAAATGATAGTCAATGATAAGTTGTTGAGCCAACGAATAAAAAAACGTTTTATAAAACTTTGGGGAATATTGAAATAAACAGCACAATGTCTCCTCCCTCCTTGGTTTATATTTCAATTTACTTTACCTGTTATTGTCCACGATGTCAGTCCGCCCATTCAAACAAAAAGTTTCTAGTTCAAGTATTAAACATTTTGTTTAATGTACTTTATAATGATACTAGCGGCTACGCCCCCTAGAGTCCTCTAGGGGCACTTGATGAGAGGGGGATTCGAATTTGATACCCCAATTTCTTGTTTTAGATTTTTAAAGAAAAAGTAAAAAAAATTTTTGGGGGAAGGGAATTTTTTTTGGAGGGGATATAATTTTTTTCTAGGGGCGATTTCTCTTAGGAGGGTGGTGGTACAATCTCCCAAAATAGTTATAAACCTCCCCGGGACCTATGAGAAGCTACCCTGTTAAGGAGATCCCGATCGGTTCAGCGGTTAGCAAGATCCTTTGATACAAACAGACAAAGATCCTTTTACTTTAATATAAGGACTAGCAGCTACTGGGGGGGGGGGGATGGTGTGACTGTCGCGGAACCTTATTCAAGCAGTTCCCGAGATCTTTGACCACAGTCAAACACGTCACTCCCCATAAGACAGAACAAGACAGATTACAAATACTATAGGTTTATTGTATGAAATCAGTTTGCCTGAAACAAAAATATTAAATTTAATACATTAATTCATATTTAAATTTATGTTTTTTGTTATAATAAAATCAAATTAAAAAAATGACTATTTTCTTCAAATAAACACATTAAAACGAAATAATTTTTAAATGGTTTATATATCAAAAATCATAAAAACATATATACTTTATTAAAAAATAATTGGTCTTTCTTCCAAAAATAAGAAAATAAAAAAACATTTTCTGCTTAATGAAATAACAACATTTTTAACATTCCTTAAGCAATTTTCCACAGATAAAAATTACCTAGTCTTTCTGCTCACCAAGCAGGGAGTCTCGACGTTAAATTTAAGCTAAGGTGGGCCATTCTAACATCAAAATAACATTTTCATTCTCAATACATCCACACCTTGCTAAGTATATACAAACAAGGATGAGAACATCCATAAAAGCGAAGCACTGAAACAGTAGGACATACGGACATTAACACTTGTATGGTGTCAGAACTTAATAATCAGAATATAAATGTATAGGAGTCAAAGCAAAATTGTAAGTAAATTTGTTGAAAAACTGATTGATTTAGGATAATGTTTATGGACATACTTACATTTTTAGGACTTGATTATAGAGTTGCTTTGCTTATTCCATTATACTTTGTTGTTCCAGGAATCAATATACCAAAAATAAGATCAATCGGATGATTAGATCACATAAAAATTTGTTGTTTAAAAAGTAAAAAAATAAACATGTTTAAAATGGACGTACGGACATTTTGGTGATGATTATAGAGTTGCTACGCTTTCTAAATCGTACTTAACTATTAAAGGAATCGCCATGCAAAATTTGAAATTGATAGGACAATTCTAACATGCCTAAATTAATGAAAAGAGCTATCCGTTACGGACGGACGGACATACGGACGGACCAACCCTAATTATAGAAAAGCTTTGCTTTTAAAAAGGCATGGCGCCCACGAGCTGCTCTAGATTCTCCAGCGAATGCCGCGTGAAACATCCAACACAAATGTCGTCTTCTGGGTAATTTGGTGTAAGTTTTTGAAGGAATAAATCCACAGGCAGACAAACCACATATGGTATCAAAGTACCAAGACAGTGACTAACCACAGCCTTTTTAATTTTAGTTTTGAAAAGCAAAGTTTTGAAAAATTTTTCTTGGGAGGGTGGTGGTAACCCTCCTCATAATAATTATAAAAATCTCCAGGAAGCTACATTATATAGGTTCAAAGGTTAGCGATATCTTTTGGTACAACAGACACACGCACACACAGATCCTGTTACTTTAATAAAAGGGTTGTATTCACAGATTAACTTTATAAATTCACTGGAATTAAGAAGTGTTATACTTTAAAATGAAGCTAACATTAGAGTAAAACACTAGATGGAGAAAGGGTTAAATAACTGTATCTCCCCATCGCACTGTCCTTGTGCCCACTCTCAATTGGGTCATTGAAAATTAACTAATGGTGTGTTGTGTATTTACACAGCCAAGTAACAGAAAACAATTTGATAGCAGACGAATAAGGTCATTGAAAAAGGGAAGGGAGGAAGTTATCTATATATATACATCCATACTATAGATCTGTTAAGCTTACATTATCTTATTCCGTATTACTTATTACTTTGAAGGTACAGAATTCAGACTGTACAAATATTTATCCTAACTATAATGCGTCACCCATCACCAAGTGCCGGCAAATAAAAAGCATGGTTATCAGTTTAAAAACAAAATATCGACAGTTGACTTGCAAACAACAAAGTACAGTTATTATTATCACAGGGTCATTCAAGTTTTATTTTTTTTTAAATTGTAGACCAGCGTTTTAACTTTTTTATTTATTTTTAGTGTTAGCTATGGTAGTATTTCATATTTTTACTTTTGTAACGTTAAGGAATTTAATTAAAAATCAAACATTAAAATCTTGATGTTTGAAAACAATATTTTTGTATTTTGTGTTCTTTTGAATTCAGTAAAGCCTTTGATTCAAAAATAGAATGTTAGATTTATAGATTTATTAATCGAGATGGATTCAAAACTGTTTTATATCCACTGGGGACCAGTCTAATAAACACCCCAATGTCCACTCTCTTTTCAAATTTAACATTTTGTTATCTTTTTCAGAATTGATTACGGCCCAGAGGGTAACACCTTTAGGTTGATACCAAAGGATGCGTGTAAAGAGAATATCCAAGGCAACGATATGCTTCATAATATTTCATAAAAATAAATATTATCAACACGAAAAGAAGAAACAATTTTGCCAAACGGCAAATATATCATTTCTGTGAAAAATGTTAAACAGGGACAACGGGGATGGTTCGTCGGAAAGAAAACTTTTTTTACCCCAAGATTATTTTTATTATTGTATTTTTTGCTTTATCTATTTATATTAACGCAAAGTTTGGGTAAAATACTTTTCCTTGAAATTGACCATTCCCTTGTCCCCAAGTCTGGTGAAAACAAAGTGTATAAAAAAAAAATGGAATCTAGTGCAGTTCATGGTAAAATATTCCTGTCATCAAATATCTACAAAAATCGATGAAGATGCTGTGAGAATTGGTGCAAAAAATTTGACGTAACAAAAAAAATTAGCCAATGAGAGGCCGTTATTGACCAATGGCGGCCACTACCATTGCCGCCATTGGTCAATAACGGCCTCTCATTGGCTATTTTTTTTTGTTACGTCATATTTTTTGCACCAATTCTCACAGCATCATCGATGAACTTTAAAGGGTAGCTAGATAAAGTGTATCAAAAGTCCGCCATGCGACGTTATAAAAATGAGGTAGATGAGAGGAGAAGTGGGAAAGAAAACCCACAAAAAGAGATGGAAAATCCCTCATTTTTATGACGTCACAAGGCTGTTTTTAATACACTTTATCCAGCTACGTTAAAGGCTGCCAGCTGCCCAATGGCTGAACATATTAATTATGTTAAAACAAAATTTAAACTGTTATAAGAAGGCCTACAAATAATCGAGGACAGCCATTATTCAAAAAATCATATTTATGTTGCAGTGCACATAAATGCGCGAAAAAAAACTTGTTATAGGCAAGTTTTCTTCAGTAAGCTTTCCTTGTGCATCATTGGATCTTGGCTATTAAAGATTATTAGCAGGTCTTCTAATCCAGCTCGTAACGATGTGCTGGAACAACATTCAGCCGTTATGTAGCCTTTAAAGTTCATAGATTTTTGGAGATAAATGTTCCCAGGAACTTTTTACCGCAAACTGCATTAGATCCAAATAATGTATTTTTTGCTTTGTAGTAAAGCAGCTTCTGTATAACTTGTGTTTTCGTTACAATGTCAGTCTTCAAAATTATGTTACAAAAATGGAAAATTAAATAGCAATACATATTTTGGAATTTATCAAACCGTATTATAGACAGCTTTCTGCAGATACTAAGATTAAAATTATAATAAGTATTGTTAGCCCCCAGGGGTCAAAGCAAAACTGTAATAATTTTTATGATTTAAATATTCGTGAAAAATTGTCTGTAATACGATGCTAAACATGATTTTTCAGTATGGATGAGAACCGTTGCATACCCAGCGGATATTAATCGGTTTGTTGTTTCAGTTGTGCTTCTTATACACATACTTTTTACTTTTCCGGGATTGGCAGCCGAGCTTCAGCGGCCACGCATAAGTCTCAAATTAAAGCCGCTTGTGTGCAAAATTAAATCCAAAAAGATTGATTGTCTGGTTAGGTACAGGTTTAGACATCCACATGAATTTCTAAGTTATGATATGACTATTTCAGATTTACACGCGGCTGCCGAGCCCTGATGCTTTTCTTTTTTTACTTACATTTTCTAATTCTGGGGATAAAATTATTCTTGTTTTTTTTTAGATAGTAAAGCGACTTTATATTTCTCTTATCATTCTTGTTTATTTCTCGTGTTATTTTTGAAATCAAGGCTCGGCAGCGGCGCGTCAGTCGCGTGTAAGCCTCAGTAAAATTGTCAAATTAAAAAGCTTTAAAATTCAGCTGTTTGTCCAAACCCGTTTCTTAACAGACAATCAATTTTTTCGAAACGAAATTTTTTGCGCACAAGCCGGTTTAAATTTGAGGCTTATTATTTTATTATATATTAAACAAATCAACGATAAAAATGTGCCTAAGCAAAATATTATTGATTTTCAAGCCATAAAAAATCTACCAATTTTATCAAATGTACATCTCATTTTGATTTTTCAAAATTTAATATAAAACTAAAATTTGATATAGTATTTTTGTTGTAATCTGCTTAAAGATGTTAGTAAATAGTCAATTATATATCAATAATTCAATATTTTGTTTTAGGGAAATTTTGCTTTTTATTTTGTGGATTTTTTACCAAGCATTTATTAAATATTTTCGTTTAGTTACCGATATATAGTTAGTTATATAAATGGATATATAATACGTGGATATTGTGTCAGGGGATTGTTTTGTCAATTGAAGTTCTACTATAGCAATCAGCTATTAATAAAACGTTCCTCCATTGTCAGAGGAAGGGGGCCGGGGGGAGTTTTGAAAGGAAATGAGGATGGGGTTATGGGGTAAGTTAGCCAGCTAGAAGTAATCATTTTATTAGAGTAAGTGAAAATCTGGTGCACTATCCAAGTAATTTTATATCCATAGTATATGAATTAATTGATTACTGATATTTTAAATGGATTTTTTCGAAAATTTTTCAATATTTTTGCTTCGTTAAAGAAAGTTTTGCTGTACTAAAATGGTGTTTTACCCAATATAACTTTAAAAAAATCTGTCCCCCCCCCCCCCCACCTTATTTTCAATTCATTTCCGGAAGGAGGGGTTCCATGCTCGACAAGACACTTTGAGGGAATTTCCATTTATTTTGATTGTTTATTGAGCAAAAATGTATAAAATAAAACTGAAGACTGTGCTATATGTAATCTGTATGATGTAAAATTATGTTAATAAAGTGTAGAGAAATGTAAAAAAAAATTCAATTCTTTTTAATATAAAGTACAATGTTCTATAAATACTTTTAGATACTTTTATTGTCTGTCATTCAAGCAATAAATTAGATTAGTCTAGATTAACTAGCGGCTACGCCCCCATGTTTCCCCCCCCCCCCCATTCTTAATTTTTGGTTAGCGGTACCCTCCCCCAAAATGGTTATAGACCTTTCCAGGACCTATGTATGTGAAGCTTCATTGTAAAGAAGATCAGTTGTTAGCGAGATCCTTCGGTACACATAGATAGAGAGACATCCTGTTACTTTTATATCAGGTTTATATCATAATTTAGTGTCAAATAAGACAAACAAAACTTGATTTAAATGGACAAATAGCATTATTATTGATTAAAGAATATCAACGCTTTTATAAGTGTGCCTCATCGTTACAGGATTCTTAAATGTAGAATAGCTTCGCTTTTCGAAAGTATTTTCTTTGAATTAAGAATGTTTTTAAAATGAAAGTTGCATATATAAATGTTTTGTACAAAAATGAAAATAAGATACCTTGATAATTAGGTAGGAATGCACAATGATAACATGCAGGGTTAAAAGGATGAGGCAATTTCATCTTTTAATTCATACTTGTCTAGTTTGTTATAGTATACTAGTGGCTAGCCCCTACAGGCCTCTAGGGGCACTTAAAGGAAGGGGATGTTGACTTTGAAAATTCTTTTTGTTGTATCTTAGAATTTCGGGTGGGAGAATTTTTTTTAGGGGGGGGGGTTAGTTGACTACCACCCAGTTGGTATATCTCCTGAGGAGTAGAGCCCAATCTAGTCTGTAATTACTGAGATCTTAAGCTTCAGGCAGACACACAGACATACATCGTTCTACTTAGTATAATAGATAGTCATCAAATTTATGCGAAGCATAGAAAAATAGGTCCATATATGATGTGTAAAGCTCGAGAAAATTTTTTGTATCTAATTGTTGTTGCACTACTCATAAACATGATTGTCCTTGCTCATACTAGATTTTATTTATAATTTTATTTTTCCCCTTCCCCCTGATTAATTTTAAGATCTAGATGTGACATTTTGTGTTAAGATTTGTGTCTTGTTAACATGATTATGTTTTGACTAATTTTTAAAAGCGAAGCTTTTCTATAATTAGGGGCTGTCCGTACATAAATCCGTCAAGAACAGTTAGCTTTTTTGGTTGATTTAAGCATGTTTGAATTATCCTATCGATTTCAAACTTGGCATGGTGAAGTAGTGAGGTACGATTTAGAATTCGTAGCAACTCTATAATCGTTATTAGAATGGTCGTAAGTCCATTTAGAAAATGTTTTTATGTGATACAATTATCCTATTCATCTTATTTTTTACAAAAAAAAACATTTGTTACAGCGAAGCTTTTTCACATTTGAGATTGGTCCGTTCTTTCGTAGGGGACAGCTGTGGTTGTTAATTTAGGTTAGATAGAGTTGTCCTGTCTTATTCGAACGTTTTACTGAAGATTATCATGTTTATAAGGTAAAGAATATAATGCGAAGCATCTGAAATGTCATCTATTATTTCCAAGCTTTTTAAGGTGAGACAAAGTCTCTTATGGGTGTGCGAGTAAACGTTTTATTAAAGTAACAAAATGCTCATTCATCTATGTGTGTGTATTTGTGTGTGTTTAGCGAAGGATTTCGATGAATCTAATTGGTTTTCAGGTTTTACCCTGAGTGTACAGTTTAAATTTTTCTAGTGGGGAGGGGGATGAGTTTAACAAATGTAAAACTTGAACAACAAAAAGTAAGTCGTACTATATCTAAACGAACATTTATACTCTGAAAAATATCGTTCCTGTCATTATGCACCATGTGAAATAATTTGGGATCTAATGCAGTTCACGGGAAAATGTTCCTCGGATCGATTAATTACAGAAATCGATGAACTTTAAAGGCCGCCAAACGACTGAACGTACATTTTTTTGTCCACACACCGTGCTAAGTGGCATAAGAAGGCCTCATAAATAATCTGGAATAATAAAGAGCCAATCATGCACAAGAAAAGCTTCACTGAAGAAAGAAAATGTAATGTGTTTTTCGCGCATTTGTGTACACTGCGAGATTACTGTGCATTATTAAGTAATGGCTATTCTAGATTATTTTAGGACTTCTTTTAAAAGTTTGTTAGAGCATAATCTATATGGTCCGTCGTTTGGCCGTTAGCAGCCTTTAAAGGTCATAGATTTTTGTAAATAATCGTAACCAGGAACATTTTACCGTGAACTGCACTAGATGCATAAATTGTATACAAGGAGATGAATGTAACTTTATAAATTCGACATTTTCCCAGAATTAGAAAAGGTCAGATTAAACATCTTTGCATTCTTATTTTCTTCTAATTTAAATAATTGTTCATATTTTAGGTTGACAGTAGGGATAAAGAATTAAAGGAACAAGGATGACAACATTCATAAAAGCGAAGCTCTGAAACATTAGTACAAACGATCCATGAACTGAATAATCAGAATATAAATGTGTAAAAGTCAAAACAAAATTGTAAGTTTTGTTGAAAAACTGCTAAAATACAGGATATTTATTAAGCACATACTTAAGAAATACTTAAATTTTCAGTTTAAAATCGATACAAAAAGCTATCCGTTTTAGACCTACGGACGGATGGACGGACCAACAATAATTATAGAAAAGCTTCACTTAAAAAATAAGAAGATTATTTCACATAAAGTGCCAGTCTTTGGCCCCGTAGTGCTAACAAAAAAGATATGATAAACAGATCTATAGCATACTTATATATACAGACAACTACCTCCCTTCCCCTTGCAAAGACCTCTTTAGTCTGCTTCTAAATCATTTTCTGCTACTTGGCTGTGTTCATATAAGCGACACCATTGGTTGATTTAAAATGATCCAATAAAAAGGTTGCACAATGCACAAGGTGGTTACGATGGGGAGATACAGTTATTTAATCCTTTCTCCCTCTAGTGTTTTACTCTAGTAAGAAGATTCTTTCGCACAAAGGGCTAGTCTTTGGCCCCATAGAGCTAACAAAACAGGAAAATGAAATTTATTTGATTAACGTCCATTATTTCCACAATTTCCGTTTACCTCATGTTAATTTATTATTTTTGTTCATTCTTGAAACAAGTACGATAAGGTACAACGTTACTGAGGCCTTTTACATTGAAATTCATAAGCAACAGTATTTAAAAGCAATGCTTTCCTATAATTTGGGTTGGTCCGACCGTCCATTCGTTGGAACGGTTAGCTCTTATAGTTGCTATTACAACAAGGTGCAATGTTATAAGCGAAGCATTTCTATAATCAAGTCCTAAAAATATAACTATGTCCTAAACAGTATCCTGTATTTAAGCAGTTTTGCAATTTACGTGCAAGGTAACGAACAGTGACAATTTGATTATAATCTTAAGTCAACAAAATAGGAGCATCTTTGTCTCATAGTAGTTAAAATTATAGAGTAGTATCGCTTCTAGAAGTAGCAAAGCAATGCAAATAGAAATTGGATAATCATGGCACAATTACCAGGGAGGGAGGGGACAATGGGCTGTTTATAGCACTAGTTTCCAAAGTATTATATTAAGATTTTCTTATTCGTTGGGGACTTTAATTGTATTTTGATTGGTTGGTTCATTAAGTTGAGTGTCCAAGCGATTGTACAACTGATTGTAATCTACAGAAGGGGAAATTTTGCGTATCACCAATGCAATGGGGATGTACATTAATTTATCGGGTTTTCTTATCCCTTGCGATCCCTACAAAATTACTCCAAATGTATTTTTTTGCACATTTAGAAAAAAATGGGGACGCTGTAAATTTTATGACCAGCAAAATAACAACTGGATGCTATTTTGACAATGAACAGGATGACAACATCCAAAAGTAGCAAAGCCTAAAAAATCATGAAATGTGCAAACGGACAAAGAGCGAGTTATTGAGCAAATGTTCAGTTCTCATAACAAAGAAAAAAGAGAGCACTGGTTGTCATCCTTGTTTTATATTATACACATCCACACTTGAAAATTTGACAAAATACCATCTACTGTATTTCTGCTGGTTATAAAAATGAGATGTACCCCCAGAAAGATGTGATTTTAGTAGTGTAGATACTCTATAGTTCACTTAGTTACAAACGAAACTACTCTTTTTTACATTTTGTCTGAACGTCCGTCAATCTTTTATGCTATTGTGAAAATTATTTTATATACTGCTGATTTTTATCTACAACTTACTTGTTCCGTCGGTCTTTTTTTCATGCTACAACTAAAAAGTAAATAATATTTAGAAGGTTTTGTGATTTTTATTTTTATCATAGCCTATCCTCTCTCTTTCTCTCATTCAGAGGCGTACAGTAGAGGGGTGTAGTGGGGTGTATCCCCCATCCTGACAAAATTAAGGAGGAAGGTTACACCCCTATATGAATCCACTTCCTACCCCAACTTGACAAGGTTCTTGACAAGGTTCCACCCCTCTTACAACCTCCTAATAGCGTCTAGAGGAGTGTCAAGGTAAAAATGACACACCCCCCTGAATTTAACGGTGGTGCTTAAATAAAATTTGTACGCTTCGCGCGTTGATAAACCAATTTAAGGACAAGTTTGGGAGTTTTGAGCGAGTTAATGGAGTCACCTAACGAAGTGTATGCACCCACCCGTAACACTAAAAATACACCCCTCTTGTTATCTGTGATGAAATTCCCTTAACCTCAAGCCTCAGTTTCAAGCACACCCCCTCAATTTTGGTTAAAGTAGCGTGTCAAAACCTCCTACCCGCCACAACAATACATTATACTTGTGGAGTTCCCCCAAAGTGCCAAGTCGAGCACAGAAAACACCCTACCCCTTCTTTGAAATAGATTTTTAAAAGGGGTTAGAGGTTTCTCTTGATTTTTTTTATTACTTTAGGTTTGGTTTGGTTAGGTTATATTGGGTTAGAGCCCC
The DNA here is from genome assembly GCF_053477335.1 of Acartia tonsa. Lineage (NCBI taxonomy): Eukaryota > Metazoa > Arthropoda > Copepoda > Calanoida > Acartiidae > Acartia > Acartia tonsa. The sequence continues at coordinate 44,318,315 of NC_137269.1, read as the reverse complement.
TGTGATGGGTTATAAATATGAAGAAAAGGGTATAGGTAAATTAAAAATTTAAAAATTAAAACCCTCCATCCCAGTGCTAAGGTAAGGACAAAAGCGAAAAGTGTATTAAAGATGAATTTATGATATTTTATTTGTTTAAAATTTGATTATTATAAAGTCTTTTTAACATTAATTAACTATATAAATACTATTTATAATTTTAGGTTAAAATAAACAGAAAAATACATATAAATAAACAAAATAAATTACAAGTTAAGATTAGATAATTTTAGAAAGCACTTTAACTTTGTTAGGGCCTTTCTTTTAAGGAATAAAGCAATTTCACAATAAGGGTCTATCCGTCTGTACTAAAAGTTTTATTTTACGTCCTCTCCTCGCCATGCGCTCAATAGCCTAGAGTAACACCCAACAGACAACCAACCCTTTAATTGCACGAACTTTGTCTGAGAAGTCCTATGTCTGTGCATGGTATTGATTTGTGCCTGTTTTGGGCCAGGGCATTCTCCCTACTCGCGGGTTTTAACTACTTCAATTAGTTATAGTAATGATTTCATTGAGAGAGAGGTGATTAGATTGTAAATTAAAATGGTACCCAATAAAATAAAAATGCGGGAAATTTAAAATTTTGTTTAAAACTTTAGGTGTTCAAACATTACAACTAATAATTGTAATTTATTAACATCAACTTGATTTTGCTAATGATCTACAGTACCTCAAATATTATTTATTTATTGCAGCTCCGCTGTTAGTAGACAAAGTTACCCTCGTTAGTTCATTTCAATACATGATAAATATTGGATATTAAAAACGTGGATATATTGTCAGGGGAAAAATTATCGTCAATTTAGGTTGCAATTACCTTATTTATTGATAAGTTCGTTCATCCATTAGAAGGAGGGGTGAATATACGGTGAAGTGGGTTGATGGAGGGTATCGTTATTTTAGCCAGCTGCAAGTATCACTTTATTACAGTGAATGAAAATCTGGTGTAACATCCAAGTAATAATATATCGATTTGATCACTACGAATGCAAAAAGGCATGATTTTGTTTACTTTTTAACATATAAACAATTTCTTCCCCTTTGCTAGATCTGCTGCAATAATGGATATATTACTATATGGATCTTACACCAGATTTTCTTGTTCTCTGATAAAGTGAAACTTGTAGAGGGCTTAAATAGCAATTCCTTTTTATCCAATCCTTTCAACTCCTATTGGATGAACGAACTGACCAATAAATGAGTTTTATGTTAGTAACTAAATTAACAACAACATATCAACGAATATTCTACATCCATTTTGCAGTAAAAAGGCGGCGTAAAAATAATTACTATGTTTATACAAAACGGGTAAAAAGCATTTATTTAAGTAGCGAATTTTCTAGTCAGGGGTTGTTGGAAGAATACCTCCCCACTCAACTCTAATATTTAGTAGAGGAGAATGTAACTTCGCAGGGAGGGACGGGACATTGGGCTGTTTATCACACTAGTCACTGAATTTTTATTGAGGGGTAATGAGCCCTTTACCTCCCCTCTCCCTCCCTTAGACGTCTCGGGTGGAGGGGGGGGGGATTTTTTATTGGGAAGGTGTGGATAACCTCCCTCCAAATAACTAAAAACCTTTCCTGGACCCATAAAAAGTAAAGGAGAACCATATCGGTTCAGTGGTTAGCGAGATCCTTCACTACAGACCAAAAATAGCTTACTACTTTATGTAAAGAGTTATAAATAATTTTACGTACAAATTCCCATAATTTTTTGAAAATAAAATTTATATTTTTTTATATCTAAAAAATACTCACACAATTTTTTATATTTCTGTTTGCACATAATTTAGTATTGAGTCGTATAATATTTATATTTAGTTCTAAAAAATCGCTTATCGAGAAATAACTCACTTTTAATCTTTATGTTGTTCATTTAAAAGTGATTTTATAAAAAATGTTGTTTAAAGTTATTTTATTAGCAATTTGGTCTTTGGTAAGATTTCTACTTTTTTTAATGCGCCTTTAGCCTTAAGTTCTGTAATGTCTAGAACTTTTCAACGAACAAATCTCAGAAAAAGGAACTAAAACCTTCCATTTTAAAGATCTTTATAATCATAATACTGATATAGAAACTAACTTTCTAGTATATAGGCTACAGAAAATAAATATGAACATCCGTAGCAAAAGTATTCTTAAAGTAAGGTTTGTCGATAGTCTGTCATTACTGCATTGCCACAATTTGTTCTGACGCATAGCATGAGAGGAAAGAAAAGAAGAAAGGAATAGTATATTGGGCTGTTTATTACACTAGTCTCCAAAGTTGGCTTATTAGATAGCTTAACAACTTTGATGACTTTTATTGATTTTTGACAGTTTGGTTCATTAAGATGAGTATCCAAACGTTTTAATCACTAATTTTATTCCTAGAAGAGGTAATTTTGTGTAAAATTATTGGGGAGATTACATAAATTTATCGGCTATTGGCTATTGGTGGAACCCTCCTCCAAAATAAACCTTTTTAGGACCTATGAAAAGATATCCTGTAAAGGAGAACCATATCGGTTCACCAATTGGCGAGATCCACAGTCAAACATCTTGTTACTTTATTGTAAGAATAATTATTTATAATTAAGATTTGTATAGCTGATGGAACCCATCAAGATGTTGTGTATGAGCCCCTGTCTGCAAGCACTAAACAGGAATCAACAAAAGATGATGATCACTCTAATTTGATAAGGAAAGTATATATTAACAATGAGGACAACATCCATAAGTAGCGAAGCACAAAAAATACAATCATGGATGGTAATACGTACAAGTAGATTTAAAGTGTATTTATTAATAGATTTATAGGAGAAAATAAACACGAAACCCTGTTTTATTTTGTATAATGATGACGGTCAAAGTAAATTACATAAAAGATGCTCATAACAATGCATATTGGGGCAAATCAACCAAAAAGGGGATTTAATTATTTAGTACCCTTAAAATTCATCTCACAAAAATTTCATTTAATACTTTTTTGTAGGTAATTTAACAACAAACAAATTTGCTTTTATGTTTTTTTCTGTCATTTAAAAGGAACATGGAGATAAAGGTCATTTTATGAAGGTAGATAGAAAATTACCAGATTAACCCCTCCCGAAAATAGCCTTTCCTTACCCTATCCATCTATCTATCCATCAATCTATCCATCTCTCTATCCATATGTCTATCCATCTGTCTATCCATCTATCTATCCATCTATCTATCCATCTATCTATCCATCTATCTATCCATCTATCTATCCATCTATCTATCCATCTATCTATCCATCTATCTATCCATCTATCTATCCATCTATCTATAGATCTATCTATCGATCTATCTATCCATCTTTCTATCCATCTATCTATCCATCTATCTATCCATCTATCTATCCATCTATCTATCCATCTATCTATCCATCTATCTATCCATCTATCTATCCATCTATCTATCCATCTATCTATCCATCTATCTATCCATCTATCTATCCATCTATCTATCCATCTATCTATCCATCTATCTATCCATCTATCTATCCATCTATCTATCCATCTATCTATCCATCTATCTATCCATCTATCTATCCATCTATCTATCCATCTATCTATCCATCTATCTATCCATCTATCTATCGATCTATCTATCGATCTATCTATCCATCTATCTATCCATCTATATATCCATCTATCTATCCATCTATCTATCCATCTATCTATCCATCTATCTATCCATCTATCTATCCATCTCTCTATCCATCTCTCTATCCATCTATATATCGATCCATCTATCTATCCATCAACTATTCATCTCTTTATCCATCAACTATCAATTTATCCATCCATCAATCTATCCCTCTATCTATCCATCCATCTATCCATCTGTCTATCCATTTACTTTAAAATGTCTAATTAGGGGTTTTGGTTATCAGAGCAATATGAGAATTTTTTAGTAGCGCAGCTACCCTATCACTAGCTTTTTGGGCCCTTTACAGTGTAACTAGGTTAATTGTAGTCCAATTTTAGTGTTCAAAGTGTCAAATTTGGGGTCATGGAATTCATTTCAGTAGGAGGGGAGGGGATGGTGTAAATGGGGGTGGATGGGGATCCTTATTTTAGCAAGCTACAAGTTTCACTTTATTTTTATGTTTAATAAATCCATTATAAATGTGGGCATGATTAACATAAATTTTTATTAACTTATATCTATATTTATAATGATATTATGATTCTTGTTTACTGTTTATATGTACACTAGCGGCTTCGCCCCTAGCCTCTAGGGGATTTGACCCAAGAGGTAATTAAACAAGGATGACAACATCAATGAAAGAAGCGAAGCTCTGAAATGGAAGGACAAACGAACATTAACACTTGTGAAGTGTCAGAACTGAATATTAATGCATGTCTATACAAAATTGTAATTAAAACTGATTAAATACATGTTACTGTTTAAGGACATACTGACGTTTTTAGGACTTGATTATAGAGATGCTTCGCTTATAACAATAGACGTTGAAATAGGAATCAGTATTCAAAAAATCAGATGAATAGGATATTTTTAACATTCAAAACCATTATTTGTTGTCAAAAAAGTAAAAATCAGCTTGTTTTAAATGGATGTACGGACTTTCTGGTAGGGATTATAGAGTTGCGGTGCTTTCTAAGTCGTACCTAACTGTTGTAGAAATCAGCATGAAAAGTTTGAGATCGATAGGACAATTCTAGCCTGTTTAAGTTAAGTAAAATAGCTAACTGTACCAGACGTACGGACGGACCGACCCTAATTATAGAAATATGAAAAAATTGAGGGGGATTTTTATTTTTGAAAAAGATCTTTAAACAACCACAGGACCAGTAGATATATTCCCTGAAGAGTATAATCTAATCAGTTTAGTGGTTAGCGAGATCTTAAGAGATGGGCGGACAGACAAACAGACATCAAGCTACTTTGTATTATACATATATTAACACCTAGGGATCTAAGGAACAAAACAATAACCGATTAATATGTGCATCCCCAATATTGATACATATTTAATAAATACATATTTAATAAATTATATTACAAAATTATTTGTCTGTAGATGACAATTAGTGGTTGAAAAGTTTTGACACTCATCTTAATGAACCAACCAATAAAAAATTAATTAAATTTCCTGAAGTTCTTATGCTAACGAATATAAAAACGTTATTATAAAACTTTGAAGTTTGGGGACTAGTGTAATTAACAGTACCCTCCCTTTCTAAATAAAACTGCTGACTTTAAACATGAATACCCTGTAACTACATAATTTAAAAACAAAGCATTACCAATAGACAGACAGAAGACTACTTGCTAATTCCAATTTAGAATGATTATAAGAACCTCATGTTATTTGCATATTATTTTTACCTTTCCGCAGTGAGGTAGGGGACATTGGGCTGTTTATAACACTAGTCCCCAAAGTTTTACAGTTGTGTGTTCAAACGTTTTAACTACTAACTTTAATCTACACAAGGGGTAGTTTTGTGTATTATCATTGGGGATGTACAACAATTTATTGACCTTTGTCTTATCCCTTTAGATCCCTGATATTTGTAATAATCTATAGAAACGATTATTTAGTTACATTAAAACATCAAACATTAAGAGGTTTAGATTTAGGTTTAGCCCCCCCCCCCCCCTCCCCCCCATCATTTTGTGCAATAGAACTTGAAAATATTTATCATTAACTTTAATTCTAAGTCAGAATAAATACTTCCCAATATGTCTATGTTTTTGTGTCTTTTATTTATTTGAATTATATCTTAAGTTTTGACTTTAAAGGCGCATTTAAACGCCTTTTCTTACAAGCTTTTCGTGCACCCACGTTCAGAAAACGGGCTAAAAACCCCTACGGGGGCGCAGGGGGGTAAATGAAACCAGTACTGGCGATTAAAATATGTCTTTGGGTAATCAAATATCGTTTTTTAGCCAGTGGCACCCGGTGAAAACATGTTTCCTGATACTGTCTACTTAAATGTTGATTTTAAAACAAACAAATAAAAACTAAAATCTTGACTTCAACTAGAATTATTTAGGACTAATTTCTTCAATTTGTGTTTTTTTCTTTTATACTGTCAAAATATATGTAATACATGACTCGTCAGAAGTTATTTTGTCTAATTACGTTAATTCTAAAAGATTTTATAATACTTTTAAAATTGTTGGTGAAACACAAAAAGTATGCCTTTTTCTGTAAGAAAATTTTTTGCATTTCTTGACTTCCATGCATTAGAATGCTTACTTAAAAAGCGTATTTTTACGATTCCTTTGAAATCTGATGTACATTGGGTATGATAATACTCATAGAATGTTTAAAACTTGATTTGGGGGTGGTGAATTGTTGCCCCTTGTTGCCCCTATGTGCAATGGGAAAAAATATTTTGATACTGATATCCCAAAAAAGTTTTAAAATTGGACCAAAAACACCAAAGATATGAGGAAATATGTAAAACATATAAAAATAGCAAAAACCTGCTAAAAGGCAGTCTGACCGCCATGCTTGTTTTCTTAAAACGTCAAGAAATTTAATTTTTAAATCCTTAACTGAATATCGTACCATAAACACCAAAGATATGGAAAAAAATGTGAAAAATACAAAAATAGCCTAAAACCTGCTGAAAGTAAGCCTGGCTGTCATAGTAATTTTCTTTAAAGGACAGGAAATTTTATTTAGATATCTATAACTGAAAAAAATTTGAAAATCGCACCATAAACACAGAAGATGTGGAGAAAAAATGTGAAAAATAAAAAAATAGCTTAAAACCTGCTCAAAAGCAGTCCTACCGCCATCGATGTTTTATACTTAATTGTTCTCCTTAATGCTAAGAATGTTGTCAAAAAAATTCAGCATTCTATCTTTTATAGGAGCGGAGTAAATCTCTTTTCTCCCATAGCGTTGTGGACTGACGGACGGACTGACGGACAAAGTCAATTATAGAGTAGCTTCGCTACTAAAAATATACCCGCGCATTCGCGTAAATGACATCGTGCTTGCTTGATGTCGTGTTCGTTTATTGTCCACAAAACGTCATAACAAAGCCGTTGAAAATGGTAATTACTGCTGTTGTGTCTTGCACTTGACCATGATAGTGAGATTATGGGGAAAACCTTGGCCTATAAACAGTTCAACTATATTACCATGCACAGTTAGGATTTCTCAGACAAACGTCATGCAAACAAAGGGTTGGTTGTCTGTTGGATGTTTCTTAACCTAAAATCCTTGGGTTTTAGAGTATATCATCCTATTAAACGCGGATGATGCTCTGGACTCTCTAGATGGTCACTTAAAAAATCGAAGGAGAATCCCGCCCTTACGAAGAAAAGGTAAGGTAAGCACGTTTAGCCAAGATTCTAAAAATTCTTACGTTTTACCCCCCATTTTTCAGGGATGGAGTATGGGAGGGAATGTTGGAGCTTGCCTGGACAGATTATATTACAACCATCAACAGGTATTACCAGGGATCTAAAGGGATAAGACAATGACCAATACATTGATGTACATCCTTAAAACAGGGTATTGGCACACTCTGCTTGACTTGATCCCATTTTCTTACTTAGCTGTCGATAAAATCTCATTGCCCCAATCCGCTAACAGGCAAAGTGAATCATATAGAAGTCTCACAGCTAAAATTATTTTAAAAAATTCTATGGAGGGAGAGTGCTTGAGGTTTTAATGTACAGATTACATTTACAGATTGTTTTTTTTTGTAATTTGAATTATTTTTAGGGAGCGTCAGTTGTATGGTGTTAATATGGACCCTCTGCAGTTAAGCCCAATTCTTGGAGATAAGATTAATCTTTCTAACACAATAATTGGATATAAGGTAAATATTTTATCAAACAGAGTTACTTTACAATACTTTCGTCATTAGTTAATTTGGTTATTTAATATATTTGTTAATATTTCTCTTAAAGTGCAATTTAAGTTCTGAAAGATAAGTTTTTGTTTATTTATTTCTTTATGACACCATGTTAGGTTAGGTCATTACTATTTTGAGGCCTCTAGGGGCACTTCAGGACAGAGGTGGGGTGAAGTCGAACCCCCCCCCCCTATCAACTTAAGTTTTAAAAAGAAAAGTAAACATTCAAGTAATTTTTTTTCTTGTGGCTTTTTCTCTTGGGAGGGTGATGATACCCTCCCCCAGAATAGATATATTTCTTCCAATGACGTACGAGAAGCTACATTGTAAAGGAGAACCATATATGTTAAGCGTTTAGCAAGATTCTGTAGTACATACAGACGGACACACCGACATCATCTTACATTAGTTAGTACATAGATAATATTTCAGGGTAGCTGTGTTTAGTGCCCTATGAAAATGGGGATAGATGTCACAGCTTTTGGCCTACCTATTCTATTGACGTCATGGTAGAGGGAAAGAGAAAGGGGAAAAAAGACGATGCCCAATCTGTCCTACTTTTGATTCGTGTGACGTCATAAAAATGAGAGATTATCCATCTCTTTTTTAGGGGTTTTCTTTCCCACTTTTCCTCTCATCTCCCTCACTTTTAAGACGTCACAAGAATCAAAAGTAGAACAGATTGGTCTTCATTGAAAAAAAAGCCCCTAGAAAAGATATGGGGTATTGGGTATTTCCTGACGTCAATAGAATAGGTAGGCCAAAAGCAGTGACTTTTTGCCAGGGCACTATGTACAACCACTATTTCAGGTTGATTTGTCATTCTGGGATCTTTGGATGGCAGGCATAGCTAATATGGAACTAAGGAAAGTTATGAATGATGAACTTACTTTACTTTTTTTAATCTTTAAGTATCGCATCAATACTGAATATATTACTTGGATCTTACACCAGAATTTTATGTTTGTAAAGTGGAACTTTCAGCGGGCTAAAATAACGATTCCCCTCTTGATTTCCTCAAAAATTTCTTTCTGTCTATTTATTTATATGCATATTGATGTTTGCTTAGATTATAATTGGAAACAGCTTCGCTGCAATTGGCATTGAATTAATCATCCTTGTTTAAGACATTTTAATTTTCAATTTATAACTTTGTTGATATCAGAAATGTGAGTATTTTACGTGACGTTGGACTCTCTTCTGTTTATACTAGCGCCATTCTGTACACCCCAGGTACGTTTAGGGACCCAGGTAGACAAGTAGAGCAGTGTTGTTGTTTTATTTTTTTTTGGGGGGGGGGGACAAGATCTTCACTGGTTATCACACATCAAGAACACTTGAAGTTTTTCTTTTCCTTTCCTTAACATGCCTACTTCGTTCATTAACCGTTAGATGTTGTCCATGTTTGGTATGTGATGTACTGGTAATTCTTGGCATTTTGTACTATTATAGCACCCATGAGGCCTGTAATTTGGGATACTTCAAATTTTCACAAGGTTCAGGGGGGAAAATTACAGGTTGGATTATCCGTGGTCCAGTGGCTAAAGTAAATACTTTATTATAATATTTTATTAGCATTTGAACATGTAACGTCAAGGAACAAAATAATTATTGATTTTAGAATTGGAGTTGGAAGGGTATTACAGCATGGAAGGAGAGGGTACGGGTGCATGGAGTTGGATAACATCTGCTAAAATAAGCTCTGAGGTACGAAAATTTACAATCAATTGTTGGCCTATGCCATGCAAATTATTTTTTCTAAATTGTCTTTTGAACCATAACCATAACCCTGTAGAGATTTTTAGAAAATAGTTCATACTAACCCAAAAGAAAATTAGATTATGCTAAAATAAAATAGTTGGTCACAGTGCCTTCGAAGGTGCTTTGACTTTAGTGTCAGAACCTAAATTGGGACATAGTGCATTTCATTACCCTAGGTTAGGTAACTTCATTTCACATTTCAATAAAATATAAAATGCAGCGGTTTTTGAGAAAATTAAATTTAAATTTTCAAGTTCAATTTTCACCCACTAGGAGTTACCGCATAATCATGACAAGAAAAGCAAAGATTATTTATTTAAAATTTTGAACAACTTTGCTTCTATAAAGTCAGTCATAAAACATCTCTATATATGATTTATTCAAGTCTGAATTTCCGTGACCTTAGGAATTGATAAAAATGGCCATTAATTAACTCACTTCAGGAGTGGTTTTATGAAGAACTTTATAAAAGCAAACTTGTTCAAAATTTTAAATAAATAAGCTTTGCTTTTCTTGTCATGATTATGCGGTAACTCCTAGTGGGTGAAAATTGAATTTGAAATTTTCAAATTTAATTTTCTCAAAAACCACTGCATTTTAGATTTTATTGAAAAGTGAAATGAAGTTACCTAACCTAGTGTAATGAAATGCACTATGTCCCAATTTAGGTTCTGACACCTTCATTTGCACTGTGTGGTTTATGAGAGAGCTTAGTTTAATGCAGGTATAAGGTATAACCAACAAGCAAAATAAATCTAAAATAATATTTGGGGGGCAAATAGAGAGGTCGTCAATTTTACGATGTGTTGCCCCCCAACGACAGCTGAAAAACACGTATAGGTTTCGTGATTTTTTTTCGAATTAATATCATTGTTGGTATAAGCTGAGTTTAATGTCTTGATTTTAGGGAACTCAGAAGTTTAAGATCCGTATGCAGAATGTTAGTCTTGGTCTTGAACTAGGAGTCAATCTTGTTACTCTGTGTGATGACAATCATTATGGTGAAAGATTTGTTTATTCCATCATATAAAGTTGTAAGGTTTTCTGTAAAAAAGTTAAGCATTTACCACTGAACCAATTGAGTTTTTATTTTAAGGAAGTTTCAAAGGGTCCTTTTTCTGCCCTTCCCTACCAGTTATAACTATTTTGGGAGAGGGTACCAAAAACCTCCCAAGAAAAATCGCCTCTAAAAAATCTTTTTTAAAAATTGAATTATTGAATTCAACTCCCGCCTCTTTAAGTGATAGGCCTCTAGGGGCATAGCTGCTAGTTTGAAACAAATAGCACATTCATTATTTTTTACACATTTGACTTACAGTCCTTTGAACAGTTATCTGTCCTACTTTTGATTCCTGTGACGTCATAAAAATGAGGGATTATCCATCTCTTTTTTAGGGGTTTTCTTTCCCACTTCTCCTCTCATCTCCCTCATCTTTATGACGTCACAGGAATCAAAAGTAGGACAGATTGGGCTTTGTCCACACATGCCCATTATAAAAAATATTTCAAATGCTTTGTTTAAGTTAAACTTACAGTAAAAAAACAACGAGTTTAAGCACCAAAAGGTTTTACATATAATATTTAATAAAGATAAATAAAGTTATAGATAGATATACTTAAATATTCGATTATTTAATTTTATATTTAAAATAACAATTTTATTTTAGATGAATTTTCTTCTGCAGTGACAAAAATAAATCTGCCCCTGAACTATGGAAATGCCAAGTTCTCCTTTAACAACTTAGGTATATAAAATGGATATAGAATACATTATAACAGAGGACATTTTGGTACTCATTAATTGTCTAGTCCCCAAAGATTTATAATAATGTTTTCTAATTTATTGGTTTAACAACCTTGGGGACTTTTATTTAATTATAATTGGTTGGTTCATTAATTTGAGAGTCCACACGTTTCAACCACTAATTGTAATCTACAGAAGGGGTAATTCTGTGTATTAACATTGGGGATGAACATTGTCTTACCCCTTTAGATTATTGAATTCTTGTTATATTTAGGAAGTGTGCTAGGAACTGTTGTCCCCATAGTGGGGAATATTGCTCTGAAAGCTAAACAAGAAATTTTGGTTTCCATTATTAAAAGTGAAATAGAGAGGTAAGTTTAGTTGCAAAGCTACTCTATAAGTGTTTGTTATGTCTGTCGTTCTGTATGTAATGCTAGGGTTGACAAATTTTATTACTAACTCTTCAAAATATAAACGTTTGTAAAACTAGGTAGGATATTCTAACAAGGCCAGAGTGCGCTGAAATATGCACTCAGCTAGTTGAATGTTTGTTAAACTGGATATGAAGAGCAAAATAAAAAATGGTAGCAGCTTATAGTCCCTAATAAAGAATGACGTCATGCAATACAAATGACCAATTATAGGCCATGCCAGTATACATTTTTATTGGTCAATAACAATACATACTGGCCTACAATATGCAAATATTTTTTTCTTTCTTCTTTTAATTTTTCATATTCTAAAAAGTTTCCACTGCAGGAGAAAAGCCACAGTAGGCTAGAGGCAAAGAAATTTTTTTTGAATATTGAAAAAATTCAAAAATTATAAAAAATATTAAAAAACTAGTCACCTTTAAATAAGATGAAAATAATATAATCAAAATACATCCTAAAGAAAATTTGAAAGAATTCTAAAACTAATATTTGTGAGGGGAGAAAGTCGCTCAAAAAATCAGCACGCGACGTCATAAAAATGAGGGATTTTCCATCTCTTTATTAGGGGTTTTCTTTCCCATTCCTGCTCTCCACATCCCTCAATTTTATGACGTCAAAATTTTTTCTTCCCTCAATAATATTTTGATTCTTTTTTTTCAGAGAAGCTCCAAGTCTAATATGTGACAGAGTGGAGACTGTAAAATTAAATCCAGATACAGAAACTCATCGATCTGATAAATTTTGGAACAGTCTACTAGCAAGGTTCAATTGTTATAAAGAGTTTTGAAGAACATGTCGATATCAACTGACTTGCAACTCAATAAGTCCACCACAGGGTTCTAAAGGGATAACCGCCAATGGCCGATAAATTGATGTAGGTCCCCAATGATAAAACACAAATCTACCCCTTCTGTACATTACAATTATTGATTGAAACGTTTGGATACTCAACTTAATGAACCAACCAATCAAAATTCATTAAATGTCACCAAAGTTTTTTTCAATCTCATTTTTTGTAGGTAAGATGAAGAGCTGTAATTTCATGACTTTTAAAGTTTAGTAATTATACGTCGGCAAGAGTTGATTTTATTAGGATATCTGGTCTGTGTCGGTCGTGGTTTTCGGTCAGAGTCGGTTGGGTAGCAAAAAAATTTGAAAAAATTCTAAATAAATCTTAATTTCTACATTATGACTTTTGTGTATAAGGTAGAAACCTAAAAATTTTTGGTGAATACTTAGATATCAATGACCTTCTGAGGAAAGCGGTGTTATGACCGTTTGACCGCTCCCTGACCGACTTTATGACCGATTTTTGTCCGGCTTTTACTACATACATATATCATGAATATCGTGGCTTCTATTACAGCTAGAGACCTATAATTTTGTTTGGTAAATCCTTGAGCAATAATAAACAGATAAAAATATTAATTTACGCAACCAACCGCCGTTTTACCGCCGTAACCGCCGAAAATGGCGGTTTCCGTTATTTGCCGTCTTTCGGCGATGATCAGAAAAAGTAATTTTTTGTTATGAAAAATAAAAGTTCGTCCTAAAATTTGGTCATCCTAGCTGCAAAATTGGCCGCTCTACAGCTGTTTTAAAATTTAGCGGCTGGCCGCTAAAAAGCGGCTAAGGAGCGGTCTGACTGCTATGAATAGTAAAAGTAATTTTCTCTAAAAATACACATGAACCACCAGAAAAAAATTTTACGTCTATATCTGTACCAGAAGCCGAGATAGAGGGAGGCTCTTTGAGCCCCCCCCCGACCTATTAAGGTGGGAATTGGGGCCTGATCTGTAAGGGTTAACAACCCCTTTTGCTGTATTAGGGGGGTGTAGACCGTTTTCAAGAGAGGTGATGTATCTACTATCTACCTCCCCCAATTTTACTCTGGAAGTGATGTAACCTAACTCAATCGGTGCAGTAGTTACTAATTTTTTAAAATACTTGTGGATTTTTGTTTTTTTACGATTTTTTATGTCATCCCCTCTATACTGTTTTATAGAGGAAGCGCGGTTATACCGCATTTTTTAAATACGGCACCGCCATATGCGGTTATCCGATTGCCAGCTTTTTTCCCTCTGAATCGTTAGGTCAGAGGATGCGCAGTTTTGTCTGCAGATTATATTCTTTATTATTTACCGAACGAATAACGTTCGAAGGTCCGACGATGGAATACACAGCATATTCATTATACCGGACTTATTCTTATTCCCCCCATCTTCGTGACGGGGGAGGAGGCATATTGTCCCTTTGGGGGTATGGCTATAAGGCTCCGTGATAGGGGAAGCGAACAGCTTTATCTCTCTTTTCTGGTGTAAGCGAGGGAAAGGGGGGAGACACGGAAGGGGGTGGGGTTAGGCGAGCGCTCACACACATACATACAATCATTCTTACACACACACGTTCACAGTGGGGACAGACACACATCGAAGGGGGTCGGTTTACACGGAATTTATTCCGCGGGAAACACGGACAGAGGGAGCTGTTGAACTAGGCTTTCATACAGCTGTTACAGGGGAGGGGGGGAACACACACACACTCGCACCACACAGCATGGGGCAGCTGCCGCTAGTCATAGCTTAGGATTCAACGAAGTAACAACATATTGAATGCAACGTGGTCGTTTATCGGCAGTTTTTTATTTGCATTCTTTTTATCAGGATTATAAGTCATAAAGTGTTAATATTATTTATGACATATAATGAAATATGTCAGTTTTTAATTATGACTTTTTATACAGTGATTATAAATATTCTTTGTTGTATTTGAAACGATTTTTTAGCAAAAAATTTTTTTCGTCTTATTTTATAAGTAGAACGATTTTTCTATCTTTAAGGCGAGATTCATTGTTTTCTGGTTGGATACTTCGAAGTGCGGAGTTTCAGGAATTGTTCAGTTTTTCGGGACGGTATTTCGAAAGTATAAGGATTCTTAGAAGTACCAGAAAATAATAAATCTTGCCATATAAAGGTTGAATTATAGTGCTTAAAACAAAATCTGGACTGTAATTCATCCCTGCTTAATTTCGTTTTCATACAACTAGGAAAACTTCTGTGTTTAGCTTCATAGCACCGATAATCTGTTATAACGGTTGCCTATTTAATAATGCTTTTAATAGCGATTCATCTTTTATATATTCCTCAAGGGGATAAAGTCAAAAATCCTATTTTTCATGACATTTCGAAAAATAGAGTGAAAAATTTACGATTTTTTATGTCATCCCCTCTATACTGTTTTATAGAGGAAGCGCGGTTATACCGCATTTTTTAAATACGGCACCGCCATATGCGGTTATCCGATTGCCAGCTTTTTTCCCTCTGAATCGTTAGGTCAGAGGATGCGCAGTTTTGTCTGCAGATTATATTCTTTAATATTTACCGAACGAATAACGTTCGAAGGTCCGACGATGGAATACACAGCATATTCATTATACCGGACTTATTCTTATTCCCCCCATCTTCGTGACGGGGGAGGAGGCATATTGTCCCTTTGGGGGTATGGCTATAAGGCTCCGTGATAGGGGAAGCGAACAGCTTTATCTCTCTTTTCTGGTGTAAGCGAGGGAAAGGGGGGAGACACGGAAGGGGGTGGGGTTAGGCGAGCGCTCACACACATACATACAATCATTCTTACACACACACGTTCACAGTGGGGACAGACACACATCGAAGGGGGTCGGTTTACACGGAATTTATTCCGCGGGAAACACGGACAGAGGGAGCTGTTGAACTAGGCTTTCATACAGCTGTTACAGGGGAAAGGGGAACACACACACACTCGCACCACACAGCATGGGGCAGCTGCCGCTAGTCATAGCTTAGGATTCAACGAAGTAACAACATATTGAATGCAACGTGGTCGTTTATCGGCAGTTTTTTATTTGCATTCTTTTTATCAGGATTATAAGTCATAAAGTGTTAATATTATTTATGACATATAATGAAATATGTCAGTTTTTAATTATGACTTTTTATACAGTGATTATAAATATTCTTTGTTGTATTTGAAACGATTTTTTAGCAAAAAATTTTTTTCGTCTTATTTTATAAGTAGAACGATTTTTCTATCTTTACCATCCCACCCACCCTACAGGGCGAGACTATATATATTATTCACGATCATTTTATGAATTCGTGGCGCCAGTATGAAGTATTTTTTGTAAGTTTTAAAACAGAAATGGCTCCATATAATTTTTTACAGGAATATGCCGTTTTTTATAAAGAATTTATTTCTACGATTACATTTTATTTTCAGATTTAGTATTCACAATTTTTTAGTATACATAAATCATCTTTGGTATATCCCTTATTTTTAAAGATAACAACGACATTTCATAAGTGTTTCTTTACATTTTTTAAGAAAACCGACGTAAAGTTTGTTAATATCATGAGACAGTTTGACAATTTTTCCGTTTCATAACAATTTTTTGTCAACATATACTGAATCGATAAAAATATGGTTTTTTTTATTACGCACATGGTTATTATTTTATTCAACGTAGATTTTTTAATAATTTATATTATTTTTAATCTTATATTTTTATTTTTCAGACCAAATCGTCGATTTTTTAAATTATGGCTGAGCCTGGGCTACCTCAGAATTTCATGCAGTCAGACGATGATGTTGATGCCGCCGCCGCTTACGCCGCCCTGCAAAATATAGGTATTGTACCAATTTTTACATGTCTGCTAGTTTTAGCTAAGTATATTAATTTCGACAATCTTCATATTATTTGCAGCTAGAGCAATAAAATTCACATTGGCATATTTTTTACATATTCAAACAACATTCATTATAGTGTCGATACAATATGCTTCAGCGGTCGCAAAATTTATATGGCTAGGAATCAATTTTTACCGAATAAAAAGCTATTTTCTTTCTACGATTTTTTTCAGAGAGAAATAATAGGAGAATCGAATCGAAATAGGGTTGTGTTTTTTGAAAAATTTTACAACTAAATCACGATATTATTCGCGGTTTAATCCCATATTTTATCCAATGGGGGGCATGTATTGCCCATTCATATTTTCCTAGTAAAAAGGGAACCAATTAATAATTTACCGTATTCATATACTATTCTAGAAGATAAATTATACGAATTTCGATATTTCAATATTTTTTCCAGTATGCATTCAGTTTAAATGTCAATTCGCCGGACAGTCATGATTTTGTCTTTTTATTTCTAGAGATTCCGGACGACATTAACCAGTTACAAGGAAGCTCAAAACTGAAGGAAACGGAAAAAAGCAAGAGCACGGAAGGAGGCCCATTGGACGACAATAAAAAGTCAAATAAAAAACAGGACCAGGAAAATAAGAAGCCTGTTTCTCCTACGAAGAATAGTTCTTCAGAGAAAGAGAAAACGCCCCCCAGAAAGAGGCCTAGGCACGATTCACACTCCTCCAAACATTCTCACAAGTCCTCATCCTCTAAGAAACCTAAACCTTCAATGGAAGGGACTCCAAATGTGTCGACGTCGCAAGCAGATGAGGTCAAGGATCTTAAAAACAAGATGGAGGAAATGTCAGAGTTCATAAAACACTTTATGACGACAAAAACCGCTTCTAGTTCTAAGCGTAAAAGCACAGAAACAACAGAGTCGCTGGCTAAAAGAAAAAAACCGGAAGTTTTCTCTTCAGAGTGTGAAGCTGATTCAGACCAGATTGATTCAGATTCTTCGGTCGATCAGCTGGATTGGGTTGGGGCGGCCCAACCTACAAATCTCCGGCAAGAGGATTCGATCCCGTCAGAACGCATGCCGGTAAAGCCCTGGATGGTGAACACACCGGAATCTGAAGAGGAGGATCAAGGCCCCAGCTTCCGCCGACAGCGTTTCAGACCTGGCGCAAAAGTCAAGGACAACAGGATTATATCCAAACCCAGCGCAAAACCGAAGGAGGACATCCAGATGGGTTGTCCCAGGTTGCGTAGTTTGAATGGAGTTTTGGTCAAGACCCACGTTCCAGAATACTGCCTAATCACCTACCAAGTAGGTTTAAAACTTTATTTTTATTTGTTACCTATTACTCCTTTTTCATACAATGCTTCTTTACAACATGTTCAGGCATAACTTAAAGGCCGTTTGAACGATTTTATGTGTCATAGAAAAATTTTACAACTAGCACTTCTGTCCTGCATTGTTTTAAGCAAGGTTTTTGTCTTGAAATCACACAGAGTCCATGTTTTTTAAAAAAATAATATTTGGTTACAATATTGAAGATACGTGTTGTCATTATTGCAGAAGTAAGGCAGAATTCACAGTTTTTTCGCATTTACAATGATATCACACGGCGACGTCATCTTTTATACCATTCAAGTTATATTTCCGATCATTTTTTGTTTAGTTTAATCGCCTCTATGTTATAGGGACTTCAACAGGAAAGGATGAGCAAATATGGATTATTCCACAACCTGCCTACGGCAGGCCGCAGTGATCTGATATTCCTCCAGGCCTGTTTATTCGAGTCTTTGAACATTGAGCAGGCATTGCAAGAGAGCTCAAGACGCTTATACACTCTGATGGCGCCAGCACGTTTGACGCCCGAAATCCATTCAGTCATGGAGGATACAATCAGCGCCATGGATTCTCTTCGAAAACTGCAGAAGACCATGAACCTGATGTTCTTACCAAACGCACGCTGGTCCGTGTCCACTCAGTTCGCGAGTCAAGTAAACCTAGGTGGCATGCAGATGAACAGCAAAGAAGCCAAATTATGGGATTCTTTGGTCAAGGTATTTATGTTTTTTAACCACATTATTCCGCGTAAATATCAGAGCTTGCCACGGGAGCCCAATACAGAAAAAATTTTGATATTAATGCAAGGCATTTAGCATAATTATTCTGGAGCATGTAAACAGATCAATTTTGATTGGTCGCGTTTTTATATCACAAACACTTAAGAGATACGTTTATGTCTGTCCTATATTTGGTAAAATACATTTAAGATTATTTTTACAACGTCTCTATCACATTATAAGTCGCGTCTTAACGGTTACTATAAACACAGTTACGACACATGCAGTGTCATTTTTTAGATTAGGAAGTTTAGTTCTTTAAACAATGAAGTCCTTTTTTCATAGTATAACAATATTCGTTTTACAGGAGTCCAAAGAAAGGGAAGAGGAGGACAAAAAGAACAAACAGTCGAACAACTATTCGAGCTTTAAAGGCAAAGGAAACGGCAAATCACAGAGCAAAAAATTCTACTGCAATTATTGTCAAGGCAACAATCATACGGTCGACAGATGCCGCATAAGGATCAAAGAGGAACGCGAGGGGAAATCCAAAGCGGACAGAAAATGACTAGATTCTCCCTCGACTCGGCCAGCAAACTCTGTCATAATTTTACCCTCTGCGAAGGCCGGGCGCAGCAACGATTTACAAGAGTCGTCTTTTATATCAAGCCAAAGCAACGTTTCATTATGTCCTTCAGTCAATTCCAAACATAGTAATGCCGATTCTCCTTCTAGCCAGCCTCATACTTACGACAGACCTGTAAATAACAGGCCACATAAGATGTCAACTGGGGCCAATTCTTATAAACCTCACAACGTTTCCAGTGATACAATTATTAATGTGCCAGACCATACAGACTTTAATGTTATTTCCGATTCGGTTCAAGCTAAATCCGACCGTGAATTCGAAGATTTCATAAATTCCAAACGCCAGGAGATCATAGATAAAGGATTCTCGCCGCTAGAGCGCGGCATAGGCCAGCCCAAGGCCGTACAGTTCTACAAACAAATTCTCGGGGCGAGTGATGAAGTCGTGAATATCCTAGAACACGGCTACAAACCCAGATGGTCGGCATGTCCACCGCCTACATCTTTTTTCAACAACAACAAGTCAGCAGAGTTAGAGATGGATTTTGTACGCGAAACCGTGCAGGACTGGTTGGAAAAAGGATACATCAAACGTTTGGATAATCCAGCCACAGTTAATTCTCCTCTGTCCGTCGCATCTAAATACGACGTTATGTCAGGTAGATTTATTATCTGATTACGTTCTTATTTTTTTCATATTCTGTCATTAATTAACAATATGTCCTTAAAATAGCTTATACGTAGGTTTATTCTTTAAAGCCATCTTAGATAAATAATAACACATTCTGGGTTCCATTTGATATTATACAGTTTCGGACATATCACTTTTTACAAAATACTAAGTCATTCATATTCGGATATAATTATCATTCGCGTATTAACACACTTATTAAACGATCGAGATGTGCTCTATAAAGTGTTTGCTTAAACAGTTACAAAATTCCTTTAAGTCGTATGTTGTACGAATTTATAATTATCGTATTTTATAGGACAGCTCAAGAAACGCTTATGCTTAGACTTATCCAGAAGTACAAATATGTATGTGGATCCAAAATCGTGTCCTCTCAGCGACCTATCTACATTTTTACCCAGGTATTATATTCATTTGAATGTAGGGCGTTTTTCACAGATATATAATTGGGGAAAGTGGCGTCCGTCGTATATGAACAAGTTTGTCGCGAATAGGTGATACAACGGTGCACGTCATGCGTTGCAATGAGGCTGTTCTTCTCAATTTATTCCATGTTTTTTATTTTAGGATTGAGAGGGGCAGCTTCATTGCAACGCATGATATAAGGTCGATGTATTTACATGTCTCCTTGCATAGGGAGGCATGGCAATACTTCGGCTTCACCATCACCAATGTTGCCGGCATCATGGAGCATTACTGTTTCATTGTAGTACCCTTTGGGTACTGCAATGCAACAGCATTAATGGCCTGTTTGCTCCGTCCCATTGAGATACATCTACACTCTCTGAGTGTAGATGTGTCTTATTATGTGGATGATGGGGGCAACATTGGTGTGTCATTAAGTCGTTGTTCCACATATCAACAGTACACGTTCTTTGTGATGTCCTGCAGCGCATGGCAGATTGCTACGGAAAAGACGGTGTATCCATCACAAATCGTCAGATATTTGGGTTTCATCATAAATACCGTGGAAATGCGCATTACAGCTCCTGCCCGAAAAATTGCGAAACTTCAGCTTGACATCGACGAAATTATCGTCGCAGGCAATTCTGGCAGTCCTGTTCCTTGCCGCCAAACTGCAAGTATTCTCGGCACAAACGCTCACTTGTTGAGTTCCCACGGCGAAATTTTGAAAATTGTTTCTAGAGAATCGCAGCATTTGTTGGGTACCGCCGTGGTAGCAGCAGGATGGAACGCACACATGGTGATTTCCCCCAGAATGGTGGAAGAATTAAAAATGTGTAAGGTCTACTTGGAGTCCCATAACGGCAGACCTATAAGATATGAATCTAGACAAACAACCATTTTAAAACCCGCGCACAAAACATATTTATTAGAAGGGTGGGATCCTAAAGACGACGCCAGGGAGTTAATTACCATGGTCAGCGACGCGAGCGCAACCACAGCCTTCGTCTATCAGGCCGACACTTTTAATATCGTGGCCGAATTCCCCTTCAACGACAACGAAAAACAAACATCCTCTACTTTGCGTGAGCTTAGCGCTATCTTCAAGCTACTGACGTCCGACGAGAAGTTCCTCAAAGAAAACAGAGGACGTATGGTCCTATGGTTGACTGATTCTCAGTCTCTCTGTCATATAATGCGTCGTGGGTCAAGAGTGCGCCAGCTCCAAGAGATGGTTTTAAAAATCTTCGAGCTTCAACACAAATGGGGTGAGAATTTTCCCTTAATTTTTAGAAATTTATCGCCACTGATCGCGTCGTTTTTTCAGGGAATTAAGGTTATTATAATTGTATACTTTTTTCAACCATGTATGATTTCTTATCTTTTGTTTCAGACGTGCGGATCTTCTGTTTCTGGTCGGAACGGTCAGACGAAAACTTGTCCATCGCGGACATGGGCTCCAAGAAGACCAGCACCGACGAGTGGTCGCTGGACAACGAGTCTTATTCACAAGTGTTATCTAGATTCAGCGTGGTTCCTACCATCGACGCTTTCGCGGCTCCTGACAACACAAAGTGCGAGCGTTTTTTCAGCAAGTGGCCAGAAACAAATACTGCCGGTGTTAATTTTTTCAGCCAAATTATTGATCCTACAGAGATTTTATATGTTTGTCCGCCTATTAGTTGTATATCTAGAGCTTGGCGCACAATTTCAAAAATTAACGGTCTTACGTCCATTATGGTGGTTCCTTATTGGAGGTCCCACGCTTTCTTCGCCGATTTTCTAGAGAAGGATCAGTTCAAATCCTGCATTAAGTCATATTTTATTTTTGATGCCAATTTCACTTCTAAATCTGAATCATGTTTATTTAATGGTTCCACAAAATTCGCAACTTTGGCAATGCTCATTACAGTTGACAACACCAATTAATATATTATGTTATTTTTTGTACGAGGAGCTGCTACAACGGTCTAATATTTATATGTTTTTTCCAAATACACATTTAAAGTGCGAAATCTATTATTGCAACAAAAATTTTTGATAAATACCATCTCAACTATTATTTTACATGTTTCTAATTTTTTGGTTTACAGCTTAGATAATTTTGTCACCACAATCAAAAACAAAAGACCTTTTGTCACACCAAGTCTTGTTATTCTTTTATTTGACCAGCAGCACCTCATACATGTCCATATACCTGTATTTTTATATGTTTTCTCGACTAGTCAGGATAATTTATTTTGTCATATGTTTCAACAAAGACAGTAATTTTCTCATATTCCTTTTGAAGTGTTTGCCTATTTGTTTTAAGCACAAGATGGGCTTCACATTATATTATTCAGACAATTCGTTTTACCTATTACGACAAATTTTATTTATCCTATACAGTCTTGACCAGTGACGAACCAGTAAACTTATATATTTTTGTTTCATGTATATAATACTTTAAACAGTCAGAACGATTATTATGTTATATTATTATGACAAGTGACGTCGTGTTTTATACAACGGCGGATGTCAGATTATTTTATCCCGTAAGTACAGGTCATGTATGGGACAGGAGTTCATGCCACTGCAGGCAGTTACGGTTTCCATCGTTTATTTATACTATGTTCTCATGTCTCCTATATCGCCTAGGTACTTACGCTTTGTTTATTCGCAGTCAGATATATTTTTCGCAAATTATAATAACACACAGTTGATCATTTCAGAATGGGTACGGCTAAAAAAGCGAAAAATGCCCCGACGGACAAAGGAAGGTTTTCGAGGTTATTGCAAAGCAAAGCCTCCGG
This sequence comes from Acartia tonsa, assembly GCF_053477335.1. Taxonomy (NCBI): domain Eukaryota; kingdom Metazoa; phylum Arthropoda; class Copepoda; order Calanoida; family Acartiidae; genus Acartia; species Acartia tonsa. The sequence continues at coordinate 44,295,268 of NC_137269.1, read as the reverse complement.
CGCCGGGTCCACTCAAATTCCGAATTCTCAGAAACCGGTCCGTACCATGGCCGCGTTGCAGGAGTTGGGCTTAGCCGGGAGAAGGGAGCTGCAGGCCAGGTATTTTTATACCCTTTTGTCTTTTAACGCATACAAGGACGATAGTTTTCATAATAGTTCGGTCCACAAAAATAAAAACGATATCTCAAATTGTACAAAATGACCAGGACTTACGGTTATATAGGGGAGTTATATAAATTAGCAAATTTTATCTTCCTACATAAGGGTAGAAAACAATTTGTCATTCAAAATATTTTTGTGAATCACATACATTTTTCAGGGTATTAATATTACATAGGGAACTTAAATAATCTTCAGATTGCATTCCACCTTATGGTTTAACATTACAGCCGGCAGTATATATATCCGGTATTTTATTTATAGGTTGGCGGGGGCAGCGCGCGCCGAGGGTACCAGGAGGAGCCACAACCGAATAATCAAGGATGTAACCAACTTTCTGGCGGAGCAAGGAGTGGACCCTTCCGAGCTCAATGAAGTTTCTATCATGAGTTTTTTGATGAAAGTCTATCAAGAGGAACGGCCATTCGGTTACACGGCGGCGGTCAAAGGAGCGATTCATGCTCTTATGGCAGCCCTGGGGTTACCAGCATCTATCTGGTCCTTAGCCGTGGAAAGAGTCTTCCAAGGTACGGTACGTATCGCCGCCCCACGAAGGATGCGCCGTCCTCGGGTTCAGCAACTCCCCGGCTACGCTATCAGAAGAATGGTCGAGTGGGTCATCCCTGTCTGGCCAAGGAACACCCAAGAATTGGATCAAATTCAACTTAGAAATTTTCGTACTGTCATATTGTTGGTGACTCAATTCTATACTTTGTGTCGTATTTCCGACGCAAGGAAATTAAGAGCGCGCGACGTGAAACTCTTAGACCTGGACGGTACGCCGGCGATCGAGATATTTTTCCGTCAACAGAAAAACGATCAGATCCATATCGGAAACAAAGCTTATATCGTCAAAGAAGGTGGCGCGGCATGTCCTTACACTCTGTACAAGTTGTATTTCGCGCGAAATTCTTACTATTTTCGAGATGGCAAGACAGAAGATCTGAATTTTCTATTTCCTAGACTCAAGATGGCGAAAATAACTAGGATCCTGATACCTGACGGCCGCTACGCAGTCTCTGAGAACACGCTGGTTACCAACATAAAAGCCATGGCCAAGAAGGTCGGATTTTCCGGGGTAGTATCCGGAAAATCCGCCAAAATAGGAGGTACGAGCGCAGCGTTTGCCAGCGGACTATCCGATGCGGAAGTTCGCGATAAAGGCCGCTGGAGAAGTTTAGAGTCGGCTCAACATTACAGAAGGATAAGTGATTCACACAATTTGAAGCTGGCCAAGGCATTCTCTATCCAAAGAAGTTCGATTACGGATAATCGCAATCCACGGGTGTTCAATCCAGAGATTCTCTTCACGTTCAGCGATCAAATCGACGATGACGTCGCATTAGACCAACGTTTGTTTCCCGATTTGTAATTTTGTATTCCAGAATAAAGATTTTTCGATTCTGAGGATAAAGTTTTTTGATTATTACAAAGCAGTTATTATACAAGTCTTACTGGCGACATGGCAGAAATATCATGTCAGTATATAAATAATAATATCATGGATATAGCGATCCGTATTCTTTAATTCTTTTTATCAGATATAAATCAGCCGTCGTATTAGTTTTATCGGTGTTATCACGAAATTATTCAGGGATGTATTTCAGTCATGATTAGTTTTCATATATCACGGTATTTCGAAAGTATAAGGATTCTTAGAAGTACCAGAAAATAATAAATCTTGCCATATAAAGGTTGAATTATAGTGCTTAAAACAAAATCTGGACTGTAATTCATCCCTGCTTAATTTCGTTTTCATACAACTAGGAAAACTTCTGTGTTTAGCTTCATAGCACCGATAATCTGTTATAACGGTTGCCTATTTAATAATGCTTTTAATAGCGATTCATCTTTTATATATTCCTCAAGGGGATAAAGTCAAAAATCCTATTTTTCATGACATTTCGAAAAATAGAGTGAAAAATTATTTTATTTTAAATATGTCTGTTTGCGTTGAACTCTCTTCGTAAAATCGAGCATAGTAAAAAAAATTCGATCGGTTAGCGAGATCAAACAGACAAACAGACATCCTGTTACTTTATTAAGGATTATTTTTATTTATATATGTGAACACAAGTTATTTTTTTAACATTTTATTAATAAAAGACAATTGTTTCACTACTAAATAGATCATCAGTTCCAATTAAGAAGTATAAAGTAAGAGTTAAAAAAATATGTGTCTTTGCATTTTAAATCCTTTAAAGAGACTAATTTATATAATAGGATAAAAATACGGGAAAAAATAGGCACAATTTAAAAATATTTAAACATGCAGAAGAATGGAAGAAATTGTTAATCTAAAGGGATAGGACAATGGCCGATAAATTGTATATCGCCAATGAAGATGTGGTATCCGCCTAGGATAAATGGCAGACACCAGAGTTCGAAAAGACTACGGCAGTGTGACAGACGTGGACACCTTACTATAGAGAAGCTACGCTTCTCTAACAATCACTAAATAACAAACAGCATCTATTCAGTTGTTCCTTTATTGAAGGTCTAAGAGTTACTAAAGTTATATACAACAAACAATAGCTACACAGATAGGAATAAATAATCATAACATAAAAAGCATTATAATACACATACAATAGTCAGTTTGGGCAATAATGATCCCCCATCCCTGGAAAGGGTGGGGGGAATTAACAATGCAGCTTAACCATAATAAAGCTTGTCAGATTCAATCATTAATTTTAGGTATAGGGAGGGGGTCGGCAGACCCCTTCCCCAGGACTCGGGGGAGGGCCTGTGGCCCTTCCCCGAACCCCGGTCAGGGGTGCCATAGGCATGGCTCACGGTTGCCGAATACCACAAAGATACAAAAAATAAATCAACGAATAAAAGTACCCAAAGTTTTTCAGACAACGAATACTAAAACGTCAATATAAACTTTTGGAGACTAGTGTAATAGCCAGCCCAATGTCCCCTCCCTCCATGGAAAGAAATACTCTTTTTTTCCTTGAGTATTTTTTTGCATTTGACAATATATTTAAAGTTAATCTGATTTCCACATGGAGGAGGGGAGACATTGGACTGTAAATTATACTGGGCCCCAAAGTTTTTATAGGTTAAAACTTTGGGTACTTTCAACAATTTAAATTAGTCGATTAATATCGGCAATGTCCAAACTTTTAAACCAATAACCTTAATTTACAATTGGGGTTATTTTGATTATCATCATTTAGGAATTACATTGTTGTCTTATCCCTTAAGATCTCTGGAATTCCATGAGTATAAATTACAAAAGTTTTATGGGAAATATTTCAAGTTCAAGCATTTAAAAAAACCGAGGATGATTCCATTCATTTTGCATATACTCTTTCAGAATAAATGTAGTTAGAATATTTTAAACTAGTGGCTATGCTAGGGGGGAGTTAAATTCCAAAACCTAATTATTTACTTTAGATGTAAAAATAAAAATTAAAAAAGAAATTTAGGGTGGTTGGAGGTCCTTTTTTATTAGAAGCGATTTCTCTTTGGAGGGTGGTGGTATCCTCCTCCAAAATTGTTATTAACCTTCACAGGACCTATGAGAAGCTACTCTGTAGAGGATAACCCGATTTGTTTGGTGGTTAGCGAGATTCTTCGCCACAGACATTCTGTGACTTTATTTTAAGGATTTGATAGGGGGGAGGGAGGGGACCTTATATCAAAAAGTGACTGGTACCCAAAGTCCGCAAAAAGATTTCCAATTTTTTTCTCGAAAACTTTGTGGGATTTATATTGATCTTAAAAAAAATCTGGGATCTAAAAGAAGCTGTGCTGTAAAGGAGAACAATATCGGTCCAATGGTTAGCATGATATGCAACTTTTAACTTCGGAAAAGAAACTTTTTTTCTTTTAATTGCTATAGATATTTTTTGTGTGTTACTGAAACATGACATTTAACCCCCGACTGTGGCGAAACACGTAGCGTATCAGCTCGTTGTCGGGAAGTTGATAGGTTCGAATCTCAGTCCTTCATCGTCTCATAACGACGTTAAAAATGGTTACTACTGCTGCTATGCGAGATGTGCAAAATTAATAGTTAGAGTAGGGGGGATGTCTTGGCTTAAAACCGGCGCAACTAATTACCATAGGACTTCTAGACAAAGGACGTGTAATCAAAAGGTTTGTTATCTAAAAGAAGTTTGAACTATAACCATGCACAGCAAGGTTGTTCTAGAGATCCCAAAAGGCTATCCGAGGCTATACAACCAACCATGATTATCTGTATTGAAGAATAGCTTTGCAATGAAAAAGTAAAAGTTGTACATCACATTCTGATAGTTTAATTCAAATTCATCTTACAGTACATTTCCTATTTTACCTCTAAAATAAATGGAAGAAAGGTAGGGAGAGGAAAAATACCCATCCCGTGCCTTCGGCATTTCAGGGCTAACAAACCTGGTTTTGATCTTATAACTGTACATTTTTATATCCGTGAAAAATAGAATAGGTAGGCTAAAAGCAGTGACATATATCCCCATTTTGCTAGGGCACTATAGACAGCTATACTTTCTTAAAGGGAAAAACAAGAACTGTATCGCGACAGAGTAGCGGAGGAAACTGTAAAACTTGTGTTTAATGAAAGTATTCTGGCTCATATGACTAATATAACTAGCCCAGTTAGACAGGTAAGTTTATTTTGTCGCGCAGCTGCTCAATAAGTTCTTGTTTCCGTCTGTCTATTTGTATGCCTGTAATGTTAAGGCATTGCTGATATATATTTTAAGAAATACAAGATAATTCACTTTTATTTACACCCGTAACTCTGCACTTAACAGAGAGTCGAAGACAACAGTTTTTTTTAAAGAACCAGATTTGGCGCTTTCACACAAACTGCCTAACCCCTGCAAAGTGTCCTAACCCTGCAGAGCCTATACCTGCAGTGCTATATAACCTTTCAGGGCTATTCAGTACCCTATATAACTTTATATAACCAGTCCTAAAGTATAAACCGAAGAAAAAATTAACACCCCTTATTTTCAATATACATAAACAAGGATGACAGCATCCATAAAAGCGAAGCTCTGAAACGGTATGACTGATGAACATTACCTGTTGTAGAGTGTCAAAACCGAATATACAAAATATAAATATACAAGTTTTGACAAAATTATACCCACATCAGTGCTAAAAAATCAGATCAATCGGATGATTATATCAAATAAAAACTGTTGTTAAAAAAGTTTAAAACCAACTTGTTTAAAATGGACATACGGACATTCTGGTAACGATTATAGAGTTGCTGCGCTTTCTAAATCCTACCTAACTACAACAGGAGTCATCATGCAAAGTTTAAAATCTATAAGACAATTCTAACATGCCTAAATTAAGCTGAAAAAAGCTATCCGTTACGTACGAACCCAGTATTAGTGTCGGACTGATTATGACGTAACAAAAAAAATTAGCCAATGAGAGGACATTATTGACCAATGGTAAAATTCATAGTGCCCTCTCATTGGCTAATTTTTTTTGTTGCGTCATAATCAGTCCGACACTAATACTGGGTTCGTTACGTACAGACGTACGGACGGACGTACGGACCTACCCTAATTATAGAAAAGCTACGCTTATGATAAAATTTGCTGAATATCATAACTTAACCAGGTACTTTTTGTATAAGCACTCTAGAGTGCTGTATGATTTTTTTATCTATTCAGAAAATGGATCCAATGCAGTTATTTCCGTTGGAATTCCCGTTTTGGAACCATCTTTTTAAGTAAGTATTTTCACTTATGTACTTAAACTTCTATAATGTAGATGTTCTTCTTAATTTGATTTATTCAGGGATAAGGGATAGGAAACCTGGCCATTAATTAGGTCCCGGCCTAGATTCTAAAGGGATATTGCAACTATTACAAATTACTATCAAACTGGCGGACGCTCCCAAGTAGCTATAGCTCTAAACCAATAAGAATCGGCCTGTTTTTAACAACCAATCACCAATTGGCGAAAATTTTAGAAGCAGACAATTCTGGGAAAAATAATGATTTTGTCTGCTACTAAAAAATAAATATAAATGGTGTTAGATCACATTAGCTTAATTATTAAATCTGCTTAGAGTTTAACATTAAAAAAGGGCCATATAGAAAAAACAAAAATAACGGGATTATTTTTTGGAAAGGAGGTAGCTACGAATTTTCATTTGGTAGTTTATAAATTAGATGTTGTATTTTGAATTTTAAAAATTTATTACGGAATTGATACAACACTTTAACCCTAATATATGTACAATACACAATACAACACAGTACAAATATATCACTACATAATATCACTACAAAGAATACTTGATAGAATGTTACCCAAGTGCATATTAATTTATTTATTTTGAATTTTAATTAGCAATGAAATTTTCAAATAAAATTTTTACTCATTAATAAAAATGCAAATAATACAAACTAAAATCTGTCTGAGGGAAACCCAACGATAGCTTTCTGACAGTTCAAATTACCAAAGTAAAAGATAAAAAAAATTTGGGAGAGAAAAAACTTCATTTTAACAAAAGCCATTAATATATAGGATTATAAAAAGTTATGTTTTTTACTTTAAACTAGCTACCTGAATTTGATTCTATACTTTATCTACACACACACACACACAGCTTTTTTATTAGCGTTTTATACGAAGCACTGCGCCATCCCAAAACTGGTTTTTTAGGCTAGAAATAGGCCTAGGCTTGAAATAGGCCTGAAATAATATTTTCCTACGTTTCCCATCCCTTATCCCTGGATTTATTTTTCAATAATATGTCGTCCATATCAAACAAAAATAGATAAAAATCTCTCAATTTTTGTTTTGTTTTTAGAATACATGTGATGTATGATTTTATATATTTATAGATATACAAGATAAAATGATATTAAATTTTCTAAATTTTATGTTTATCATTTGGACGTTTTACAGCAAAACAAGAACAATAATGGTCCATAAAGTCGAGAAAAAAAGAAGGACAAACAGGGGGAATGAAAGACAGACAGATCAAACAAGGGACAGATAAACAGAGGGAAGAAAGGACAGAAGAAGGGAGGGAAGGATAGACAGAGGAAATCAAGGAAGAACAGACAAAGGGAAGGAAGAAAGAACAGACAAACAGAAGGAAGGACAGACAGACATATAATGCAAAGGACGGACAAACAGAGGCAAGGAAATAAAGACACATAGATGGAAGGACAGACGAACATACGGAAGGAAAGACAGACAGATAATACAAGGGACAGACAAATAGATAATACAAAGGACAGACAAACAGAGGAAGGAAAGGACAGGAATACAGACAAAGAGAAGGAAATGTAGACAAAGGGAAGAAAGGAAAAATAGGCAATCAAAGAGAAGGAAGGACAAACTGACATATGGAGGGAAGGAGAGACAGACAAACAGAGGAAAGGACAGACTAACATAAGATAGAAGGATTGACAGACAGATAGAAAAAAAATCACCCGAACACTTGCAGAGTAGTTACGCATCTGAAATACAAAATTTTAGGTCAAATGTTAAAGTTTGCGATGTTTATCTTCACAATATGAAACAAATTTCGGGAATGGTAATCATAAATTTTATGTTTTACAAGTGGCGCAGCTTCTCTATAACTACAGAGTCTGTATGTGGTGTACGTTCGTACGTCATTTCTTTAATAAGACAAAGATACTAATTAAAAAAAATAGTAAAGATATTGATAAAAGCTTAACCGGATTTCAAAACAAATTTTATTTTAATATTTAATATCATTTTACTGATCAACAGCAATGATATTATGTTTTTTTAGATACTATTTTATAATTGAATTAATTTCAATGATTTGATAAATTAAAACTGATGATTATTAGGATATGATTTTAATGAGAGATTCAACATTGAACTATAGTGCTCTCAGGTAATTTCATTCAAAGTACCCTGTTGTACACTTATAACACCCCCCCCCCCCCCAACTTATTTTTTAAATGAATTGAAAATAGGGGGGGGGGGGTTATTTTTGTTTGTTTATATCTTTAGGTCATGTATATTTGGTTAGGGCCTCACCGCAAAGAAGGGAAAAACTATATAAGGGCTTTTGCATTGCAACTATACCAACTACTAGCGGCTACGCCCCTAGAACCTCAAGGGGCACTGGAGGATGGGGGATTTGAATTCAATAATTCAATTCTCATTTCAGATTTAAAAAGTTAAACTTTTTTAAAAATTATCGGTGGGAGGATTTTTTTTTGGGGGGGGGGGAGAAGTGTTCGACCATCCCTACTTCCCCACCTATTTTGAATTCTAGTTTCAAAAATAAAAATTTTTGGGGGGGAAGATTTTCTTCTTGTGGCGATTTTTGTGGTGCCCTTTCAAAAATATATAGTTATAAACCCTCCCAGTACCAATGAGAAGCTATCCTGTAACTCTTTCGGTTCAGCGGTTATGCAAGATCCTAATGTACAAATTACAAACAAACAGACAGACATCCTGTTACTTTATTATAAGGATTTAAAATTTGTAATATTTAGGGTATCTGTAAGACTCCCCATTATCTGGATGACTGGAAAATATAAATTGTAAGTATATTTAAAGCTTTAAAAAATTTTATCTATAATCTATAATTAAAATTTAAAAAAAATTAGACTTAGAGAGCAAATTTGATTCCACAAAGTAATTATATTCCAGTATGGCTTCGAAACCATACTGAAAAATCATGTAACGTATCATATTATAAACAGCTCCCCACGATATAATTGTACAATCATAAGATTAAAACTAGTTTTGTTAGCCCGTGCCTTCGGTATCTATACATAAATTTATTTATTTCTGAAATTCTTCCCTGCCAATGCTATGAGAAGCTACCCCGTAAAGGAGAACCATATCGGTCAGACAGACAGATACCCTGTTACTTCATTATTAGGATATACATAAATTTAATTGTTTAGGGAAAGATCTTATTTTCTGAAATACTTCCCTGCCAATGCGGCAGGAGATTTTAATGTGAAACTCAGATATGTTATGAGCAGGTTACATTTGCACTTTCAAATTATATTATTACTAGTTGCTTTGCCTCTAGAGGAATCTACAGGGGGGAGTTAAGGTGGTTGAATTTAAACCCCCCACCCCCAATATTTTAAAAAGAAAATAAGAAAAAATTTCGGAGGGGGGGAGGGCGATTCTCTTGGGATGGTGGTGGTGTTCTCAACCAAAATAGTTATAAACCCTCCAGGACTAAAAAGGAGAACTATGTTGGTTCACCGGTTATAGAGATCCTTTGGTACAGACAGAAAGACACACATACAGACAGACACAGATCCTGTTACTTTTATATGAGAATTTTCATTTTAGAATGATTGTTATACTCAGAAACACAGAACAGGTTGGAACTCGGTAGCTGTGTTTAGTGCCCTAGGAAAATGGGGATAGATGTCACCGCTTTTGGCCTACCTATTCTTTTGAAATAGGGAAAGAGAAAGTGAAGGGAAAGAGAAAGAGATGGGGTAAGGATATTTCCTGACGTCAATAAAATAGGTAGGCCAAAAGAAGTGACATCTATCCCCATATTTCTAGAGCACTATAGACAGCTACTTGAATTAGATTTTTCTTAAAAATTTATATAGATATAATTTGTAATTTTGACTTTGACAAAACATTTATTCTACCCATCAATCTATAATACAAAGTAGCTTGATGTCTGTCCGTCTGTCCGTCTGAAGCTTAAGATCTCAGTAACTGCTGAACCGATTGGGCTCTACTCTTCAGGGATTATACTTACTGGTCCTGTGATGGTTTTAAGCTATTTTCCTGGGGGGTGGGACATCCCCAACCCCCCCAAAAACTAAAAAAACCATGCCCCCCCAAAATTTTTTTTACATTTTTGGTAAAATCTCAGTAACCGCTGAACAAATTAGGCTCTACTCTTCTGGAAATATACCTACTGGTCCTCTGGTGGTTTTAGGCTATTTTCTAGGAGGGTGGGACACCCCAACCCCCCTAAAAATAAAAAAATCCCAATTTCCAAATTTTTAAATTTTTTTTTATTTTTGTAAACAAACACCAGTAATTGGGTTGGGGGAACCCCACTGCACCATGGGGCAAAGCCCCCATGAACCCCCCCCCCCCAAAAAAAAAAAATTTCACCCAAAAAATTTTTTGGCTTTTTGTAACTTTTAAAATTGACATCTTTAAAAAGTTGTTGCAATTATAGGTATTAAATAAAATTTACAGAGGAGAGTTTTAAATTTTTGTGTATATGTGTTCCAATCAGTGGGACTATCGGAGCTTGCGCCGCATACGGGGTACTCGCTTATGCTCACCCCGTAAGAGATATATGATGAACAACCTGGGTTAAATTTTTACGAATTGAAATTTTTGTGCATACGGCGCACAGGTTTAATTTTACTAAGGAGTAATTCGGCAAAGAATAACTTTTTGAAAATGAAACTATAAAATTATTCTGGAGGGTTGACTTTCCATTACCTCATGGGGCGAAGCCCCTAGAGGCTAGGGGCGAAGCCACTAGTCCTTATAATAAAGTACCAGGATGTTTGTCTGTGTGTTTGTATGTTTGTACCGAAGGATCTCGCTAATCGCTGAACCGATCGGGTTCTCCTTAACAGGGTAGCTTCTCAGAGGTCCCGGGAAGGTTTATAACTATTTTCTTGGGGGGTGGGACACCCCAACCCCCCTAAAAAAATTAAAAATCCCTCCCCCCAACAAATTTTTTTTTTGAATTTTTTAACTAAAATTAAAAATGAGGGGGGGGGCACCGGGCACCCCCCCCCAAAAAAAAAAAATCTAAAATAAGAAATTTAATTATTAAACTCGACTCTCTCCTCCTCATGTGCCCCTAGAGGCCTCTAGGTGTGTAGCCGCTAGTTGTAATATACAATATTACTTGTTAAAATCATTACTTTATAAAACATCTCCCCTCAATGTGATTTTCTCAGCTGATATTCATGATTGTGAAGATTCCCCATATCAATGAGCAATGAGCATCCAGCATGTAATTTAATATCTGTCCGTTTATCTGTCATTCATGCTACAAAATGTAAATATTAGAAAATAGAAAAGAAATGTGAGAAAGGTTTTGTGATATGTAAAAAATTTCGGGATTCTTGATATGTTGCAAATGTTCTTTAAATCTCATTTTCAGCATCCCCATCCTTGATATTTTGTGCTTCGCTATTTATGGATGTTGTCATCCTTGTTTTTATACGTTTTAAATAGGATGTGTTGACATTATTCAAACTTTATTCTAACAACATTTACGCATTTGTTAGACAACATTATATGGGGCACAGTCGCTTGTTTGAGATTTAATTGTAATTAAGATTTTTTTATCATACTTCGTCTGTAATAGTTATTTATCGCATCGTATTATAAACAGCTTTCCGCGGATATACAAACGTACAATTATATGATTACAACCAGTTTCGTTTGCCCCGAGATGCTGAAGGCACGGGCTAAAAAACATGTTAAAATGTTTTGATTGTACATTTTTATATTCGTAAAAAACTGGAAATATTACGATACGATTTTTTATTGGGGCTGAGAACCGGTTCTTATCCAGCGGATATTAATCGGTTTCGAAGCCATACTGGAAATATATTTATTAGGGGTTAGTCCTGGAACACTTTAGTGCAGACACAGACTGGTTTGCTACCACGTTTCTGGTAACTTTTTTCTTTACAGGGAAGCTTTTCTATAATTAGGGACGTTCCGTCTGTCTTGTTAGTTCTTTTCGTTAATTTAAACATGATATAATTTCAATCCTATTATAATTTCCTATCAATTTCAATCTTTGTATAATAATTCCTTTAACAGTTAGGTACGATTTAGAAAGCGTAGCAACTCTATAATCTTATTCACAAAGTACATTTAAAACATGCTGGTTTTTAACTTTTATAACAACTTTGTATATGATATAAATATGTTTTTTTTTAAATGATTCCAAGTACAACAAGGCATCTCTTTCATCAAATCCTAAAAATGAAAGAAAGTATGTGGTTTTAATAAGCCCTTTTTTAAAGAGCCTTTTCAAATTTTTAACATTTTCTCTTATATCTTTTTAGATAAGGGTATTAAAAGCCTTTATAGATGGCGTAGTCGCTGGTTGTGACATATAATGTAAAATAGCTTTACTTAAATTCTGACAAAATGCGATAAAATTTAATTATGTTTTAGTTTGATGGGCTATGGCATGGCTTTGGTGAATTAGCAGATCTTATCATGAATGAACTGGGAATGGTTTTAGCAACAATTATCCAGGGTTCTAAAGAGATAAGACAATGGCCGATAAATTTATGTACATCCCCTGCAATGGTGATACACAAAAGTATCCCTTCTGTAGATTACAAATCATGGTTGAATGTTTGGACACTCAATTTTATGGAAACAGCCAATTAAAATTCAATTAAAGTCCCCAAAGTTGTCAAGCAAACGAATAAGAAATCATCATCATAAAACTTTGGGGACTCATGCCCAATGTCCCCTTCTTCCTTGCTTATATTACACTTTGTTGCTAAAACATCTAGGAATCGGAGGAATAATTGTCAGAAAACAAAAACAGTACGCCAATCATTTTATTCATTTTTATTGATTTTTAACAAAGCATTTTTTCAAGAATTTATGTAAAACATCCTTTAAAATTTATGTACAATTTCTAGTAGCGCAGCTACTCTATTATAAGTGTATGTCCCCAATCAATAGAAGAGTAATAAAATAATAAAAGGCACTTCCTTTATTATTTACTGCACCCCTTGAGGCTTTGTATTCAGAGGGTTAAGAAGGGAGCAGTAAAAATAGCATAAAACCAACTTAAAGATTAAATCTAAAAATGTAATAGCTTACCTATAAATGAAAACTAAATCAGTTCAGTAATTATTGAAATCTTTAGCTTCAGACAAAAAAGCTAAAAATATCAATATAACCATTTTTAAAAAATAAAAAGAAAAACAATTTGAATTATATGTACCTATATAATACAAAATATTTAATAATCCCATAAATTATCTCTGTTTTTTATATCTTAATATTTGACTGCATAATTTGCCTATATTATTTCTAACAGCTTCGCTACTATTGTACCTAATCGTCCCGGTTATTACTAGGATTTGGCCGGATATCTGGCCAACGCCGGATATCCGGTTAATTTCAATATCCGGTATCCGGCCTAATCCTAGTTGTTACTAGATATGTGTTGGATGAGGTGAAGGCGTATTTACGAGGTCTAGCTGTGTGTATGCTCTGGCATCCGTCGCAGGGCATCGAACTTTGTATGCGACAATTCTGGATTGATTTAGGTATATCTATAATACAAAGTAGAATGATGTCTGTCTGTCCGTCCCTTAAGATCTCGGTAATCACTGAACCGATCGGATTCTACTCTTCAGGGAATATACCTACTGTTCACGTGGTGGTTTTATGCTATTTTCTTGTGGGGTGGGTCACCCACAACCCCCCAAAAAACAAAAATCCCCCCACCTTTTTTATGAGGCAGTTATTTTAAAATAAATGGCAGCACCAGAAATACTTAATTCTTTTTAAATTGCCTCGTGGGGCAAAGCCCCTAGAGGCTAGGGGCGAAGCCGCTAGTTATTTATATTTTCGCATCTTATTACAGACAGATTTCGCGGATATAAAAAATGAAAATTTTAAGATAATGTCGTTTTTTGTTGGCCCCCGAGTCCGAGGCTAACAGAAATGGTATTAATTTTATGGTTTATATTGAAAAATTGTTTGTAATACGATGTCATACATGATTTTACAGTATAAATGAGAACCGGTTATCTAAAATATTTACTTTCAGGTTTTACCTACCCGTGGGAGTATCCTTCATGTGTATGAGGAAATTAGAAATAATTAAGTAGCGAAACTACTACATAATTCAATTTGTCTGAACGTCCTTCGATCTGTCCATAACGCTATGGGAGAAATGCTGCTATTTAATATAGAAAACTGAAACTTTTTTTAACATTTCCATTAGGCTGGAGCATACTTAACTGTAAAACATCCATGGCGGTCGGACTGCTTTTTAGCAGATTTTTTCAAATTTCTTCATATCTTTGGTGTATTGGTCCGATTTTTAAAACTAAATTTTATGTTTTTCTAAGCATCCATTATGTAATTTACTTTGACCGTCAGTCTGTCAGTCATCATACACAATATGAATATTAACAACTATTAAAAGAAATTGCTTCGCTTATTATGGATGTTGTAATCCTTGTTGTAAATGTAATTATTATTATGTTCAGTATTAATGACATTTTTAAAATAAATATTTAGAGATAAAATCAATCTTATTTGACGTTCGCTCAAAGCCCACCAAAAAATGGACTTAAAAGTGTATTAAACTGTAAATAAGTCATTTGCGAATATATTGATACCATTAATTTGCATCTTAGACAAGAAAAAATATGTTTTTTTAATATTTTTCTCTTGTTACAAATCAAATTTCAAATTTGAGTCACCAAAAATTCGAAACTAATTTTTGCTCTAGAACAATCATTTTTTGGAGTTAGAAAGTGCTTAATACCTCATTTTAATCGCCTGGCATTGCTTTATAATATACAGGTAATAACTTGGTTGTTTTTAGAACAGTTGACTAAAAAATCGAGGTTTTGTGATAAACCTACTTTTGTTGTTTCTCCATAAATGATATTTTTTTTTTCCAAAATTTTTGGCTGTAAAGAAGCTTTATATATTCATATAACATCCACCTAAATTTGACTTTTGATATATTATCTATAACATCACCAGAAGGAATTGAATTTTGGAAAAAAAATATTAATTTATATTTTACACTGCTATGCATTGTTCTTGTTCTTGTTTCTAAAAAATATTTATATAATTTAAAAGAGAATTATTTAACGCTTCTATAGGCATGTTTATCATTTTTCTAGCCTAAATATAACTATAATTTCAACATTTTTAAACATCATCATATTCAAGTTATTTTAACAACTATTAAAACAATTTTTACCATGCAAAACAAGGTGTTATAAAGTGTAGGATCCCTCACAATATCTATCTGTCTGTATATAATGCAAGAGTCAATGATATAAGATGTATCTTAAATTCCTAGCTATCAAAGTATAATAGTATAAACGCCAGATAATTGGGTCTTAAATGTTTTTAGTAATTATCTCCAAAAATCTATGTATTTTAAAGTACTAGCCAAGTGGTTGAATGTACATGTCATACCTGCAGACCATAATAAGATGCACAGGGAAAGCACAGTGAAGAAAAAACCTGTAAATAAGTCTTTTTTTAAAGTGCCAGCACTGAAAAAGCAGAATATAAGCAAATTTGTAAGTAAATTTGTTGCAAAAGGTCAGACCTTTATAATAATTCAAACCTTTGCTTTGAAAAAAATCATACTTGTATTTTTTCTAACTTCTTAAAGGAAAGCAAACCATTTCATTTTTTTCTGAAAAAAGTTATATAATGAATTTTAAAATTTTATCATCTTTTGAAAATTCTCTAACATGCATTACATTGACATCATTTTTATCAGGCATAAAACAATGGTATTTCTGTGTGTTCTCTATGGCCTTAAGTGCCTGACGCCTTGGAAATAAAAACAGTTTAGTATTGGCAACTTGTTCACTATTTATATACAAAAATTTAATGTTTTTAATTGCTGTTACCCCATAGTCATGGAGTTGTTTGGGAGTTAAAATTTGATTGTCAGCTGATTGGCGGAGTGAATAGTTGGCAACTTGTCTTTTCACAACCCCCCCCTAGCCCATCACACTCGGATTTTCCATGCGAAGTGGCAAAAAAATGCCACTCTGCAGGAAATCCATTATCCTTTTCATGGAGAGCCAGATTCAGAAAATTGTATCTGTTAAATGTTTAATAAAATATCATTTTTAGAAAATTTTATGTATCTAATTAACCATATAAATTTAGAGAAAGCTAAACATTAATTTTATGTTCTTCTAGCTTCAAAAATAAGAAAACTAGAGCCGTTTTTAAAATCTTTAAGTAAACAAGGCTCTAAAAAGGTTGTTTAATAAAAGAGTAAGGGAATGGAAAAGATTAATAATTCATTAACAAACCAGGGACATGCACAAAATTTTTAAGCACTCTAGCTCTAATGGGGTAATAGGAGATAATAGGAGGGATGGATTAAGGTCAGGAAAGGGTGACTGAAGTTTTGAGAGTTAAATAATAGTCCTAGCTTGGGAATCCTAAGAGATATTGAGGTAATTACTTTGATATTGTACCCATACGGAATTGCACCCACAGAATTGCACCAGCATGGAACTCCACCCCATGGTAGGACACCAAAACAGGATTGCACCCACATAGTTGAACCTGAACGTAATTGCACACTAGACCTTTTCATGAAAATACACTTTTTCGAATTTTAGTCTTCTGCTAACCTAAAAAGTTACTTTAGAAGCCTAGAAATACATGTACAAAATTTCAGCTCTCTATCTCTACTGGCGACCTAGCGCCAAGCATGTAAAATATCAACAGATAACGGTAGCACGGTGGTTTTACCAATATCTCAGCAATGTGCAGGTTTTAAGCTTTTCTGCATATTTCAATTTAAACATATAAGGACAAAGGTATATTATCCCAAAAATCTTTTGTCAAAGTCTACTCTACACCTAGCGCCAGTCAGTTTTCTAAAATCATGCATTTTATACCTGTGAAAATAGAAATCGCCAGCGCTAAGTGTAGAGTAGACTTTGACAAAAGATTTTTGGGATATTTTATCTTTGGCCTTTATATGTTTTAATTAAAATATGAGTTTTTTTTAAAGATATCAACCTGATTTTTTTACAGAAAACTTTTAAAATAAAACTGAACTAAGTAACTATTACACATTTCATGACAGACAGACAGACAGACAGACGGACGGACGGATGGACATTTGAATTATAGAGTAGCTTCACTACTTAAAACAGATAAATAGGATAATTGTTGTACACAAATTGATTTCAGCATGTTTTAAATGAACTTACAGAGTCAAGGACGTCCAAGCTTTTTGATTTGGGGGAAAGGGGGGGGGGGGTAAAAATTTGTGGGGGTTATCTTTATATCATAGAGGCAAGGACGTCCAAGCTATTTTTTGGGGTGAGGGGGAGATTAAAAATTAAAAATTAATTACTAACCTCTTACCTCCTACTCCCCCCCCCCCCGTCCCCACCTGCCTGGAAGTCCCTGTACAGAATGTAATGATTATAAAGTACCTAACTGCTACAAAAATCATCACCCAACGTTTAAGATTCTAACACGCCTGAATTAACAGAAAGAGCTAATGGTGGCGTAGGTACATACGGATATACACACCCTTATTATAAAAATGTTTTGCTTTTTAAAATAGTAAATCACTTATTCACAAATTGTTTTACTTTGTTTGTTTATAATGAAATGCAGCTGTTTTAAGGGTTGCCAGCTTAATAATACAGACCGATTCAATGATTGCATTAATATGTTATGATGTTTATCTTTAAAATGGTCTAATTATAGTTATATTTAGCCTAGAAAAATGAAAAATATAAATTAATATTTTTTTCCAAAATTCAATTCCTTCTGGTGATGTTATAGATAATATATCAAAAGTCAAATTTAGGTGGATGTTATATGAATATATAAAGCTTCTTTACAGCCAAAAATTTTGGAAAAAAAAATATCATTTATGGAGAAACAACAAAAGTAGGTTTATCACAAAACCTCGATTTTTTAGTCAACTGTTCTAAAAACAACCAAGTTATTACCTGTATATTATAAAGCAATGCCAGGCGATTAAAATGCGGTATTAAGCACTTTCTAACTCCAAAAAATGATTGTTCTAGAGCAAAAATTAGTTTCGCATTTTTGGTGACTCAAATTTGAAATTTGATTTGTAGCAAGAGAAAAATATTAAAAAAACATATTTTTTTTTGTCTAAGATGCAAATTAATGGTATCAATATATTCGCAAATGACTTATATACAGTTTAATACACTTTTAAGTCCATTTTTTGGTGGGCTTTGAGCGAACGTCAAATAAGATTGATTTTATCTCTTTAAGAAAATTAAAATCCTACTATTATCTCTCATGTTGAGAACTAATCGGATAGCAGGAACCGATCGAGTTCTTTAATTAAGGAAAGCTTCTCATGGGTCCCAGGGTGGTTTAAGACTAATTGAGTTTATTCTTAAGTCTTGGGGTGGTTTTAGGCTATTTCGCACCTTTCCCTACCCTTCAAGTACAGGGCTACTAGATGATGATTGTGACAGTGGGCATGGTGATGATTTGGGTACAAGTACTCTCCACGTCACCTTTTAACATACTCTGCATTTTGAATTGCAGTATAACGCGCTTAATCGCCTAGGGTAAGCAACACCCATCAGACAACCAAACCTTTGATTGTACTACCTTCGTCTGAGCATGGTAATGAGTTGCGTTAGTTTTGGGCCTAGGCACTCCCCCTACTCTAACTATCTATGTCGCGCATCTGACTAGATACTAAGAGCGTGACTAATAGTTTAAAATAGATATAGTAATGATATCTTTAGGGACAAGAATCAAGACATGACGACTAGCATTGCTACTTTAAATATACATAAAAAAAACTAAAAACATATTTTTGTATTTATTATTTAAAATGCATACTTGAAAATTTACACCAAGAATAAAAAATATTAGATGTTACGAAGCATACAATGTTTTCATATTAAAGGCAGATGTGTTAATAAAAAATTTGAGATGGGAAATCTATAGTTACTTGAGAAACATTCTATTAACATAATGGAAATAAAATACGTGGATATTATGACAGGGGAATTTAAGTAGTCGTCAATTTTGGTTGCTAATATAATCCTCAGATATTGGTAAATACGTTCCTTCGTGGTCAGGGGATGGTTAAAGGAAAAAGGGGCGGGGTATCGATATATAAGCCAGCTGGAAGAAACATTTTATCAGGGTATGCGAGAATATATAACAATATCCAGGTATTCTTTAGGTATCCAATATTAATATGTTCCTACTAAAATATCTGTCATATTTTTTACAACTTAATTTTTTACTTTTTTTCTGTATTCCCCATTAACCAATGAACGATCGAGTTCTTCATTGTAGGGAACCCTTTTAAATTTATTGTTTTAGGCTATTTTACTCACGGTTGGTTTTTTATTAAATGAATAAGTTATGGTACAATGTTTGGCACTTTCGATATAAGTAAATGATAATAAAAAACCCGTAGAATGCGATAATAACTTCAGAAAAATCGAAGAAAATAGTTTTCATACTTAATTAACGTTTTTAAGTTTTTCTTTAAAAAGTTTAGATAAGATGCCTTTAAAAGTCGTCTATGATTTTGTCAGGGATAAAAATGTAACTTTAAAATAAGAATTACAACATATTTTTTCAATTAGTACAAAGTAAAATTTTGAACATTTTATTGATCAGTATATTTTTTAAAATGTGAAGTAGAAACCTACTGTGAAAATTGTGTTATGATTTGATTGTCTGCTAGATTACAAGAAAAAAGATACTGACAGTACTTGTTGGTTCTTTAAAAAAAATTAGGTAGATTACTTTCAGAACCCCTCTTTTTGCAACGTTATTTCAATAGAACAGAGCCGAAGTCTTAGTGTACTCAATATCTAGACAGCCAACCATTGTTTTAGAGTTGTTCAATTTTTTAACTTTTGATAAAAACAGAATTAATGGTATTTTTGTAAATATTATACCTCCAAGAAATGGCTATACTTCCCAATCATATGTTGTGTGATATTTAAGAGGAATTATTTTGATATAATGTCATTAAAATATTTGTTGAAAAAAGTGCTATTCTAGCTTATACTTTACATTTTAATGTGTATGATAATTCAAATAAAAGATAATGAAGATTTATATTATATTTAATTGTTATAATTATAAAGAAAAACCTGGAAACAGTAAAAAACTGACTTTATTTTATTGACGTAGGGAAAATTTTGTCAACTATTTGAATAAAAAAACAATATAAAACAAAATAAATTATTTTTAATATGGTCACAAAAAGGCTTAATGAGTTTAGGAAATATTTCATTCACTAATCATGTCATTTAAACTCTATTACACAGAATACAGTGTAAAAAGATGTTCTCATTTTAATTTTAAGTAATTTCAAATGCATTTTAATACCTTTTAATGATTTATTTTTTGAAACATCTTTTTATAAATTGTTATTGATTTTTGAAGTTATATGTTAAAATGTTTTTAAATTTTGTTAACATTTTGTTTTAAATGTAGAAAATTAGTAATTCTAAACATTCAAAAAATGATTTTATTAAATTTTCATCACTTAAATTGCATGTTTGATGAAATTTTCAACTGATAATGCAAGAAAAATTGTTTAAGTTTTATTATATTTTACTTTGAAATGTTAAAAAAATTTAATTATTGTCAAAAATGTGGAAGTTATACTTTCCTTAAAAAAAGACCTAAAACATGCAAATTAACACGTGTAATGAGATTTTTTTTCTTTCAGGTTTAATTTTAAGTAATTATTGATATTTTTTGTAAAAAGGATTTTATATAAAAAGTTTTAAAACTCGAGTTATGTAGTGGTTCTAAAAAAGGTTGTGAAATTATGCAATTTTCTTGCAAAAAAAATTTTCTAGGATTTTAAAAATAGCAAAGGGTGTTATTAGACGTACTTACAGATACAATTGCTAAGTCATTTTGGCCAAACACTAAAATAAAGTTTTTACATCTGAGGGTCCAACCGTGTACTGTCACCTCCTTAAAGTCTCCCAATCAAATAGTTCATCCACTCATCCACCCTTAAGATTTGTTTTAAGTTACTATTTTTAATATATGTACATAGGTATTATAATTCTAACTACAGTACAATATGAAAACACAAAGTCTTTTTAAAGCTCATTCTAGATTTCAATCAGAGATACGGGGAAATATCACATGAAGATTAATTTATCTTCAATTGACATATCCCCATATTTCTATAATATATATGGCAACTTTATATGTGTATTTCTTTGGATTTTTAATATTTAATTTTAAACATGTAGAAAGTGTTTAGTAAAATATCTTATTTTTGCATTATTTACAAAAAGCATAAAATTTAATAGCGGCGAATCTTCTCTATAAAGGGGGGGGGGTAGGTTGTGCTAAAATTCCGTAAGGGTGTGAGTTTTAAGGCTTAAAAACAGTAGTTGAACGATAATATTCACTAAATACGCGTATTCCTTATTGAAAAGAACTAGACAAAAAATTTTTTTTCAAGTTAACATATATCTTATTATTCTACTACTGTTTTTAAGCCTTAAAACTCACACCTTTAGGGAATTTTAGCACATCCTACCTCCCATTTTTTTATTAGTCGATGAAATTTTTCACCCCCCCCCCCCCCTCCCTAGATTTGAGGGGGGGGGGGATTTTTATTAGCTTGACACTCCCCTTTACTATGAGAGTTTTGAACCTTAACAAAGGGGGTTGTATCCAACCCCCTTAATTTTGCCAGTTAATATTAGGTTAGAAAAAACGTCGCTATTATTAGTTTTATCATCCTTGTTCAATACCTTAAAAAACATTTAAATTAAGGCAAAATATTTATGGTAAAGGAAATTTTTTGTAAGTAAAACATTTTGTATATTAGATGCATTATAGGAGAAACATGGTCCCTTAACATTACAAAGATAAACTTTCAAAATATCACAATTAGAAAAGACTTTAATTTTTAAAGCATAATATTAATGAGCCAATATGAGAAAAAAATGATCAAATAAGTTTCTTTATATTTATGAGCATAAAAATGAGTTTTTATGCCAGTGTAATAGTAACTTATTCATTTGGTTTAAGTAAAAGCTGAACTTAATATTAGAGAACAAATATATATTACATAAAAAATATTGGACCTCGTGTAGTTCACGGTAAAATGTTCCTAGTATCGATTATCTAGAAAAATTTATGACCATTAAAGGCTGCTAGCTGCCAAACGGCTGTACGTACATGTTATATCCGCACATCTCAATATGCGGCACAAGAAGCCCTATAAATTATCTGGAATAACCAGAATCCAATTATGTAAAGGAAAAGCTTGACTGAAGAAAACATTCATAAAATAAGTATTTTTCGCGCATGTATGTGCGCTGCGATAAACCTTAAACTATACATTACTGAGTAATAGCTATTCTCGATTATTCGTAGACTTTCTTTCATTAGCTAAAATTTTTCAACATAATATTACATCAAACTGTTTGGCCGATATCAGACTTTAAAGTTCATAGGTTTTTCGAGATAATTGTTAACAGGAACATTTTATCGAGAACTGCACTAGATGAATAAATATGATTTAGCTCGGCTAAATAACTGGTTAGGTAAACAATCACAAAATATATTTTCTTCATCACATTTTTCATTTATATTTACAAATTTAACAACTTATAATCAATTTTCATATTGTCAAAAGAATTAAATTTAGCAATTTATGGGAAATGTCAAAAATGCCTATTACATGGCGTGTGGTAGGGGGGAGTTGAAATTTGAAAGGACTAGTTTCCCCCTTTTTGCCATCTGGTTCCACCCCCCCCCCCCCCCACCCCTAATAATCGCTGTGCACTCTGCCCCCATTAAATCATAATTAACCACCATGTGTATTTTGAAGCTTAAATACGATTAATCGCTGGAATAAAACATGATCTGAGCCGTCCTTAAAATCATGTATCATATCATATCATTTTCCACGAAAAATAAAATAAAAATAAAAGAGTTAATCCCTATTTAAAGGACCTATTTCTTCTGTTATATTATTTAATTTTACTATCTGCGGAAAAATTATCTAATACGATTTCATAGTTTTAATAAAAAAATAATTTAAACATCCCCATTATAAGATTAAACATATTCTTTTAAAATATGAAATAATAAAAAAATATAACAATTTGTAAAGAAAACAGACACACGATAACTATAATAATGATAATACTATAACCAGATATATATATTTATAACCAGTATAAACAAGAAACGGAGGGATATGGTGACTAAAGATAATTTATTTTCCACCAATATTTATACAACTAAAGATCTTTTAACGTAAAATCTGGATTTTAAAATCAACACGGAAAAAAAAGAACTATAACTACTTTTCCAGTATGGCTTCGAAGCCGATTAATATCCGCTGGATTAGAACCGGTTTTCAGACAAACTGAAATATAATGTATATCATCGTACAGTAATTCAGACAAATTTCCACGAATAATAAAATAAAAATTACAAATTAATTACAGTTTTTAAAGTCCATGACTTCGACCCTTGGTGCTAACGAAACTAGTTTTAATAATTTTTCATTTTAATAATCGCGAAAAGGTGTCTAAAATAAGACGTTGCGATGAATAACTATTCTTAAATAATTTGATTGTACCGGCGGAAAGTTAAATCCTCTTCGAGAACTATACCCCTTCCTCATATTTAATATATACAATTAAAATCAGAATGAAATTATTCGCTGAATGAAACTTTGTTAGCCGCGCATCATAAACGTTTTTTTAATGTTGTCTTATACAGCGGCATTTTTAAAAAAAAGCTTTATTTTTTTAATATCAAATAAGAATACCATATTTTATATTTTAATTACAATACTTAATTATATGAAAGAACACATAAAACGTTATCTTTACTCGGATCAGGTGCAGTTCACGTAAAATGTTTCTGGTATCGATTATCTCCAAAAATCTATGAACTTTAAAGGCTAAACGGCTGAGTGTATATATTATAATCGCACAAAATTTTAACCCACAAAAGGATTACAAATAAATGGGAATAGACATTTGTTAATGATGCACAGTTATCTCGCGGCGCACTTAAATGCGTGAAAAAGACTTAATTCATGTGTGCTTCTAAGTCAAGCTTTCCCAGTGCATCATTTTGTGCGAGCATAATATCATATGTACGTTTAGCCGTTTGGAGGTTGTAGATTTTTGGAGATTTTACCGTGAACTGCACTGGATCCCATTACTCTATATACAAAAACAGCAAAATAGGGCGGCTAAAAATTGCCTTTTCTTCACCTTTGGACGTTCACCGGACATTGATATTAGATTCGATATTAACACCACCAGTTCTCATAGAATTAAAGACAAAAGATTGATGGCTTCTACAACATGTTTAAATGTGATTTATTGTCATCTCAAATAACACCTATATCCTAGAAAAATATTTTTATCGCATCGAATTAAAGACAGTTATCCGCAGATATCAAAATAAAAAAAATATCAGTTTTGTCTGTAATACGATGCTATACATGATTTTTCAGTATGGCTGAGAAGCGGTTCTAATCCAGCGGATATTAATCGGCTTCGAAGCCATACTGGAAAAAGGCTTATTCTATTTCAATTCGTTAAAATATTTGGTATCATTAGTTTTTGTAAACATAAAAAACATAGAGCAATATCTTTTCTTTAACAATTCAAAATTAATCAGTACTCGTATTTTTAAAAAATACAATAATATGCACTTATAATGCCCTAATATTTCATGATCATGGTTTGTAATATAATAGGTGCAGTTCTCAGGGATAAGGGATAGGTAAATGTGTGGAAAAAATGCCCAATGTAATTTTTTAGTTACTATATAGAAATCTTTTAAAAGAAAGAATATTCATAATAGCTATTTATAGCATTGTATTAAAGAGAGCTTTCAGCAATATTAAAATAAAAAAATATGAGATTGAAACCCTTTTTATTAGACCCAAGTGACCGAAAGAACCAGTCTAACAAAAATTAAAAGTATTAATTTTATAATGTTTATTTTCATATTCGTGAAAAATTTCTGTAGTACGATGCTATACATAATTTTTCAGTATGGCTGAAAACAGGATCTATTCCAGCGAATATCAAACGGTTTCAAAGTCACACTGGAAAAATATTTCTATGAGTTTCAACCATATCATTAAAAAAATTAAATTAAAAAATTATTTAGTGTCCATTTACCAATCCCTTCAAACCTGAACAAATATTAAAATTGACTTGAAAAAGTAAATGTAAGATAATAAAATAATGCATTGAATATAACAGACTTACAGTAACATTATGGCAGAAAATAGTATTTGTAAGTCTTTAAAAATAGAAAGGTTTCAAAATTCTTTGTATTTTAGTTCCTTGCGCTGAGCAATAGGTTAGGTAGCTTGAGAGTTTTATTTGGATTTTTTAAAGCATTAGCCGGAATCATATAAAAAGTATACTCATGTCACAGGGTTGACCTAAGTGAGTTGATATGAATTGAATACCGCGGTACTTTTTTATGATTCCAACTATTGTTATTTTATATTAAACTAGCGGCTACGCCTCTTGGAGGGGGAGGGGGGTCTATGGTCGATTTATCTTAAGAGGGTGGTGGTACCCTCCCCCAAAATAGTTATAAACCTTCCCGGGACCTATGAGAAGCTACCCTGTTAAGGAGAGCCCGATTGGTTAAGCGGTTAGCGAGATCCTTCGGTCCAAATAGACACACAAACACACAGACAAACAGACATCCTGTTACTTTAGTATAAGGATATTGCTCCAATCTACCCTACAATTGTGCTACATACATTTTCTGTGTATGTATGTATATTCCCTTACGTATTTGCCCCTTAACAATGCATAGCTTCTACTTCTATGTATATATGCTTAAATGCTTTTCTATTAATCAACAATTGTATAAGAAAGAATAGTTTTTAGGTGTTTATTTTAGACTAGCGGCTACGCCCCTAGAAGCCTCTAGGGGCACTTAAGGTAGGAAGGGGAAAAGTCGACCTTATCTAATTTTAAATTTGAGTTTCAAAAGATTTTAAAAATATTTTTTTTTTGGGGGGGGTGTGTTGAAGACACACTCCCCTAAAAAGTATTAAAACCTTCCCAGGACCCATAAGAAGCTTCACTGTAAAGGAGAACAATATCGGTTCAGTTGTTAGCGAGATCCTTCGGGACAGACAAAAAACGATTACTTCTTTATATAATAGGATTTCTTTAAGCATAAATGTATATAATTTGTTATTTGTAGATTTCTTTTATAAACTTTAAAAGCATTTTTTTACCTTGTATTTTTATGATAATCTTAATGTTATATTTATATAGCCAAGGAAACTAATATTGCACAAAACAAAGGGTAAACTAGACCGCAGTTTCTCGCGGCCCAATGACGGCCACGCCATAGTCGCGTCGCGGCCGGCGGCTCCACTGTCAGCCGCCATTATCTGTCTCTGGAAGAACCGGTTCTCTTGGTGGGACGGAATAGGCCGGGGCCAACTTGGGATGTCGGCGACGGCTTGGAAGCCGACCTCATACGTTGAACACACTTGAACAGAAATTTAGGTTAGGTGTATGAGTTATATTTTGACAAAATTAACCTAAATCGATTAAAATTATTATCTGTTATGAGTTTTAGGAGCAGCCACTGTACATGGACATTATCAAACTCTGCTCAGAGAAAAAAAACGATCTTTAAAAATTGTTTTAAACTAAATAATTCTTTCTAGTAAAGCTAGAACAATACTTTTCTACAGTACTTTACAGTATATTACAGTACATGATGACATTTGTTTATTAACATTTCCAGGACAAACGCAGGAGAGACAAATGTCGGAGTGGAGAAACGCAGGAGTGTTAAAAAAAGTTAATCAAGTATTTCTATACATGTTAGGTTAGGATAGGTTAAGATATGAATATACAAATAAGCCCCCCGCAGATGTTAGGCATGTAAAAAAAACCTTTAGGATGGTTTTTAATTAGGTTAGGTTAAGTGTCCACTACGACCATTTCTGTCAGTTTTAGGTTCCAGGTATAATCCCACAAGCCTAGTTTATCCAGAATACATGGAGTTGCTCTATAACATGTCAACGATTTTTTTAGTATAGCTTGGATATAGATATAGCCATGAGAGATTAAGATGCTTTTTACCTTGGAGGGGAATAGCTTGAGCTTAAAGATTTGCCGCCACTGGAGATAGAGCCACCAAAACTGGTTCTACTCAGCGCCCGCGCTACACTAGCAACATCTGACGGAAGAACTAAATAATAAAATATTTAGAAAATTTGCTGTCAAATGTGATCAGGATGAAAACACTTCAAAACTTGATCTCATGAGCGCCCACTAAATCTGATAGTAGATGAAGGGAGGTGACATAGGGCAGTTATTACACTTTTCCCAATAGTTTGATAGTAAAGTTTTCTTATTCGTTGGCTTAACAACATTGGGAATTTATTGAATTTTAATTGGTTGGTTCATTCAGTCGGGTTTCCAAACGTTTCAACCACTGATTGTAATTGACTTATCCCTTTAGATCCCTGGATAGAGGAACTAAATAATCTTTTTTTAAATTTTCACATATGATTTTGTCCTGATTTATAGATAAAATTTCCTTCTAGGACTGGAAAGAAGAGAATAGTTATTTATTGCATCGTATAATAGTCAGCTTTCCGCGGATATCAAAATGAAAAACTATTAGATTGAAATGAGTTTTCTAGGCGCTGCGTGGCCAAAGGCCTGGGCTAAGAAAACTAGTTTTATTCTTATGATTATTATTTTAATATTCGTGGAAAACTTTCTGTAATACTATACATATATTATTTCTCAGTGTGGCTGAAAACAAGTTCTTATCCACCGGATATTAATCGGTTTCGAAGCCTTACTGTAAAATAATTTACCCAATAATTTTTTTTAATTAGTGTACCTGGAGAATTGCTAACAGTTTCCCCTCCATGGACGATCAAGTAGAAAATAATATCAGAAACAGTTACTACACCAACAACCTGAAAATATAAAATTTTTGAGGATTTTTTTGGAAAAGGTTTGTGTAAGAACCCAATGCTCGACATGATGAATGTAAATGAAAATAAATTTAAAAGAGCTACTTTCTGGCTACTACAGTATAGGCTAAAAATGTTGAAACCGCAGGATGTCGGCATTTATTTTGACTACGCCCCTAAGGGAACTCAAGGTGGGGAGGAAGGGGGGGAGGGTAAGTCGATCTCTTCTGATTTTAATAAAAAAAATGGGGGAGGACATTTTTTGGACATAGTCTCTTTCGTGACAAAGCCTCTTAAGGGGCATTTCATCGTATTTTCACAGTAGCTTTTGATAGGTTATTTTAGGTTAGGTTAAGTTAGGTGATTGCCCCTTAATTGGCCCCGCTGGGTTAGAGCCCTTACGAGTACGCAGGGGTTAGAAATAAAAGAAAGCCGCTGTGAAAATGTAACGAAACGTCCCTTAAGAGGCGTTGCCACTAAAGGGACTATACCCCATTTTTTTTCTAGATATATCTTAGTATGGTGGTGTAAATTTAATACCTGTTGATTATCATCTGTTACAACCAGTCTTGCAACATCAGTTTTAACTAATCTTTCCATCACAGTAAACACAGACTCATCACCCTAAAATATCATTCAAAATAAGTACGGGATATTCAGAGATAAGACAATGGATGATGCATTGATGTACATCAGCAAAATTAGACTGAATTTACAATTTCAAATCAGCTGGACGTCTAAACCTACATTTAAGTCTCAGTCGCGGCTGCCGAGAACTGGTTAACTAACCTTGCAAGTATGAACACCACTGAAGTATGTTGACTTGTGTTGTGTAGCCTCTGCCAGGCTAACATCCAGGTACTAACCTTGCAAGTATGAACTCTACTGAAGTATGTTGACTTGTGTTGTGTAGCCTCTGCCAGGCTAACATCCAGGTACTAACCTTGCATGTATGAACACCACTGAAGTATGTTGACTTGTGTTGTGTCGCCTCTGCCAGGCTAACATCTAGGTACGCGTAGGTCTTCTCAGCGGCCAGGTTGATCACGTCAAACTTGGAAAGTTACCTAGTTGCAGAGTAAGATACCAACTTCCCTCCCCCACATTATTTTTTAAAAATTGAAAATAAGAAAGGGGGGGGGGGAGATTTATTTTCCTATGATTAAACCCTGTTGGGGCAAACTACCCAATATAACATAACCTCAGCCTCAGCCGCACAAAAGACTTAAAACAAATCTGCTTGTGTGCAAATAACAAAAGAGGAGTATGCACGAACGATAGCAAAAGATTCTAAGCACCTTCCAGCAGTGATTCTAAATGTTTTTTTGCTTATTATACTAGGTTTATGTTTAATATCGTTATATCGATTTAAAAAAAAGATTACCATGGTTTTATATAGGTAAAAAACTTCGAAATGTGAAGCATTTTTTGACTATATATGTCATAAAATGTTTTGTTGAGTTCAATTTGCTGTGACACAAAAGTAAACTTTTTCAATAAAAAATGTTAGTTTATATTGGATTGTTTGTTTAAGAACAAATTTAGACATCCAGCAGAATTTCAAAATTAAAATATGACGATTTCAATGAGGCTTACAAGCGGCTTACGCGCAACTGCCGAGCCCTGTTTATTTCCCCTCTTGAACTAGGAAAGTGCCTTGGAGTAGATATGAATGAGCTTGCCATCTGTGTCGATGATGGGCAGAGCGGAAATTCGCTCCTCCACAAAAATGTTCAAAGCTCCTATGATAGTTGTGTCCATTGTTGCAACCTAAAATTGGATTAAAGATTAAAAATATTTTGTATGCTCCTGTTTGTACCGTGTTGGATAAGTGGTTGACGGATTTACTTGCTTACAGTTCTGTTACCTCGAATTTACTCACACCAAGTGAAGGGATAAGACAATGGCCAATATATTTATGTAAATTCCCAAAATTACCTCTTCTATGGAGTTAATTATAATTAATAGTTGGACTCGTACAATAGTCCAACTTAATAAACAAACCAATTAAAAATCAATAATAGTCACATAAGTTGTTCAACTTTAAAATTTGGGGACTTTTGTAATAAACCGCCCAATTTTATCTGCCTCCGTGAAGATCATACTTATAGAGTTTCTGTTGTAAATATGTATTTAAGAGGATCCTGCATAATCTTAATTTGTTACCTTAATGTTATGAAAAGTGCCAACTCCAGCTTCTCTTATTGACTTCTGCAAATTTTAAAATACTTTCTTTACAGTTCAGCGGTTAGAGAAATCTTAAGCTACAGACAGACAGATATACATCCTGTTGCTTTTATTTTCTATAAGGTTGGAAAATTATTTTTGTGCATCAAACACAATGTTAGTCAAGGGGATTTTAATTCATTACTTTACCCAATGATGAAAAACAAAATTAATCCTTACTTAGATTAAAATTACTAGTTCAAAAGTTCAGATATAAGTAGTTTGAACCAACCAATCAAGATTAAGTAAAAGTATCCTATTCCCGTAGTTGCTAGGGACGCTGATAATAAAAATACAAGAAGATCAAGTCGTCTATCCATAATAGAAGCCGAGAAAATCTAATCAAGTTTCAGATGGACATTTTGAATTAAAGTATTTATAATTTCCTGAAGCGCTGTGACTCTGTGGAGGTTGGGAAAGAACTTGTAAAGAAATTTAATGAATGGTTTCTGTGTCAGGATGGCTAGAACGTTCCCGTTCGCGGGATCAATAATTGGCAACCTGGTGGTGTTGGTTTGGTTTGGTTATATGTTTGTTTTTAGAAGGATTACTGTCCTTTTATGAACAGATATTATTTTCTGAAGTTTACAAACTAAGAAGTTTAGATAAGCTAAATTTCATTTACACTGACAAAAAAATAGGAATCTACAGGGATAAGACAATGGCCGATAAATTACAATTTATTGTTAAATCGTTTGGATGGACACTCAGCTTAATGAACCAACCAATTAAAATTCAATAAAAGTTTCTAAAGTTTAGTTGATAAGCCAAGAAATAAGAAAACGTCATTGTAATAATAAAACTTTGGGAGACTAATGCAGTGTTATAAACAGCCTAATGTCCCCTCCTTCCTGAATCTAACTTGATTTAACTTAAGAGGGATAACCAAAACAAGCCTGTGAATCTTTTTTTCTAATAACGTCATTGCTGCGCTATACAGAGATGATTCTAAAAAAAAAGATTGAGATATTTACATGTTTTTATAGTTATACCAAGTGGTGTATTGTAATTTGTACCCTTTTCTAAGTCGATAGTATAGTTTTACATTCTTAGGAACAACAGGGGAAATGCCTTGGGCCAAAAACGGACTTAAATTATCACATGAATAACATCAAAGGACTGGTTAAAAAGAAAGATCTAGAGGTAAAAAATCTTTTTTTTTTAATCCAGGGATATCATATTAAGGGATAAGACAGTGGACAATAAAGTGGGGGGGAAGTTTTGACACATTTGCGTAAACCTGGCACCTAGGCTTTATCTTTGGACTGAGAGGATAGGTTATTAGTGATAAAATCATTCTTATATAATGAATTTCACGAAGTTTTAAGATTTTTTGGATAGGCCTCCAGGTTCCGGAGCTCCAGGCCTCCAGGTGGTCTCTGTACAGGTAAAAATGAAAAAAAAAAATTTTTTTTAAGTTACAGGTCAACTTATAAAACAAAATATGCATCTTTTTTAATATTATTCACATATTTGAAGAAAAAAGATGCATATTTTGTTTCATAAGTTGATTTGTAACTTATTATTTTTTTATTTTTACCTGTACAAAGACCACCTGGAGGCCTGGAGCTCCGGAACCTGGAGGCCTAGCCAAAAAATCTTAAAACTTCGTGAAATTTATCATATAAGAATGATTTTATCATTAATAATCTATCCTCTCAGTTCAAAGATAAAGCCTAGGTGCCAGGTTTACGCAAATGTGTCAAAACTCCCCCCCCCCCTTAATTTGCAACCACAATGATAGTTAACAAAATTAACCCTTCTGTAGATCAAAATTGGTTGAAGTTTAGACACTGCAAAGTTGAAACTTACCAATTACAGTTAATAAAAGTACGAATGAGAAACTTGAGTTATAAATCTTTGGGTATCAGTGATTTCTATAGTGTAGTGTTCCCTCCCTCCCTGGATAATGAGTCCTACCTGGATAAATATGGTAGACATCTGTTGGTTTATCTGTGTTGACACCCTTTACATCACACAACTTCTGCTCCTCGAAGGCGGACATGGTTTGTCCTTGTCCTAAAGCAAGACATTAAAGTAAATATGAGGCATAAGCTATGTAACTCTCACCTCCGGGCGGGGACCCTGTCCCGATTTGAAATCAGCTAACAGCATAGGAAATATAAACACAGCCAAGTCCGAGAATAAAAAAGCAATTTGCTAGCTTTTTTATGTTCTACGGGTTAGTTGTGGGCAATTTTTTTTAGATTAAAATAATGGGTTGGATTTAGGGTACATTAATATCCAACCCCCCCCCCCCCCCCTTCAAACAGTCCACAGGATGCTAGAGGCGCATTCGCTATTGAGCTGAAAAGAGTCATTTAGGACAAATTCAACAAAGATAGTAAAAATGCTTCTCTAAATTAGTGAATTCTCTCTTTTTAAAAATAAAAAATATCATATTTACCTTTATAATTATTTTGTAAAATTCTAATGAAATCTGTGATTGTGAGCATACCCACAAACTGTTGCAGGTTTGAGTCCCACAATGTACAAGCTCGAACTCCTATAATAAATATACAATTTCTTAGTAGTAATTAAATTAAACATTTTCTTGCTTTTCAAAAAAAAATTAAGTAGGTATGCAATAAAAGATTTTAAAACATATTTTTTGCTAGTTTTCTTTTTTTTTATTTCAGAACTAGGCAGCCTTAATCAGTCGGCTATAGGCTTCAGGTAAATTAACCTTTTACAAATTTTAAAATCAGCTTCAAGTCTAAACCAGACCTAAATATGGCAATCCCTATTTCTAACCAAATTGCAGTGCTGTAAATCTTTAGTTGGGTTCCTTTCTTTTTTAGTTTTGATTTCTTAAAGTGTCACGCCCACCCTCCCCTTTTGAGGCTTTGTAGCGGCTGCAGAGCCCTGATTTATTTGCTACCTGTATCAACCATGGCATAGAAAGCTTTCTTTACAATCAACCTAAACAAAAATTATAACATATATTAACAAATAAAAGTGCCTTGTAGAGAACAGAAACCTCTCCCCTTTTAATTTATTTTAAGGAGGGGAGAGGGGGGTATTTTTAACATTATTTAGGTATTATTTTAGGTAAGGCAAGGTTAGGTTATATTGGATACTGGTTAGTCCCACAGGGTTAGGGTAGCGCTGTGTTAGGGTAATTAACAGATAATTATAAAAAAGGAGTTTACAACATAATAAAAGTTCTAACTATGTATTTTGTAATTAAGTATGAAGTGCCATTTTAAAAAATCTCGGAAAAATTAGTTCACAATTAGGTACCTCGTATCAAGAACAACCAGTTTGGCAGATGTAGGCATCAGGTCATAACATTTGTACCATTTGAAAAAACTAGACAAATTATAAGTTGAATCTACAACATCCATATTGCCTTTAATTTTAAAACAAGGATGACAACATCCATAAGTAGCGAAGCACAAAAAGTCGTCGATGGGAATACGTACAGGTAGATTTAAATGGTTTTTACTAAAATCAAGAATAGATTTATTGGATAAAATAAACATGAAACCTTGTTTTATTTTGCATGATGACGATAGTCAAAGTAAATTATATTAAAGATGCTCATAACAATGGGAAAAATTATTTTGTTACTGATATCCCATAAAAGTTTGAAAATTGCATCAAAATAAACAAAGATATGGGGAAATATGTAAAACATATAAAAATAGCCAAAAACCTGATAAAAGGCAGTCTGACCGTCATGGTTGTTTTATTAAAACGACAAAAAATTTAATTTTTAAATCCTTAACTAAAAAATTTGGAAAATTGGACCATATACACTGAAGATATGGAAAAAAGTGTTAGATATATAAAAATAGCCTAAAACCTGCCAAAAAGGCAGTCTGGCCGTCATGGTTACTTTGTTTAAAAGACGGGAAATTTAATTTTGATATCTATAACTAAAAAAAATTTTGAAAATCGGACTATAAACACTGAAGATATGGAGAAAAATGTTAAATATATAAAAAAACAGCCTAGAACCTGCTAAAAAGGCAGTCTGGCCGTCATGATTGTTTTCTTTAAAAGACGGGAAATTTAATTTTGATATCTATAACTGAAAAATTTTGAAAATCGGGCCATAAACACTGAAGATATGGAGAAAAATGTGAAAAATATAAAAATAGCCTAAAACCTGCTAAAAAGGCAGTCTGGCCTTCATGGTTGTTCCTTTAAACGACGGGAAATTTAATTTTGATATCTGTAACTGAAAAATTTTTGAAAATCGGACCATAAACACTAAAGATATGGAGAAAAATGTGAAAAATATAAAAATAGCCTAAAACCTGCTAAAAAGGCAGTCTGGCCTTCATGGTTGTTCCTTTAAACGACGGGAAATTTAATTTTGATATCTGTAACTGAAAAAATTTTGAAAATTGGACCATAAACACTGAAGATATGGAGAAAAATGTGAAAAATATAAAAATAGCCTAAAACCTGCTAAAAATTGGTCCGAACGCCAATGATGTTTTATAGTCAATTGTGCTCCTTAATGATGGGAATGTTGTCAAAAAATTTCAGCATTCTATCTTTTATAGGAGCTGAGTAAATCCCATTTCCCCCATAGCGTTACGGACGGACTGACTGACGGACGGACTGACTGACGGACGGACGGACGGACAAAGTGAATTATAGAGTAGCTACGCTACTAAAAAATTTTGAAAATCGGACTATAAACACTGAAGATATGGAGAAAAATGTTAAATATATAAAAAAACAGCCTAGAACCTGCTAAAAAGGCAGTCTGGCCGTCATGATTGTTTTCTTTAAAAGACGGGAAATTTAATTTTGATATCTATAACTGAAAAATTTTGAAAATCGGACCATAAACACTGAAGATATGGAGAAAAATGTGAAAAATATAAAAATAGCCTAAAACCTGCTAAAAAGGCAGTCTGGCCTTCATGGTTGTTCCTTTAAACGACGGGAAATTTAATTTTGATATCTGTAACTGAAAAATTTTTGAAAATCGGACCATAAACACTAAAGATATGGAGAAAAATGTGAAAAATATAAAAATAGCCTAAAACCTGCTAAAAAGGCAGTCTGGCCTTCATGGTTGTTCCTTTAAACGACGGGAAATTTAATTTTGATATCTGTAACTGAAAAAATTTTGAAAATCGGACCATAAACACTGAAGATATGGAGAAAAATGTGAAAAATATAAAAATAGCCTAAAACCTGCTAAAAATTGGTCCGAACGCCAATGATGTTTTATAGTCAATTGTGCTCCTTAATGATGGGAATGTTGTCAAAAAATTTCAGCATTCTATCTTTTATAGGAGCTGAGTAAATCCCATTTCCCCCATAGCGTTACGGACGGACTGACTGACGGACGGACTGACTGACGGACGGACGGACGGACAAAGTGAATTATAGAGTAGCTACGCTACTAAAAATAGCTCTGCTTAACGAGAAAAAAGGGGAATTTTTACATATAGTATTTTTTATATCTTATCACACCTTCCCTTTTGAAGATATGGACAAATTGAGTTATAGAAAAGCTTTGGGTATAAAAACATCCATAATTAGCGAAGCATACCTAAAAGTTAAGGATGGGAATACGGATGAGGAGACTTGAAGAGTATTTGTTAAAATCAAGAATCTTAAATCTTTCTCACGTATTTTTACTTTATTTTTTGATTTATATATTTTGTAGCATGGCTGACAGACCGACGGACAAAATAATATTACATACTGGATGCTCAACGGTATGGTATCTTAACAAAAATCAGCCTTCTATCTTGACTTTACATCGGAGAAAATTATATTTCCCCTATAGCGTTAGATGGACTGATTGATGGACTGATTGTCTGACTCACTGACGAACGGACAGACAAAGGAGTTAAAGAAAAGCTTTCAGTATAAAATAAATAATAGGTATGTCCAGAACTTAATTTTTTAATTTTTATGAATAGATATTTTTAGTTTCAACTCTCCTAATGATATGTTCATTTTCATCCATCTCTGAGTCCTCATCTAGACTGAGAGAAGCCAGGGACCTTAGAACAGGTGTCCCATCCGCCTGCCTGTACAGGATGGCCGCGGAGTTTCCCTTCACTCCATTCAAAATCCTATTGTATAAAGAAATACTATTACTATAATATTAGAGTAAAACACTAGAGGAAGAAAGGGTTAAATAACTGTATCTCCCCATCGCAACCACCTTGTGAATGTGCAACCTTTCTATTGGGCCATTGAAAATCAACCAATGGTGTCGCTTATATTAACTCAGCCAAGTAGCAGATAATAATTTAGAAGCAGACGAAAGAGGTCTTTGAAAAAGGAAGGGAGGTAGTTGTCTGTATAGACATCTATACTATAGATCTGTTACTATAATTATATAATGTCAAAGTATTCTCATGTATAGGGATAAGATACCTCTATGCAATGTATTATTCACCGTTTCTGAGCCGTATTCCTAATCTATTACCTTGCCCTGGGCTAAGAATTGCAGGTTTCCCACTTTACTATACAACTAACTAGCGATTCCGCCCCTTGAGACTTCTAGGGGCACTAGAGGTGGCATAGGAGAAAAAATATTTTTTGGGGGAAGGGTAATTTTTTTTACATGATTTCTCTTTGGTAGTTCTCTCCCCCAAAATAGTAATAAACCTTTTTAGATCCAATGAGAAGCTACATTGTGAGAGGGAATGATATGGGTTCAGCGGTTAGGCAGAAAGCAAACACACACACACACACACTTACATATCCTGTTCATATTATATAAGGATAGTATAGAATGTAACTTAATTCCTAGTTGTTATTTGGTGAAAATCTTTCCTGTTAATAAAAGAAAACCATATTTTTTTCTCGCTAGACTTAAAAATAATTCTGAAGCTGTCCAACGTTCAAATACACCTAAAGAGTAGCTGAGTTGCTATAAAAAGAGGGCTGTGTTCGAACCTGTGATGTTCTGAAGAAATGGAAATTGATCTTGTCCTCTTGTTAATCCTTGGCGGCAGAACGGGCCCCTGACTGTAGATATTTCTCAACTCTGGGTGACCATATACCTGCCTAAAACAAAACATTCAAATTATTGGCATAGGGAAAAACAAAAATTGAGATATGGGAAATACTTAAGAAATAAATGGGAAAAACAAAAATTGAGATATGGGAAATACTTAAGAAATAAATGGGAAAAACAAAAATTGAGATATGGGAAATACTTAAGAAATAAATGGTATTATGTTGCGCATTTGTTAGAGATTCTAAGTAAGGGATAATTCTTAAGGGCAGTAAATTTATGTACATACCCAATGATGATAAACAAAATTACCTGTTCTATAGATTTAATTAATGGTCGACAAGTAAAGTTTGAAACCAACCAATCAGAATTCAATTTTTTGAGCGAACGATAACGTTCTTATAAAACTTTAGGTATCATTGTAATTACAGTCCAATGTCCTTTTCCTCTCTAACATTAGTAAATTGTAATCGCAATATTCTTGAGATTTTTCGTTTTGAAGATTTGCCAGACATACAATCCTTTGATTGCACGGCCTTTGCTGTAAAGTTCTATTAGTTCAGTGTAAAGAAATATGCTTGTTTATTGGCCAGGTATTCCTTGATCTCTTACTATTAAAATCACGCATTTGACTTGGCAGCAGTAGAAATTAATCTTATAGTTATTTTTATTTGTAATAATACAGAAGCACTAATATGTATCAAGTTCAAGTTCCTACACTACAAGAATAACTACTTGTCAAGTCTAGATATTTTTAAAATTTTAAATTGTACACAAAAGGAAAATTAAAGCACAATAAATTGAATTGCATTTTTTGTTCACAATGAAATAAAAAAATTGCTTCATTTGCTTTAAATCTAAACAAGTTTTTATAGGAAAAACTTATCTTCATAATAAGAAAACAAACATAATAAATAAAATTATCAATTTTGCCTAGTGATAAAGTTTAATAAAAAACGAAAAATGCGTAAATAACAAGGTTGACAACATCCATAAAAGCGAAGCACTAAAACGGTAGAATAGACGGCCATTAACACATATATAGTGTCAGAACTAAATAATCAGAATATGTATAAAAATCGGAGCAAAATTGTAAGTAAATTTGTTGAAAAACTGCTTGATACAGGATAATGTTTATGGGCATACTTACATTTTTAGGATTTGATTATAGAGTTGCTTTGCTTTTAACATTAGACTTTGTTGTCCCAGGAATCAACATACCAAAAATCAGATCAATCGGATGATTAGATCATATAAAAATTAGTTGTTTAAAAAGTAAAAAAATCAACATGTTTAAATTGGACGTACGGACATTCTTGTTATGATTATAGAGTTGCTATGCATTCTAAATCGTACCTAACTACATACTAAAGGAATCACCACCATGCATAGTTTTAAATCGATAGGACAATTCTATCATGCCTAAATTAATAAAAAAAAAGCTATCCGTGTGTGACAAACGGACGTACAACCGACCCTAATTATAGAAAAGCTTTGCTTTTAAAAAATGAACAGATACAAAGCAGAGGGAGGGAGGGGACATTGGGCTGTTTTTTTACACTAGTCCCCAAATTTTTGGTGTTCCGTTTTCTTATACCTATCTTGACAACTTTAGGGACTAAATTTATATTGGTTGGTTCATTAAGTTGGGTGTTCAAATGTTTCAAACACTTATTGTAATCTACAGAAGGGGTAATTTTGTGTATCACCAATGAGGATGTACATCAATTTATCGGCCATTGTCTTATCCTTTTATTAGATCCATTGATACAAAGGCAGAACAAAATAAAAATAAAAAGGAATAATGAAGCAAAGCATTAAATAAGATTACAAAATAATGCTACAAATATACAACAAGGAAAACATAAACCATATCTAAGCAAAGAACAGAAACTTTTTTCTACTTTAAGTAGCCGAGTAAATACCTGGATGTATAACTATAGGCAGCAATACTAGAAACTTATTCAAAACGGATAAGTAGATGACAGAAAATGGCCTAAAACCATTCTAAGGTTTAAATATAAAAAGAAAATAACCTAAGACCATCATAGGACCTTTAAGAAAGTTCCCTAAAAAGGATAATTCAATTATTTTAGTAGTTTTAAAATCTTAAGTTTAAGACAAAAACAATCTCTCTACTTTATATGGTAGGATGGCGACTCGCGAGTATTAGACGCATTAAATTATAGAGGAGCTGCGCTACAATTTAAAACTACCTTGGTGCACTTCCCAACGAATGACTCGACCGTTGGGAGCCATTGACCCCGCCACCGACAGCCACAGGCACGCTCCCACCGCCTCCGCCCCCACCCCCGGGGGGACCGGGGGCGACAGCGAGCTCAAAGGGAAATATTTCTAGTTTCTCTGTCTCCGGGGGAAGAGAACACTCCACAGACATTCTTCTCACCCAATTCTCTTTCTGAAATGGAGGATTTTTCTTAGTGGCAAAACTAATCTTTAAGTCTTGCCTGTTGTTACTGGCTTAGCGACCACTGCAGACATAACAATAAAAATTAATAGACATCCAATTTTAATTTAAAGTTAGATAAAATATGCCAAAAGAAACAGGGCATCTGTGTTTTCAAATGCCATGCTCGTTTTCCAAACTTTTTGTGGGTTTTGTTTTAAAGGTCCTTAGGGTAAATAAATTAACGATTTTAATATTCATAGAAAATTGTTTTTCAGTATGGCTGAGAACCGATTTTAAACCAGCGGATATTAATCGGTTTGGAAGCCATACTGGAATAAGTTTTTAATTAAACTAGCAGAGGAGTTGAAAATTTATTGTTGTCAGACATTTAGGGACATTTAAAATAAAATAAAATAATGCATGAGATTCTATGATTTTTAATTTTTTTTGTATAACGCATTCCCTAAACTATTAGATATAGATATCTCAATTCTTAAAAAACTTTCTTGTACCTATCGTTTTTGAAAAGTAACGTAAATAAAAAACATGGAATGCATGCCACTTTTTAATGCCCATCTATTGTTCCATTAGCCCCTGGCATATAGCTAGTAGGAAAGTGACGCAGCGATGCAAAATTTTGTTGAAAATTTAACTAGTAGCATGCATGCACGGTTCAGGGATAAAGGGATAAAACTTACAAATAAATAACGTAACTTTAAACTGAATCAAGTTAGTATATAAACAAGGATGACAACATCAATAATGAGCAAAGCAAAAAAAAATAATGGACGGACAAACTGAGTTGCAGATGCTCTGTATATTTTCTATTAAGACTTATTTCCAAGTAAGACCTATTGCAAAAAAATTAAATGACAGCAAAGAAAACTCATGATCCCCCCCCCCCCTAAAAAATCTTTTGATACTTTAACAACATTTTTTTAATTTGTACAGCTTCACTACTAAAAGAACAATAATATTATACAATAACAGATTAGATAAAAATATACTATGACAGAAGGGTTATGATAGTTAAGGCACATTAATAATAATGAAATGATATATTATCGTCATCGACTTAAAAACATATTGACCATGATTAAGCTTGCAATATTTGCGAAATTTATGATTTGCCAAATCCTAAATCCGTGCAAAGATTAGAATTGCGTCATTGCACGGCGTCAAGTAAAGTAAACCAGGAATATAGAAATATGATTATACTCTTATAGATTATTAAATAATCATAAGGAAAAAGGATAAGAGGATGAATACTCACCCCAATTTCATTGTAAAATATTACTTCCCCCCTACTAAAATAATTTGTCTGCTATTTATCTAAACCGTCCGCGGCTTTTTGCATCTTAATCATAACCTATTCTATATATGTAAAATAAAATAAAAAAAATTTTATCTTA
This sequence comes from Acartia tonsa, assembly GCF_053477335.1. Taxonomy (NCBI): domain Eukaryota; kingdom Metazoa; phylum Arthropoda; class Copepoda; order Calanoida; family Acartiidae; genus Acartia; species Acartia tonsa. Next base: position 44,254,442 of record NC_137269.1, on the reverse strand, counting down.
TTAATTATTATTATCTTTCTGTAATTTATTATGTTTTAAAAAAAAATTAAAGAAAATATTTAAAATACAATTTGATTTAGAATCTTAAAAAACAAACAGCCGCGGACGGTCTTAGTGCAGCAGAAAAGTATGTTTCGCCCAGTTTAAAAATAGGAGGGTTCACCTTTTATGATCAAAAATTTATTTTTTTTTCAAATTAGCCTAAATGTAATATTTAAATCTAATTAACATGATAAAACTTTTAAATGTTTACTAATAAAAAATTAATAGTTTAGCTCTCAGCCACCAGGTTCGCTAGTTGTCTACTTCAAAGACATACATTAAAACTAAGGCTAAATATTAAATAAAAAATTTCATAACTGAATAATCTAAATAAGTGAATAATCTGTAATGCTATCTATGTTCTTTCTCAGACAATACTCGTTTTTACAATATTTTTAACATTTTCAAGTGATGTTATTTACCCCTCAGGGTTTGGCCCTTTAGTGACAAAAATCCAAAACAAGAAAAATACAGGCAAAATAAAAATTTATGAACGCTTTGATATTCTAGTTCTATATCCAAAGCTAGATGGCACTGAAAAACTGATTATTATAATTTACAATCAAATGTTCATATTAAATTTGTAAAAACGTTTATTTATTAAAAAATATAAGTTAGATAGACTGCAATGTAAATCTTATAAGCTGACAATGAGTGTTATGATTAAAGTCAGTAGCAAAGTCATGAAAAATTAATAATGATAATTTTATATTCTTTCATTAGGTTTCATCAGAATGGATGATAATTCAAAATATTTCTATATCATCCCTTAAAAATTAGATTTATGCTTCAAACAGTAACTATAATTGTCTTGAAATTATATATAATTTTAAGATATTCCCATTTTGAAAAGTGGTGGAATAACATTAAAAATTCAGCGCGGCAATTGCTCAATATAGGCCTCTAGGCCCACTGCCTATTTTAGTCCTTCAAATACCTTGATTTCTCTCTTTTATTATTTTCTCTATGTAAATAATTCATCCTATTATTATCACTAGTTGCTTCACCCCTAGCCTCTAGGGGAAGGCGGGTGAATTCAGGAAAATATCCTAAAACCATCCTGAATGAATAGATTAAAAAATAGACCCGATGCGAACCAGTATTTTTCGAGATTATTAGCTATAATATTGTCCTATCCATTTATTCCTGAAAGTAACCACAAAGTATCCACAATAGATAGATATAATCTAGATACATATTCTCTAGATAAGCCAATAGGAAAACAGTGGAGGAACAACCCGGCCATATTATTGGTTAGAAAGAGTACAGATTTTGATTCGAAATGACTAAATTCTTTTATATCGTCCGCATGGTTTATCTATAAATAGTTTAATTCTTAGGATAAAGCTTTTCTTGGGTAAATTATCTAGTGTAAAAATTTCTTCCCTCGTATAATGTAAAGCATATAAAAAATCATATCTGTGTCAGCTAAAAATAGAATACGTCATATATAACAAGAAATTAAAAATGGTAGGGCATGCTAGAATATAGGGCCAGTTTGACCATCTAAATATAAAACATCTATTGTATGCACATTTAACGTGATGAAACATCTTAAATAATTAAAACTTTTTTTGCGTTTCAAACAAGCATGACAACTCTCTTAAAAGTAAAGATAATCATGTATGTTTTAAATAAAAGACCAAAATGGTATTCTAAACAAGGATGAAAACATTTATAAGTAGTAAAGCAAATGTATATAACAACATTTAGAAAAGAACCATTACTGACAGGCAGACAAAAATGTATGATTGGGTCTACATTAGTCATAGAATTTTTTACCCAAAAATCCAGCTTTATTGTAGATAATCACGTTTACCATAAAAAAATGACTCAAAGCGTTTATGACAGACCGACGGACAAAACATAGCGTTTCCTCTTATCAATACAGACGGAAAAGGTAAGTTAAAGAGTATCATTGTTTACTAAAAATCTAGAGAAAGTATTTAAGAAACTTACAATATTATGTAATTATAATTTTTTCTACTTGTGAATACAAAAGACACTGGAGATAAAAGACAGACTTACCATTAAAGCATTAATTACAGAGTATCTTCACTACTAAAAATAACTATATCTTATCTTTACTGCTTAAGAATGATTAACAAACTAAAATAATGAAATATATGCCTTTGTCAAATTATATAGTTAATGAATATTAATGTTTTCTTAAAAATAATTCATATATCTTATTTAAATTTTGCATCAGCTTAAGGTAGAATTACTTATTTTACTAGTAAGACATTTCTCCAATGAATGGTGCTTCCTTAAACCTGACGGAAATACATTCTTAAGATCGCAGCTACTCTATAACTCGATCATTAATCTGTTCCAAAAGAAAATATTATATTCTCGACTATTTTAGAAGGTTAACAAAATTGCCAAATGGTCCTTTAACGATGTAATTCTGTCTGAGTTAGGCTTCAAATATTTCTTTAGAAGATTCTTCTTTCCAACAAGAAGAGGGTCGGCTACCGCCCTTCCTTCAAGTTTATCTCGAAGCCTCTAGGGGCGTAGCCGCTAGTGAAATAAATTCAGTTGCTGTGCGATTTGTGGTGCTTTATAAAATTTGTTTTATCCTTACCAAATGGTACGTTTTTACACTAATACTAGCTCTATTTGCTTGTTTCTATGCCACTTTTGGATGCTGACATTCGTGTTAGCTGAAAAAAAAGAGGAGGGGGGGGGGGGGGTGGTAAAGGACTAAATAAGGAAATTGCCGAATTAAATTTCGCTGATATTGCAAATTTTACATTCATTTAGAAATCAAGATAAAGATTATCATTTTAAAATATCATATTTCGAATTAAGCAATAGTACATATAATTTATTAGTCATCCAAAAAAAGCTTCGCAGTGTCCCTATTTTCTAGGTAAAGACTTTACCACTCAGACCAAAAATAATATTCCCTGCAATGAGCAATCCGACTGTTCTGCCAATTTGAGATTTTAAGAATTAAATAAAAAAGATTCACAAAAAAAAAACATTTCTCAAAATAGCTTTCTCGTACTTAATAATTTATAATAATGAAGCTAGTTTAGAATTCAAGATGTTTGCCTGTAAATCTGTTAGAAAGGGCATGGGTGAAGCGTAAATTTCTCGGATCCTATTTAAGATAGACGGCAGAAACTTTTTCTGGAGATTTTTGTACTAATGATAATTATGTCTAATATATTTATTTTTCTTGGTCCATCAGTCTGTCGCTTATACTACTAGGAACCTAAACATATAATAAATTTGTTTTATTTTTTATACTGATTAACAACAAGAAGTCTATAGCTAGCTATTTAATTAGATAATTGTTAATGGTATTTTATCATAAAACTGTCGACTGAGCTCTAGCGTCTAAGGGCTTTTTTAAGGAGAGCGAGGAAGAGGACAAAAAGTTTTCCTAAAATTATCTTTTATCAAGGCCGGCTTAAGCTTTAGAAATGAAATACCCCAAAACCATCCCTAGAACAATGCAAAAACATAAAAACATAAACAAAATGTAGAATGATTATTTTTCTAAAAAAAACTGACTATTCTTAAAATTCTATACCGGCCTCGATTAAATTCAAATATGACATTAAACCAGAAATCTTATGTGGGGGATAAGACAATGGATAATTTGAAGTACAGCCTTGTCTTAAAAACAAAATTACCGGCCTCTTTGAAAGAATTTGATATTAATGGGGTTAAATTTTAACAGCTAATTGTCAGTTTGTACCACTCAATCAAGATTTTGTAAGAGTTCCTAATGCGTGTAATCCATCCAATGAAAAGACATGTTAGAAACTTTGAGTGGGGGGAGGGGGGGGGTTACGAATAAATTCAGTTTAGTGTCGATCACCTCCCCTCCTCTCTCTGAAATAAGAAGAAAGAGGGGGAGGGGAAAAGGCCAGATAAAAAAGGGTTAAACCGAATAATGTGAACCAAATTATTCATATCAGTCATTACAGAACTTCTTGGCTAGCTACAGAGTAGCATCAATCACAACAACGTTTATACAACGCAATTTATACACATATACATATATAAATTTTTAACTTAGTATATTTATTATTAAATAAGATATTACCATATTATGTATGCATTTATAATAACTATTACAGCATAACTAACACTAAAACCATATAATAAAGACGTGACAAACCAATTAAAATGTTGAAAAAAGGGTTAATACGCAAAAAGGTCGCACCATATTTGTTTACGTTAGAAAACTCACGTGCGAATACCGCGTAGGACAGGCAACTATAATAAAAATGTCGTATTCGTTTAATTATAATTTTAAGTTAATAAAAGTAGTATAATTCTATTATTTTAAGAAATCATGGGAGGGAGGTGACATTGGGTTGTCTATTGCGTTAGTCCCAAAAGTTTTTATTATAACGTTTTCTTCTCTGTTGGTTTTATAACTTTGGAAACTATAAATTAATTTTAAATGATTGGTTCAAAATAATTTTAGTGCCAAAACGTTTCAACCATTAATTCTACAGAAAGGGTAAATTTGAGAACCATACTTGAGGATGGATATAATTTTGTTTTGGGGTCGTGCCTCAATTTGTCTTATCTCGTATTCTAAGATCCCCATGGTAAATATGACAATTTGAAGTTAAAGAGTATAGGAAGCTAATATGGTTCTTGTAGAACCCATGTAGAAGCTTTAGCTTAATACAATAACATTGACCACTCACATTTTTGTAATCCCATAAGTTTTTTTATAGAAAAATTAATAGATTTTCTTTTTAGCACCAATATTCTTGATCAAAAAATCGTGGTTAAGGAAGCGTTGTTTAAAAAATAATTTTCTTGATATAGGATGAAAATTAAAAATCGAGGTAATAGAGACTGTGCAGCAATAAAACGGCTATTTAAAAGTGCAATTTATATTCAGTTTCCTTTATTAGGTAAATAGGAGATAGATTTTTAATATTCTTACTTTGCTTATAGACTTCTTGCCCTAATAGATGTTTTTTAAAACTTAATTTTCTCATTTTTGGGAAGAAAAATAAAAAAAAGATTTACTAGAACCTATAAACAATACAAATGTCTACAGATTTATGCTTAAATTATAAATTTTAGCATAACAGGAATATATTTGATAGAAAAAATCGAAACCAAAAAATTCTTAATTTTTTTGGTCTTCGATACAGACCAGGCGATTCAAACCGCTTACGCGTTGTAAGCGGTTTCACATAAAAACATGTCTCTGATTCCGTCTGTGCTGGCCTGTGTAAACACACACACACACACATATACAGACAGCTGATTGCAGCCGGGGTACCTTTAGTTGGTTCTACCACACACACACATACAAATGTAAACAAAAATAAACATATGGCCGTCGTCAATATTCAGTTTTGTGTGATATTTTATCATTTAAAAACTTTTTGTTATTCAAAAGTTATTAATATTATTATACCTATTTATTCAAACCACATTATGATTAAATATTCATATGATTTTATTTTATTTCAACGAATGTTGCTACATCAATAAAAATTGTTTTCTGCCGGTGCAGTCTTGGATATCCTTTTTTTAAAAGATGCGCATCAAAATTTGAAGTAAAAGTAAAAGTACATTTAAAGATTTATTAGTAGGATTTATTTATTTTTATATTTTGGTATATAATAGATTTTGAGTTAGGTTGGAACAAAAAATAATTTATTTTCTACAAGTTAGCTACAAGTTCCTGTGCAGTGGCGTGCACAGGGAAATGCGCGAAGCTTACCCGAAACTTATGATACCCCTCGATTAGAGGGGTTTTATGTCATTATTCAAGTAACAACCAAAACTTTTTTCAATTAGTAAATGTTTTTCAGGAACATAATTAAACCAAAATAAAGTAGTGAGGGTTTTTGTTTGAAGCCTAAAATCTCAATAACTACTGCATGAACCGATTGGGTACTCTAATTTAAGTAGGCTTTAAATTGGTCCTGTGGATGGTTTTAGGCTATTTTATTTTCTTATTTAGGTCTTGGGATGGTTTTCAGCTCTTTTTATAGCTCCTCTCTAACCCTTTAAATACAGAGCCCTAGATGTTAGGGACGTAGCCCCACTAGTTAATTATAATACTTTAAACAATAATGCATGTTTCAGATTTTTATAAAATGGCAAGTAGTCATGAAAACATAAATTTTAAATTATGAAGAAAAAGGCAAGGAACTTAACAGGACAGGTAAATTATTGGTTTCATAGGGAAAGTGATTTCAACAATTTTAAATCTTGAAGCTAGGGACGCAGCATTCAGAAATAAAATGATGTAAAAAGTACATATACTTCTCGATTGAAATAAATAAAACTTAATATATATGTACACCTAAACTTTCTTCTCTCTCTGCACTTTGAACTTTTAAAATATAGATTCAAAGGCGGTTTCACTCAAAGCACTTGGTCTAGCATAGAATCCATCCCTCCCTTCTTTGATTTTAAATATATTGAAAAAAAGTAGAAGGAACTATAATCAGGAAGATTCGGCTGTGTTTATTTTTCTTTGGTTTAATATTTTAACATATTTAAATATTAAGGTTGAGTTCAAGATTGGAGTCGGCAAGAACCCGTGAAACGGTAATTTTTATTATTTTTTATCTTCCCCCCACATCTATTTTATTCTGACGGGGGGAAGGTGGGAAACAAACGTATTAGTTATTTTTATGTAATCTAATGTGTTAAAAACGTGGATGACAACATCCATTAAAGCAATGCTCTGAAACAGTAGGACAAACGTACATGAACACATAAAGTGTGACAAAACTGAATAATCAGAATATAAATGTATAAGACATACCTACCTAACAAAAGTGTAGGTAATTTTTAAAACTTTTGAAATACAGGATAATTAAATCACTTAAAAATTTGTTGTAGAAAGCTAAACATCAATAATAAAATAATAAATGTACTGACATTCTGGTAACAATTGTGGAGTTGCTACGCTTCCTAAATCGTACCTAAGTACTACAGGAATCTCAATTCAAAGTTTAAAATTGATAGGACAATTACAACATGTCTACATAAACAATATGAGCTAACTGTTCCACGGTAAAAGCTAACATTACAGACGGACAGACTGACCCAAATTATAGAAAAACTTCGCTTTTAACAAGGGCTATGAACTATGGCACAAAGTGCTAATGTTATTTATATTCAGATATTAAATTATTCCATTCATAGGAATACCTAATTTTTTTCAGCTAATAATAAAATTTTATACAATTTTTATTAGTTATTTAACGTATCCTATTTCCGCTGATAGTAAAATGAAAAAATTAAAGATTAATTGCAGTTTTGTTTGTTTTCCCTGGCTAACAAACCTGGTATTGGTAGGGGGGGGGGGAGTTTTGAAACATTTGAGAAAATAGTGTGCTTAGGCTTTATCTTTGGACTGAGAGGATAGGTTATTAGAGATAAAATCATTCTTATATAAAGATTTTCCCTAAGTTTTAAGATATTTTGGATAGGGCTCCAACTTCAGGTGCGGCAGGCCTCCAGGTTAGAGTTAGACCGACTCAAAATGCAAAAAATTTTGGCGCACTATTCTAACTCATTTCTTTTATGATATTATGACTATTGAATATTGATACAAAAAAAGTGTCCTGGTAGCTTTTTTCAGCAATATGTCAATTTCGATTTTCTTTAAAAAAGGGGGAGGGTCCCCCCTCGGGGAAAATTTTTTTTGTTTTTTAATTTGACTTTATATACCTACCTTCCTTAATTTGTTTGAAGAGTAGATAATGAATCAAAAAACGATTTTAAAAGATTTTGATCATAACAAGGGCTATCATTAAAAGACTTACAATTTTGGCAACAAAACAAACAAAATCAGCTAATTTTGACGGTTATTTGAGGATAACATTTGCTAGGGTCTGTCCAGAGTCTTCTTAGAGGCCTTCAGCTCCTAAACCTGGAGGTCTATTTAATTTTTTTTCAAATATGTTAATAACATCTAAAAAAAAGTAAGTGCTTTTGATTTTTTTAACTGTACAGAGACCACCTGAAGGCCTGCAGCACCTGAACCTGGAGGCCGATTGTAATTTTTATTCAAATATGTAAATAATATCTATAAAGATGTTTATGTTGTCTTATAAGGGGGGGGGGGGGGGGGAAGATGTGGTGACTCATGCCACGACAAACCAGCAATTTTATTTTGGGTGCTACTTCCTTAGTTTTTGAGATAATTGGAATTTGGCTAGGTATAATCTTTTTGGTTGTGTCACTAATTACCCCAAGTTTTGGTATCTTTAAAAAAGAACGGCGACAGGACCGTCGCTCCCACCATTTTCCGCAGCCGCAAAAAAAATTTATTGCATTTCTCGCAAAATTAGGCAATTTGGAATCATTTGACACCATATAATTTTTTTTTCAATTTCCCCTTACAATCAACCCTGCGGGTTGATTTTTTTCAAATTCTCGGTTATTTAGGCTTTACTTAAATTCAGTACATCTCCTATGCTTTTAATGATACTAGTGGCTGCGCCCCTGGTATCTAGGGGACTCTGTCTTCAAAGGGGTAAGGAGGTGGAAGACAAATAGTCTAAAACCATCCCGACACCTATTTGAGGCTTCACTGTAAAGGAGGACCATATTGGGTCAGTGGTTAGACAAAAAAGCTTATTACTTTATATAAAAGTAATGAAATAAATCTTTTAAGGTTGTTCAGTAAAAAATATTTAAATAAAAAATTTATTGCATTTCTCGCCTAATTAGGCAATTTGGAATCAATTGAGACCATGTTATTTTTTCAAAAAAATTTCCCTTACAAGCAACCCTGCCTCCGTTAATTCAGTGCTTCTCCTGTGCTTTAAAAGTTATTGAAACAAAATCTGTTTAGGTTGTTCAGTAAGAAATATTTGAATAAAAAATAGCGTCGGGACCACAACTCCTGCCATTCAACGTCAGTTTCCGCTGCCGCCAAAAAAGAACAACATGGTGTTAAATGATTCCAAATGGCTTAATTTGGCGAGAAACGCAATAAAAAAATTGAATGGCGGTCATATCATCGTTTTTTATGTTATCTTTTTTTTCTGACCCATGTTAAAGATTTGTTACAATATCTTTAAAAGCACAGGAGAAGTACTGAATTTAAGTTAAACATTTATAAAAAGGGAAAAATTTTTGAAAAAAATAACATGGTCTCAAATGATTCCAAATTGACCAATAAGAATTTTTTTATATCATTAGGTATATAAGAAGTAGAATGATTTTATCTTTAAAGGGCGAATATAGGTTGGATATGATATGAGCTTATATGAAAGGTGCCATTACATACTTTTAGAATATCTATGCCAAATTTTAAAATTCAAAAAAATCCTTTAGTAGAATTTTCAATTTTCTGGTTTGCTTCAACATATAAGAAATGAGATTGCCAACAAAATCGTTTATTTTAGCCCTTTACAAGACCTTTTTTTGACTATTTTTCTTATGTTCATTTACTTAATACATTTGCATGCATCTTTTAAGATCATAAAAATATTAATTCGGTTAATTTTATATGTAAATAATCAAATAACAAAAAATCGTCAAGAGGTGTGACGTCATAGACACGTCACACATTCCACCGCGTAAAAACTTGGATAAATATTCATTACTAAACGTATTTTTAATGCAATTATTTACCCCTGTGCGTATATGTCAGCTGATTTCAATAACAAACAAACCATAGCGACTCTCTGTAACGTAGTATTTCATAACAACTGGTTGCGGCAGGATATTCAACAGTTATTTTGAAAATTATTTATTCTTTATTATTGTATATTGTCTTGTAAATATACTGCTGTTATGCTTTCATTATTTCGTTTGGAATAGTAGCTTTGTTTTTATTAACTTCATATTTCTATTTACCTCATTTTGAAGTTGCAATTAATTTTACGGGTATTGTGGTGTAAGGAGCTTTACCCCTTCAACATCCCCTTTTTCTTATTTGATTAACCTCTCCCTGTCTAATTTATCTAATTTCTTGCTACTCCTCTTAACCCCCCCCCCCCCCCCCAATACCTTAGATATTTGTATCGTCGTTCTTGCACTTTTGATAATTTTGTTCTAATCTTATGCTTATACTTTTTAAAAGCGAAGCTTTTTTATAATTAGGGTCAGTCCGTCCGTCCATACGTCCGTACGTCCGTTACAGACAGATGGCTCTTTTCGTTAATTTAGGCATGTTAAAATTGTCATATCAATTTCAAACTTTACATGGAGATTCCTATAGTATTAAGGTACGATTTAGATAGCATAGCAACTCTATACGCATTACCAGAATGTCCGTACGTCCATTTTAAACATGTAGATTTTTTTTACTTTTTTAACAACAAATTTTTATGTGATCTAATCATCCGATTGATCTGATTTTTGGTATATTGATTCCTGGGACAACAAAGTATAATGTTATAAGCGAAGCAACTCTATAATCAAGTCCTAAAATGTAAGTATGTCCATAATCATTCACCTCTATCAAGCAGTTTTTCAACAAATTTACTTACAATTTTGCTTCGAATCTAATACATTTATATTTATTGATTATTTAGTTCTGACACTATACAGGTGTAAATGTCCGTTTGTCCTACCGTTTCAGTGCTTCTCTTTTATGGATGTTGTCATCCTTGTTTCAGTATATTTTCCCAACTTAATATTTTTTCTAGCATTTTCATCCTCTTGTCAGTAAAACACCCACTGCTCGATTTTGGTTTAAAATGAACGACAAATGCTGTGCACGCCACTGAAAAGATGTTTACTTTAAATATTATTCAGATATTGAAGTTGGCTTAGACCTCAAGTGTTTAAAACTTAATTAAAGAATATTTTTTTTAATTTCAGGTGAAAATGTTTCAAGTTGTTGAAGTCTAAAAAACCTTAAAAATAAAGTTCAACAATTTACATATAAATACAGGTAATAATAAGGGAGGATTTTTTTTAGTAGCGAAGCTACTCTAAAATTCACTATGTTCGTCTGAGACGTAATGGGGTAAATTTGATTTTCTCGGCTGCTAATGAAGATATACAGCTATTCCTATGTATGACAAAGGCACATCTAGTCATTTTTTTGCCTTTCTGTCTATTGGTCATGAATTATAAGGTTTTTTAAAGGTCTTGTGATTGATAGACAGCTGAAATTTTCAGTGAAGATTTATGACATGCAATTATAGTCTTTTCACAGACATAAACCTTATTTTTTAAAGATTTCATTATATTCTTTTGATTTTAATATATACTGTCCCTTTTTTTCTTGCTATGGCATAATTTTGGTGAACTTATTTTGTTATTAGTTGAAATTTTTAATATGTTTGTCCTTCTCTACTTATGGATGTTTTCATACTTGTTTATTTTACTATTTTATTTAAAGATTTAGTTTCCATATTACAATACGTGCTTAACTTTTAAGTTTCACCGGTTGAAAATATACCCTGGAAACAGTTTATTGTTTAAAAAAATAATTTTTTTTAAAGGTTACATGTCGATGCTGATGTATTTAAACACCACCTTTGCAAATTACCAAGAATATTAACTTGGAATAATATAATCTCAGGTATACTTCTTACTTTTAATAAGAGATGAATAAATGTCTCTGACTTTGACTGGCAGGATACCAATAACTAGCAAAACTGTGTAAATACACAAAAGGATTATGTTATAGGACATATTTGAATTTTAGGACTTGATTGAAGAGATGCTTTGCTTTAAATATAGTACCTTTTTGTTCTAGCAATCATTGCTCTAAAATTAACCTAGGATTTTTTGTTATCAATATTAGATTTGCTATGTTTTAAAAAAGTTTAAAATCAATAGCACAATGTTAACCATCCTAAATTAGCAAAAATAGCTAGGTGTTACGTCCGAATGTACAATCAGATCATGAGTATAGTAAAGCCTCACTATAGAAAAACGTTACTTTCACTTCAATTTATGGAAGAAGGAAAAAAATATTTTTGCTTGTAATTTCAAGAATTAGAGATAATTTTGAAAATTAATTGGTGCTAATTTGACTCTTTAGTATGTGTGGGAGAGGTTGGACATATAGGAAGGTGAATCCACCCCTCTGACAATAAACTAACACCACCATGATGCCTGTATCATACTTCACTCAATTTTGGTTTAAGGCGGGTATCAAGCCCTTTAAAAAAAACGTGCATTTTTTTATTATGAAGAATTTTATATTTTTCAGGAATACCATGAAGACAGACTAATTCTTGCAACTGTGTCACTGAAAGTTGAACTATAATTGGTAAAGAAGTTTACGAGATCCTAGCAGACAAACATACAGACACAGATCCTGTTACTTTTGTATAAAGATAAAAATAGTAAAATTAGGGTAGAAATTCTCACTCCACAGGTTTTTTTTAAAAACAAAGCTTTTCTATAATTAGGGTCGGTCTGTCCGTCCGTGACGGATAGCTTTTTCGTTAATTTAGGCAAGTTATAATTGTCCTATCGATTTAAAATTTTGTATGGTTGATCCCTTTAGCAGTTAGGTAGAATTTAAAAAGCGTAGCAACTCTTTAATCGTTACCAGAATGTCCATAAGTCCTTTTTCAACATTTTTTCACTTTTTTAACAAAAAAATTTTATTTGACCTAATTAGTAATTATCCAATTGATCTGACTATTGGTTTACTGATTCCTTGGACAATAAAGTACAATATTATAAGCGAAGCAACTCTATAATCAAGTCCTTAAAATGTAAGTATGTCCTCAAACATTATCCTGCATCAAGCAATTTTTCAACAAAGGGGGGGAGGGAATGTGGTGACTCGTCACACGACATACCAGCAATTTTATTTTGGGTGCTAAGTTCCCTTAGTTTTAGAGATATTTGGGTAAAATCTTTTTGGTTGTGTCACTTATTACCCCAAGTTATGGTATCTTTAAAAAAAAACGGCGGTCTGACCACCACTCCTGCCTTTCGCCGCCATTTTCCGCCACCACCCAAAAATTTTTTTTATTGCATTTCTCGCCAAATTAGGCAATTTGGAATCAATGTTATTTTTTTGGCGGTGGATAACGGCGGGATACCAAAACTTGGGGTAATTAGTGACACAACCAAAAAAATTTTACCCAATTCTCTAAACTAAGGGAGTAGCACCCAAAATAAAATTGCTGGTTTGTCGTGTGATGAGTCACCCCCCCCCCCCCCCCCCTTTACTTATAATTTTGCTTCGACTCTTATCCATTTATATTCTAATTATTCAGTACTGACTCTCTACATGAGTCAATGACCTTTTGTACTACGGTTTCAGAGCTTAGCTTTTATGGATGTTGTCACCCAACAACAGATTGCTGGGTTCTAGAATAAATATTCTCCGCAAAATTTTTGTTTCCTTCAAAAATGATTTATGGTGATTGACAAACCTGACCCTCCCCTTCTTTAAATGTGATGAATATGCATCTAGGGGCGAAGCAATTTGCCTTTTACATTGTTATACTTTTATAATATTTTTGTCAAATTAAAACTTTAGTACACATGATATTTGTTATTGTTATGTTATGCTATTAAATTAACTAATAAATGCTAAACATTTTAAAACTTTTGTAGTTGGTGTGTCTTATTTTACTTAAAGGGGGAAGGTGTTCTTCGTAATAGCGTAGCTACTCTAAAATTTGAAATGTCAGTCTGTCCATATGAAAGTTTTTTTAGAAAACGTGATTTTTCGGCTCCTGCTTAAAGATAGATTGCTGAAAATTCTCATTCCTGTTAACATTCCCATCATAAAGGAACATAACTAACTAATACATCCATTACGGTCGGACTGCTTTTTTATTTGTTGTGTCTCCCACCTGATACAGTACAGCAGTGAGAACTAACATCTTTAATTCGATATTCAAACCTATCACCTTATTAAAAATTATCATTTTTGATATCTTAAATAAGGGGGGGGGGGAAGTTTTGACACATTTGCGTAAACCTGGCACCTAGGCTTTATCTTTGAACTGAGAGGATAGGTTATTAGTGATAAAATCATTCTTATATGATGAATTTCACAAAGTTTTAAGATTTTTTGGATAGGCCTCCAGGTTCCGGAGCTCTAGACCTCCAGGTGGTCTCTGTACAGGTAAAAAAGAAAAAAAAATTTTTTTTTTTAGTTACAGGTCAACTTATAAAACAAAATATGCATCTTTTTTAATATTATTCACATATTAGAAGAAAAAAGATGCATATTTTGTTTTATAAGTTGATTTGTATCTTAAAAAATTTTTTTTATTTTCATTTTTACCTGTACAGAGACCACCTGGAGGCCTGGAGCTCCAAAAAATCTTAAAACTTCGTGAAATTCATCATATAGGAATGATTTTATCATTAATACTCTATCCTCTCAGTCCAAAGATAAAGCCTAGGTGCCAGGTTTACGCAAATGTGTCAAAACTCCCCCCCCCCCCCCTTGAACATGCTTGTTCATATCAATCAACCGAAAAATTTACATTTTTCTCCTTAAATTGGCCATGGGTGTTTGTTATGCTTGATTTCGCCAAAGATTGTTGTGAAAGAAAACGAATATAAGGGAAGGGAGAGTTTCAGAAGTAAAACTTAATCCTTATAATAAAGTAACAGGATGTTTGTATGTTATTAGATGTTTGTACCGAAGGTTCTCGCTCACCGCTGAACCGATCGGGTTCTCCTTAACAGGGTAGATTCTCATATGTCCGGGGAAGATTTATAACTATTTTTGGGGAGGGTACCACCACCCTCTCTAGAGAAATTAAATTTTTTTTTAAATTTCTCAATTTTAGACAGAGAGTTCAACGAAAAATAAACGTGAAACGCAATATAGCCATATTTTAAATATAAAAAAAAACATTTAAAGTGCCGCTAGTTTTAGATAAAGCACCACTTTTTCTTTACATGTTTGTTTCTCATTCCTATACATGCACCTACAGGTCTACACAATAATAAAGCCTCTCAATTTAAATATCTGAAACTATAAAAAGAAATAAAGAATAAAGCTTATATTAAAGGGGTAGTTCCATGAAGTGCAATGAAGTGTGAAACATTGTGAAAATCAATGCTTAGAGTATTTAATAAAAGATTACTTAAGAACATCAATCACACTAATTAAATGCAAAGCTACTCCATATTACTTTTACTGATTTTCATTTTTTTTGTCCATATGTCTGTCCAAGATTTTCAATAATAAAGCTTTTCTCTTTTAGAATGTGAATCTCATTTGTGTACAGTCCCCTTTTCTATCAAAGGAATTTGTTACAGATTGACCAACCGGCTTAAAATAGATGAGCCTCAATTAGGAAAAAAACATTAATGTTATGTTGCTTGAAAATGATAAATACGTTATATACCTAAAAACTACATTTTATTAATAATTGTGAGACCAACTTTACTTGGTCATGTGTTAAAATTGGTTTCACCCAAGAATCTCTGTAAATTTAAATCAGATCTTTTGGTTATTACAAACAGACCCTCTTTTTTAATAATTAGGGAAGGTGGTCAAGACATAATTTAAGGGAAAGGAACACTTTTTATCATAGTGTGGTTGTTTCTCATCCCGATACATTCTGGACTGGTTTTTAGAATAATGATCAAGGTATAATGCTGTAAACAAAGTTTCTGTATAATCAAAACACGCAACTGTTGCGTAACATGTGTTGCATTCGCTTGTTGTCAGGAAGGTGATAGGTTTGAATCTCAGCCGGACACCATGTCATAACTAAAGACGTAAAAATGGTTCCTACTGCTGCTATGTCAGGTGTGCAACATAAATAGTTAGAGAATGGGGAATGTCTTGCCCAAAACAGGCGCAACTCATTACCATGCACTAAATACTTCTCAAAGGTCGTGCAATCAAAGGGTTGTTTGGCCTAATCATGCACTTCAGTAGCAAGATTTGGTTCAGAGATACTGGTTTCTGTCTAATATCAGTGAAACTAAAAGAAAAGGTGGACTTTCATACCATTAGTAATAGAGTAGACACATATAAATAGAGCAAGCTTAGTATTATATTATTATTTTATTGCAAATACATATTTATAATTGTTTAATGCAGATTGAATATGATGATGTATGAAGAGACTAGAGATGGCAAGGATTGGCTAACATAACGTCACAGCTTGTCTTCGCAACATCTCAATCTAAACAAAATAAATGTAATGGAATTGGTGCAGTTCACGGTAAAATAGTCCTGGGATCGATTATATCAACAGAAAAATATTTATATATTATTTTCAAAGCTACTCGCTGATTCTTAGAGGCCTTAAATAACTAATAACTATGGGCGGGCCTTTGGAACAATGCATTGAAAATGCAAAAGATTTTATGTTTTTTTCTTTATATTACTATCCACGGAAAGCTGTCTTTTAACCCTACAAAAGTCGGACCTCTTACCCCTGTTTGGTTAAGAATTTTGGACCGGATTCGGATTCTTGTAAGAATCTGTCCAAAAATAGAACAGATTCCCCGCGGATTCCGGATTCTTATTTTTTGACGGTTTCCAGATTCCAGATTCTAGCAATATTTTAATAGTTATTTCTTTCAGCGTATTATAAACGGCTTTCCGCTGATATAGAATGCACCTCGGGGCTAAAAAAAACTTGTTTTAATCTTATAATTGTACATTTTTATATTCGTAGAAAGCTGGATATAATACGATGCTAGACATAGTTTTTTCGTATGGATGAGAACCGGTTCCTATCCACCGGATTCAAATGAATACGAGAAAAGACTTTAAAAAAAATAAATTAAGGGATTAAATTATACCGGGTACTGGGTAGAATCTAAAGCTGCGTTTTTTCATTGTCTCATCCACTGTACATACCTTGACAAGGATGACATGGATCCATGGTAACCATTCTTCTCAATTTCCAGCACCTTCATGGCGAGCTTCAGCACAGACTTGTCTTTCCAATGAACCTCCAACTCTTACATCATTACAATCTTCCTGATAATAAGGGTGATTAGGTCCATAAGAAGCGCAGCAATAATAAGGATGAAATTTTATAGCAGATGTACAGTAGTCATAGAAAATAAAGACATTTTAAAAATTTTGGTATTCCCCCTCCCCCACCCACTCCACCCCGAGAACGATAATTTAAAAAAAAATAGGTTAGGTTATAGGGTAGGAGGCTACATAAAATAGTTTTTAATCTTTAATAATTGTACCTTTTAAAATTCGTACCAAGCTGTTTATAATACGATGCTATAAACAACTATTATCCCATCTTATTATAAACAGCTTTCTGCGGATATACAAATGAAAAATCATTTGGTTAAAACAAGTTACGTTAGCCCAGAGGGGCCAATGATCTTTATTTTAATATTCGTGGAAAGTTTTTTGGATGATATCGTTTCGAAGCCATACTGGAAATTATATAAATTAGCGAAGCACAAAATTTTAAAATTACTACAGAAGTTTAACTCTCATCCCCCGAATTTAAAATTAAAAATGGTTGGTAATGCCCCCCCCCCCCCCCCCACCTATTTTTTTTATATTTTTGCTTATAAATAAAAACCGCTAAAAATCGCACGTACCTTTGTAGTTTTTTCTTAATTTTTCCTTACAGTTGTCGCACTAAATATTTTGCTAGCACTTACGTAAACAATAAAATTCTAATTCGGCTTTCAGAGTCAGACACATATAAACACAAACACACACTTCATACATTTTGCGTTGAACTTGGAAGGAAAGGAATTCATTGATTTAAAAATGTAAATAAAAAACATATGTTAATTGTTTTTGTCTGCTGAAAATTACCAATGACGTAATTCTTTAAAATGCGTATTTGAAGACATTAAATCTTAAATTTTCTCCTGTCAAGATTTTTTTTTTAAAATCAGTATTATTTTTGAATATTCTTGTTGGGGAATATTGTCTAGAAAGAAATTGAACACAACCCATCGCCAAATCCTTTTGTCTTTATTGGGACGAGAATTAAACAATAGTATTTAGATACAACATTCGCAGCATCCTGGTGTGATGCAATGGTGTTTGGATTTCTTAGGGAACCACAATGGTTACGCGAAATGACATGATTATATCCACGAATCGGCCCGGTTTTTGGCTATATACGGACTTATACAGTTAAATATGTCAATATCTTTAAGTTATTTGTAATCTATATAATTGCATGATTGAAATAAGCTCATATCATATCGAACCTATATTCGCCCTTTAATAACCTATCCTCTCAGTCCTAAGAAAAAGCATATGCTTCCCCCCCCTCTCCTTAATTATTAAAAACACTACGTAACTTTGATATTAAAATACATGACTTTAGTTTTTTTTCCGAAACCGCTCTAATCCAGCATACATTACAATTTTTCATTTTAATATCCATGGAAATTGTCTATATATTACATTATCTATATTTTTTCTGCTTCGTTTAAGATGTACCTATTAGGAGTTTGCCATGCATGGCAATTCAGCTGGATATTGGCAAAAAAACTAGGCATTAAAATCAGCACTAAATTAAATTGAAGTGATATTATGTCTTCTAAAGGCTGTTTAAAAAGTAAACGATCTGAAACCTTCGGTAAACGTTAATAAATTTATTTTTTTCGTAGGATGGAAGAAAAAGAGAAAAAGTTGTCATGTAGTCAACGGAACTTAACCAACAAAAGAGTTTCAGCACTGAAATTAGAACTATAAGGGAATGGAAGCGTAGACGCTGCTGCTGCATAAAAACATAATTTCTGCTGCATTTTTTTGTCTTTTCTTGCAAAATTTTGCCTCCCCACTTGGAGTTGGAATAATAAAACATATATTACCTAGTAGGTACAATTTAGCTTTTTTAAATCTTATTTATATTTATGTATTGTAATGCAGAATTTTAAAAAGAATATACCTATTAATGCAACTGTTGCATCTAACCGCAAGTCCTAGCTTCTTGTTAAATTAAGATAAAAAAATGGTTTATTCCTTCCCCCTAATTATAATTAAGATTGTTGTATACTCTTCAGCATTAATGAACAGATAAATTTATTGTGCATTTGAACTATGGGTGTCAATCCAAATAAAAAAATCCGCATTCCGGCCAATTTTCGGACCCAGAATCCAAATTTGCAATTTAATTTGTGGATTAGGATTGTTGATTTTTATGCCTTTTGTAGCACATAAAAGGGGGGGGGGGGATGTGCGTCTTTTGAAACCAAAAATAAAACGCACATGATCTCAGCCCATAAAATTTTTTTTGGAAAACAATATGGAACTGTGAAGAAACGGCGGCGGAACCGCTGCTCCCTCCGAAAACTGCTGTTTCCCGCTAAATTAGACAGTTCTCAATCATCTGAGCTAGATAAACTTTTTTTTGAATTTCCCTTATATTTTTACTTACATTTTTTTTAATATTGACATGTTTGAAAGTGTCAAGGGAAATTTATATGAAAAAAAAGTTTATCTCAGATGAATAAGAAATTGTCTATTATGGTGAGAAAAGGCAAAACATAAATTTGGCGGGAAAGAGATTCTTCACAGTTCCATATTGTTCTCCACTAAAGCAACTGCTTTGCCGAATTTTAGAGCTGTAACTCGTATATGTGCTGAAATCATGCACGTTTTACTTTTGGTTTCAAAAAGTGGCACATCCACCCCCCCCCTTTTTTATAAAATTTTAAGTAAATAAATGTTTTATTTATGTTAAAAGTCAACGTTTTTTGTATTTTATTTTCATAGTAGCTTTTCATGCTTATTCTAGGTTATGTTAGGTTAAGTGTGGGTTAGAAAATGACCACAGTAGGGGCTAGAAATAGAAGAAAAGCTACTAAGAAAATTCTAAAAAAGCGCTACTTTAGATTTTTTCCAATACCGGGTAAATTTATTCCTTTTTTTATTTATAAAAAGACCTTTAAAAATATTGCTAGAATCCGCGAACCGAAAATCTGCAATTTGCAAAAAGACAAGAATCCGCAATCCCTGGATTAATCCACTTTTTTGATTGATTTGTGTGAAAGTCCGAATCCGACCCAAAAATTCGGCAGCTTGACACCACTAATTTAAACACACACAAGTTAAATTGTTTAAAGATATACATTTCTATTAATTTAGTCTTAAAAGTAAAACAGTAACTAGCAAGTTGATATTAAATATCCGTTTTTTAACATTTTCCTCTGATTGAAATTTAAACATACCTAGCCATACTGAAAAATTGATTTTCCACGAGTAATGAAATAAAAACTTAAAAAACTGATAATTATAATTTAACATTTTAATATCCACAGAAAGCTGTCTACATTGTGATGCAATAAATAACTATTCTTCTTTTAATTATTGGATCAGTCACACTATGCCTGTTAATGTTTGTTAGTTGAATTGCTTGGATTGATGTTATCATCCTTATATGATCATTTAAATTTTTGATTTATGTTTTGTTATCCAAACAGTAATTTAATAAATAAATACAAAATAATGACCTTTTTTTAGTAGCAAAACTACACTAATATATGTCTGTCCGTTAGAAATCGAATGAAGGAATTTGAGAAACATAGTTTTCTCTGCATCACTTTAAAATACTTTTTGTCAACATTATGGAGCATAATTAATGATAAACCTGGCACTCAGATTAGCTTGTTTTTTTTTAGCTATTTCATATATTCCCCGTTGTCTGTTTGGTTTGATTTTCAAAAATTTTTTGTGTAAAATAGTATCAAAATAAATTTTTACGGTGTTCAATTGATTTTTTTTTGTCATAAGATGAAAGGTATATAGCTTTATCTTCTGCCTATATATTTTTTTACGCATTTTTGGTCCGATTCACACATTTCTCTATTAAATTTCGATTTCTCGACGTGAAGGGATTTGTGTGTCAATAAATTCTTTTTTTAGTAGCGAAGCTACTCTATAATTCCAAATGTCCGTCGTCAGACACAGAAAGGGGAAAACGTGATTTTCTCGGCTCCTATTCAAGATAGACAGCTGAAATTTTAGTGAAGATTCTTTTGATATATGCCATTCCCCTGTAATCTATACATTGTTTTGTCCAACTGTTTTTTATTTTGGGTGCTATCTCGATTCCTAGATTTTTAAGATTTTCTCATCTCTTTATCTAGATAGATTGCTGAAGTTTTCAGGGATTAACCTTTACAGGGTAGCTTCTCATTGGTCCTGGGAAGGTTATTAACTATTTCGAGAGAGGGTACCTCCACCCTTCTGAGATAAATCACCCCGCCCCAAAATTTGTATTACATTTTTCTTTTAAAAACTAAAATTAGAATTGCCAAATAATTATTTTTATACTACTTTGTAATCTAAATTAAACAAGATAATGGGCGAATTGTAGTTTTTTTAATATTGTTTTGATAGGTTATTTTAGGTTAGGTGATTTCCCTTCAGGGGCTAAAAATAAGAGAAAAGCTACTGTGAAAATATGGAGAAACACCCCTGAAGGGAGAAAAGGGACTTTACCCGAAAATTGTAATAAAAACACTAAAGGAACAAACAGAAATAAAAAATACTTGTCCTTTCATCTACATATACAAAAATGTCCTAGAAAGATGGAAAATTCAATTCCCCTGCCCACCATATTTAACTTTAGTTTGAAAAAAAAATTATCTCTACATTGTGGCCAAAAATGTGCGGATTTGATCCGCAAATTAGGGCTAATATTTATTCAAATATGCAGATTTAAAAAGATTATGATGCTGACCTGAAATTAGCATGTACACATATCTAGGGACTTTTTTAAAATGACCATAGCGTCAAAACTACTAGACCAATCAGGACGTTGGACCCCACTATAAAAAAGCTTAGGTAATGACCTTTTAGCACAAAAAAATCTTTGGGCGAAGATGGACTCGTACTCCGAGCTGGCCGCGCTTATGTTCAACAAGGCAGATTCGAAGTGCGCCGGTGGTATAATCTGGATTCTCAACTAGGGCCCACTAAATCGTACCTCAGCCCATCTGTAGATGAGCTTGAGTTATGCAACTTGCTGGGGATACTGTTAGATACATAAGTAAGACACTAGAAAAGACTACAGTTCTTTATCTAAAATGGCTTGGCTTTAGTACTCTGGCAAAGTGAAACGTGGCATATTTAGAGATGTCAAAAACGTCAAAAATCGTGAAAATTTCTCGTTTCTCGACGCCAGAGACCCATATGGAACTTAAAACTCATTTTAGACTATGAATTGCGCTGACAACCCTAGATGAATCTTTCTGCCATTTCCAAAAAGGTATAGAACGTCGTTCTAGCTCAACTGTGGTCCAAATAAGAGCCTCCGTGTCAAAGGGTAGCTTGAAAGTTGGGTGAATTTGGATCCTGCAGTTACTCACATTCCTAAGGAAATGGGGCCTCCCAGCAGCCCGATCTTAATTCAATGGACTTTTGGACCTTGGGATACTTTGAAGCATGCACCAATAGACGTACCCATACCATAAAGACCTCCCTCGTTGCCACTATCAAGGAGAACTTCGCCAGCTTGGACAGTTACATTCTGATCTTGGCCTGCCGGCGGTTGAGGAGGCGGGTAGAGGCGGTGATTGATGCTGGCGGCGATTTTATTCAATGATCTAATAGTCATATACCTAATTTGCTCCTCAGTTTTTAAAATTTAATAAAATATTTAAAATTGACGATTTTATGTTCATTTGTTTACTATTTAGAAAAAGTCCCTAGATATGTGGCGCACCCTGTACGTATTTGTACGGATTTTTTAAAATTTTATATACCGACCTGACTTTAACATGTACGGATTTTTTTAAATTTTGAATTGCCAACCTGACATTAGCATGTATGAATTTGTATAGATTTTTTTCTTCAAAATCTTAGTAGTCCTCCTGAAGATATCTTAACCTCGCAAATCTTAATATTCATAAAATCTTGGCGGCCAGTTAACCTTTTTAATCGCAAATCTCAGTGTCCAGAAATCTTTACGGCTAAAAAAAACACATTGCATTGTAAAAAAAATTTTCATACCTTTTTTCGGGAACCAAATAGAGTATTTTTTCTAGATTTTAAATTTTTGATTTTCTGGTAATTTTTTTAAATACCTACCTACCTACTTAACTATTTAAAAAATATTTTGGTTGTGGCATATTTGAAAAGTTAACTGACAACAGTAAGGAGCTGGCTTCAGCCAGTCATTGGTAGTAATATTAATGGTGGCATGACGTACAAAAAGTATTCTTAATTTAATTTCCTAAAAGTGTTCCAACTCAATTTTTAATTTCCGTCAAAAAATTTAATTTAAAATAAAATTCTAGTGGCTATTTATCTTGGGAGGGTGGTGGTACCCTCCCCCAAAATAGTTATAAACCTACCCGGGACCTATGAGAATCTACCCTGTTAGGGAGAACCCGATTGGTTCAGTGGTTAGCGGATCCTTTGTTACAAACAGACAGACAGACATCGTTCTACTTTGTATTATAAACATATTATTTTTCACCGTTTTGTAACAGTCGCCGTTTTGTGATTTCGCCGTTTAATAGTAGTCGCCTTTTTGTATCCACTCCATTTGTACAGGGTGTTTTAAGAGAAAGGTCATGTTTGAAAACTAAATGATTCATTATGTTTGAAAACAGAATTATTATCTCCTCAGACTGACGTAGAATGAGACAACTGAACCTTTAATTGCCCAACCTATGTCTCCTGTTTTGGAACAATGTTTTCATCCATACCCTAACAATTTATGCCTCGAACCTGACATAGCAAGAGTAGGCAGCATTTGAAACGTTTTAATATGATATGGTGTTGAGTTAATTTTATATCACCTTCCCAACAACTAGCGGATGCGCAGCAGTAACTGGTTTAATCCTTAAAGTAAAGTAACAGGATCTTTTTGTGTGAACAGAAGGACCTCTAACAATTGAACCGTTAGGGTTCTCCTTTACTTGGTAGCCTCTCCTAGGTCCTAAGAAGGTTTTAAAATATTAAAGGTGAGTGTACAACTATCTTGAGAGAAATCGCCTCTAAAAAAAATCTTTTTGTAACTTTCATATAAAAGCTACAATTAAAAGTCGTGATTCAACTCCCCTCCTCACAGGCCCCTAAAACCTCTAGGGGAGTAGCTATTAGTTTAATATTCTAACTAAATAACTATAACTATCTTATAAAGCAGCAAATCAAAACAGAAACAGTCATTTATATTGGTATGCACATAATTATTAATTATAGAGTAGCTTTACAACTAAAACATTTATATGAAACTATTCGAAATATAGCTTAAAGATTAGTTTATTTTCCAAAAGGTACCTACAATTTTAACAATTTATTAATATGATGTACAATTTTCATACACTTTGAAGAAAGGGGGGGGAGTGCGTAATGACATCTAAACTTAAACAGTGAGCAAAATGGTCTACATATTGAGCTAGATTCTTGAAACTTTGTACATAAGCCTAGTCCTTTAGGTAATACATCTATATGAATAAAAATTAATTTTTTTTATTTAAAGGTTAGGTAAGAAAACCCGGCGGAAATGGGATTTTTAGGCCTATTTTGGTGTGATTTGATGTAAAAAAACTTACCTTTAATTGTTTTTTCTAAATTTTTTTCCTTGTTTACTGTATGTCTATTCATGAGGACATTGTTAAAGATAATTCAGCAAGTTTGGGGCCAAAACTCAAAAAACCTATATTTGATATATGAGACACAAACTCTAGAAAAAATGCATCTTACTCCTGTGAGCCACCCACCTAGCCAGCTGGGGTCGTTCCCCGACTTGCTGAATCATCTTAAATAATGTTCTTGTGTATAGACACAGTGCATTCAAGGTAAAAAACCTAAGAAAATACAATTAAAGGTAAGTTTCTACATCAAAATAGACCAATAAGGCCTAAAAAAAAACATTTTTGCCAATTTCCGCAGGTTTTTTTGCCATTTATATTTACAGGATTACCTACAGGATTAGGCTTATGGACCAAGTTTCTAGTTTGATATTTAGACCATTTTGCTCACGGTTTAAGTTTAGATGTCATTACACCTCCCCCCCCCCCCTATCACATTTCATTTAATATGGTACAAATAATTTTTACAATATTAATAATTCGTACTAACACAGATAAGTAAGATAAACATTCAACTACATAAAGAAAAATGATTTGTAATTCTTTGAGCAAAAATAGTTTTTAAATCCAATTAAAAATGGACATGATACAACTAAAAAAATTAGTGCAATGATTCTCTGTAAACGTGGTATCACTTGATACAGTAATTTCTTTTGTAAAAAAATAAAACAATTAACAAAAAAAAAGATGTAATTCTTTCTGCAACTGGCGTGCCAATTTTGCATTCTACTCATGTTTTAAAGTCTAAGAACACATTCTTAATGAAAATACTAGCGGCTACGCTTATAGTGGCACTTTTAAAGTTTTTTTTAGTTTCAAATACATGATTTGAGAAATTATTGTCTTAATGCGTTCAAGTCTCTCGGAAAAACTTTGATTTCTCTTTGGAGGATGGTGGTACCCTCCCCCCAAATAGTTTAAAACCTTCTCGGGACCCATGAGAAGCTACCCTGTTAAGGAAAACCCAATCGGTTCAGCAGTTAGCGAGATCCTTTGGTACAAACACATAGACATCCTGTTACTTTATTTTAAGGATTTGAAGAAGACAAAAAAAACAAAGAAAGTATTAAAGTAAGAAGTTTCAACGGGTGTATCTCATTCCTGTACAGCATTGCAACATCATGGTTTCCTAAAACAAAAATAATTGAAATACATTTATCCTTTTATAATACTTCAGCCTAAAGACAAAAAATCTGTTAGTTCTAAAAAATACTCATATATTTATCCGTGGTCAATTGTCGATCGTATATATATCAACTAGCGGCTACGCCCCTTGAGGCCTATAGTGGCACTTTAAATGTTTGGATTTTTTTATTTCAAATATCTAATTTAAAAAAAAATTGTCTATGTTCAGTTCAAGTCTATAAGCAACATTTTTTTGTGATTTCTCTTTGGAGAGTGGTAGTACCCAACCACAAAATTGTTATAAACCTTCCCGGGACCTATGAGAAGCTACCATATTAAGGAGAACCCGATCGGTTCAGCGGTTAGCAAGATCCTCGGTACAAACATACAAACACAGACAAATAAACATCCTGTTGACTATTGACTCTAGGGGCGTATTAACGCTTCGGGTACAAGTCCTCTCAACGTCACCTTTGAACATACTCTGCTATTTCAAATCGCAGTGTAATGCACTCAATCGCCTAGGGTATCGACACCAATCAGACAACCAACCCTTTGATTGCACGACCTTTGTTGGATAAGTCCCGACTGTGCATGGTAATGAGTTGCAGCTGTTTAGGGACAATAAATTCCCCCTACTCTAACTATTTATGTCCCGCATCTGACATAGCAACAATAGGAACCATTATTAACATCTTTAGTTATGACGCGGTGTCGGACCGAAATTCGAACCTATCACCTTTCTGATGACGAGCGGATGTGCTACGTGTTGAGCTACAGTCACGGGTATAGACATCCTGTTACTTTATTAAAACGATACATACATATACACATTATGACGAGTGTTTTGATTTTGAAACTAAGGGAGTCTGGCTTGACAATAACTGGTTTATTTAAAAACTCATACTACTACCTCGATAATTAATTTAACTGCATTGCATCCTATAGGTTCGGCGGTTTTCGAAATCCTAAAGGACAAACAGACAGACAAACTTACTTTTAAGAATAATTTAGAGTTGATATTTTATTCGCGTTCTAAATTTGACCTATTTAAAAATGTACCTATTGACAAATGTAAAATAATTTTTTGTCGGAAACTGAAGATTTAAATAACTGAAGTTTAAAACTTTAAACTTGAAGTTTTAAAATTCAATAAAACAGATGAAATTAATTACCTTTACTATTTTATAAAAATGTTGATAAGTACCATGATTTTGGTTGCATTTTATTTCTGAAATAAAAAAATATCCCGTTTACTAAAATTATCTAAAATTCAACATTATATTAAATACAGAAGTTTGTTTGTCTGAAGCTTAAGATTTAATAAACTGATTGAGCTTTTCTTTATAGGGAAGTTTCACTTAATTCACGAGTTGGTTTTAGGCAATTTTAATTTAAGATTTATTCACTGGGATGGTTTTAAGCTATTTTGCTGTACAATATCTACCCATTGACTACAGAGCTTCCTAGATGCTCGGGGCACACCCAAAGAGTCTCTAACTGCTGAACCAATATGGTTCTCCGGCCTTTTTACAGAATAGCTTATCAGGTCCTGGAAAGATTTTAATCTTTAAAAAAAAAAAATTGAAAGTAGGGAGTGGGTTCGACTCCCTCCTCCTCCCCCTAACGAACTCTAGGGCCCCCAACAATGTAGCTGCTATTCCTTATAATAAAGTAAAAGGTAATCTGTCAGTGTGTCTCTGAACCAATATGCTTTTAATTTAAAGTTTAACTTATCATAAGTCATCTGGGGCACTTTTAACATCCCTGTTTAACAAAAATATGAAATATTGAAAATGGACAGATCTAACCGTTCAAATTTTGCTAATATTTTATATTGATAAAAAAATGATATAAATATTTTGTTTGGAAACGTCGTTGGTATGAGTAGCAGACGACACATAATATCAGCTGATACTGGCAAATGTAATAAACAGAGTTAACAACTTACAGAGTTAGCAACGGACGGTCAATTTGAATTTTATTACATTTTTTATATAAAATGAACTGAATTACAGATAAATACTTTAATGATATTTAAAAATTCTCTTGTCTAAGTATATATTTTATGTGAAAAATTAGAATGTAATGTAATCTTAAACTCAATCCGTCATAATTTGGCAACTCTTTTTAGAGAAAGTTCAACGAAACAGCTACACTGCAAAAATTGGCCTCCCCCTTCCAACCCTCATCCCCCAATGAATTATCTGAGATCCTATTGGCCAGAAGAATTTTTTGGCAATTTATATAAGAGAAAAATTACAATTTATGTCGTAAAATTATATAAAATTAATTTAATATAAAAATGATGAAATCCTAATGTTTTTTTTTGTTAAGACAAAACCACTAGAAAAAGTCAGAATCACCATTTTGTAATAAAAAAGAGCATTTTCCTTTAACCCCTCATCCAATTTAAAATTTAGTGCAATAAAGACATGCTAAAAAACTATCTCTTTTGCAAGAATTTAATATTATCGCATTATTTCAATTTCAAAAGAAAGCCCATATTATACCCAATAGCGTCTAGTACATAAGTTTTCTTGATTTTTTGTTTAAAAGTAATAATGTTAAATTTTTCCCGTTATTTTACTGTCAAAAAAAATTAAAGAGAAATAGTCAAAAAAAATTTTTTATATTTTTTTCATAAAAATCAAATAAAGAGGTTAAACTAAAAAAATGCCTTTCGATGCTGCTTATATTAACCCCTTCTAAACCACTGTTAAGTTTTGAATTAGATTCTCAATCACTTTAAAATATCTATTTCATAAGAAAAAAGGTTATTATGACACAGTTTATTTCCACATTTTTCTACAGAAACGTAAATTTTGTTACCACATAGTATTTTATTGCATTTAACTTATAATTTTCAGTCACTTTAAACAAAAAATTGTATGACCCTAGAAATATAATAAAAAGTTGTATGACCCTAATAATGTTGGATTTCAAGTAATTCCGCGGCATCCGCGCTCTACACGTCAGAATTTGGCTGCTAGAAGCTGCAACGCTGTAATTTGATGAAATATTAGTGAAAAATGTCTATTTTAATGCAAAATATACGAAATAAGGTAAAGGGAGAGGTCATTTTCTAGTAAATCCCGTAAAGGTGTGTGTTATAAGGCCTAAAAATAGTAGTAGAACGATAAGGTGCTCTAGATATATGTATTCCCTATTGAATAGAACAATAGGGAAATTTTTTTTTTTTTTTGATAACCGTACCTGGATTATCTAAAAAAAATACGAAATTTCTATCAAACGCTTTGTTTGGCTCAAACTGACAAAAATTAAAAAAAAATATAATTATAATAATAATGTTTTCTATAGGTACAAGGTAAAGGTTAAGAACAATCTATACCATTAAACAAAGGAAGAAGTCATTCTTTACAGGTTGATTTATTATAATTATATTTTTTTTTATTTGTGTCAGTTTGAGCCAAACAAAGCGTTTGATAGAAATTTCAGATATTCCAGGTAAGGTTATCAAAAAAAAAAAAAAAAATTTCTTCCCTATTGTTCTATTCAATAGGAAATACAAATATATAGAGCACCTTATCGTTCTACTACTATTTTTAGGCCTTATAACACACACCTTTACGGGATTTACTAGAAAATGACCTCTCCCTTTATTAATATTAGAATGTTTAACTTTAGCACTTGAGTCTAATTTAGCCGACATAAATGGTTTAAAATAAGAAAAATGCTATTAATTGCGATTTTATTGGAAAAAATGTTTGTCGATCCTAATTCCATAAGATTATAGAAATGTTAATTAAGCTTGATTTGAAAATCAAACCCTTGATTGTGACTAAACAATGATATACATAAGTCCACGAATGATATAGGTTTATTTCATGTTTAAAATATTATTCTTTTGGGGGATGCATTCATCGATGAATTTAAGTGCAATTAGCCCTCCCCCCCTATGCTTAGGTAATTCAATTGTCTTATCATAACGTCTTCTCATTTGTAGGCCAGTAAAATTGCCACAACTAGATGGTTGCCAGAGTTTCCTGAAAGGTTGAAAGGTGGCAGAATTGAAAAATGGAAGGTAATATTTTGATATTAAAATATGTAAATTTGTTTACTTTTCTGAGAGGTGCTTACAATTTATACAGGAAAGCAATAAAGATTTATATTTGATTACAAAATCCTAACTAACTTTGCATTAATAATTAAACTTTAATTATTATTAATTTAAGGTATTGTGAAGAACATATGTAGTCAATGTAATATTTCAAATCTGCTAGTTTCTTTAATATCCTAAACATAAACCCTAGTAAAATGAATATTATTAAAATCTTAGATTGATATTGAATCTAAAAGAAAATACATACCGCATTCGTAATTATAGAAAGAGTTCTAGGGGCAGTATTGTATATTAAACGCAAAAAAGATAAAGTATAGAATGGAATCCAGGTAGAAGATTCTGCCTGGCTAGCCTGAAGTAAAATTGGAACATTTGAAAGACCAAAACGGCTATAAGGCTGTTAGTAAATAACATGATTTCAGTAATTATTCAGAAAAAATATTCAAAATAAATTCCTTTTGCAATAATTTACTAAAAGCCTTGTAGCCAAGCTTCCACCTTTCTCTTCCCTATTCACAATGGATTAAAAATGAATTTGATGTGCATTTTAAGCCTTAAAAAATTTAATTATGTAAGAAAATTTACAAAAAATATTGGTCTCGGTATTTATATTATAAGACTAGGTTGCGCTCTTATGTATGTTTTTAAACAGCTGATTTATACATGATCAACTACATCCATACATGAACTTGTGGAAGGGGGGAGGGGGGAGGAAGGGGCTGTACCAATATAGTCCCTTAAAAATTATAAATGTGGTCAATCATACTTATCAAAACAAGGTGTACACTAATAAGTAACTTTTCATCTTTGTTCTATAAGAGGTGTGTTTCAGTTGTGGCCTTCTCAGTATGACAATCATATTTTTAAGGGTGAACAAGTTCCTGCTAACCATTGAATACAATATCAATTTATTCTTAAGACTAAACTTACAAAACACATTAAACAATATGTTAAACAGTATCTATTAGGTTTTGATACAAATTAAACTTTTTTAATTTTGTCCAACTAGTCATTGTGATTTGCACTTTAGCCTTATTGTCATTACTGCGCAAGTCAAGGATTCTTTCAAATTTCCCAGAAATATTTAGGGTTTTCATTTCTATTCCTCCTTATTCTATGATTAAACGACATGATAAAAGGGATAATTTATTAAGACATAAAATAGTTTTGAAAATAGCACAAATAAAGCTATTAAGACGCGCCATACTGAAAACTTTTGTTTTAGAATTATTGGGGAGGAGTAAAGCGTGATTACATAGAAGCAACAGAAGATGTTATAAAAAGTTCAAAAGAAAGCCCTTTCAAAACAACCATTATTTTAGGCATATCAGGTAAATTGAAATACATTCTACGGAAGAAAAATGAACCAGAAGAAATACTTTTTTTTGGACTAAAGCCATAAACCATTATTTTAATAGATTGCTATTTCAATTCTGATTGCAATTAAAGCAAATTTGATATTGATGACTTATTTTAAGATGACAGACATAACTAGGTACTTGATTACATATGTAAAGCCAGAATAATTTTCGCTTTTTTGTCCTTACATAAAAAATTTGGAAAATATAGAGATGAATTAATGTACATCCCCAATGATAATTCACAAAACATTCCCTTCTATAGATTAAAAGTAATGGTTGAAACATTTGGACACTGAACCTAATGAACCAAACTATCACAATTTCCAATGCAAGTCCCCAAAGTTTTTCAGCTAACGAATAAGAAAAAGCTATGATGTAATAAACAGATCAACGTCCCCCTTCCCCCCTTAGTAAGTATAAACATGGACAATCTATAATTTCAATCTTTAAATAAAATCTGTCATTTATTTAGGTTTCCTAGGATATTGTGTAAAAAGTAACCCTACATTAGAAGACTACAAATTAAATTATTTGGATAACAGTCTTGATATATTACAAGTAAAGTAAGTCATTTTTTATTACATTTACTTAAATGAATAATATTTCCTCAGTACATGAATGGTTTGAAAAAAAATTCGGCTCGGTTGCAATTTTAGAAATCTAGCTTTTTTGTCCCATACTTTCAAGGAAAACTGATTATGTTTGACATGCTTTCTAGTTTCTGGGTTTATACACATTCTTTTGGTGGGTAACTTGTCTGTCTTTTTAGTTAATACAAATACTTCTCTATCCTACGCATAATTAACCCTTTGATCGGTAAACTTTGTCTTCAAGTCCTTAGTATGTAATTTGTTGACTGTTAGTGTTCATATAGGTACTTACTCATTACTCTTATCATAAATCATATTATATTATCTTTGAAAAATTAAAAATTATGTAGTTTCTTTATTTTATGACTTTCATTCGCCCCTTACCTCAGGGATGGAGGGGATGAGGTCACGAGAATATCTAAAACCATCCTTAGACATTTATAAAGTTTCACTGAAAAGTACAACCCATTTTGACCAGCTATTTCCGAGATCTTAAGCTTAAAAGGACTCTCCACAGAAAAACCAACTTTAGATTTTTGAAAATCTAACCTGAAATTATTATTCTCTGTTCAATTTTAGGCATTTTTTGTTTTTGTGGCATCGCGATCGAAGCCCTTTGAAATTTTTTACCTCCTTTAAGTGAATCCTCCCGCCATTTAATTTGTGCTGCTTTAGTGATTTTTAGCTTCTATTTTTGCCGCCGTTGCCGCATTCATCGCCCTTCTCCGCCGCTACTCCGCTGTAGTCGCTTTTTAATACATGCTCCCCTCTCCCTTGTTCAGAAATTAAATGGAGGCTGGGGGTGTTGTGTATAGCTACGTACGCAATGTATAGCGGAGTAGCGGCGGAGAAGGGCGATGAATGCGGCAACTGCGGCAAAAGATGGTTATATTTGGCGGAGGCGAACACAAAATGGAGGCGGCAGGATTGTCCAGTCAAGGAAGAGAATAAATCGTAGAGCGGCCGGTTGCAATGGAGCAAATGTTCTTTAGCGGCGAACACATATTGAGTGGAGGAAAGTGTAGTATATATTTTTATAGCGGCAGTACAAATAGGCGGCGGACAAAATTTTCAAAGGGCTTCGATCGCGATGCCACAAAAACAAAAAATGCCTAAAATTGAACAGAGAATAATAGTTTCAGGTTAGATTTTCAAAAATCCAAAGTTGATTTTTCTGTGGAGAGTCCTTTTAAGACAAAGAAAAAATATTACTTTATATGAAAGGATTTACCTAATATATTTCTTTCAGTGAAACCATTAGAAACAAGAAAAGTGAAAATCTTCAGAATTATATTTCAAGAGCCATGAACGCAAATTTAATACGAAGAAATAATTATGGTTTATTTTCGAGTAAGTTCTCATACTTTTTTATTCACCAATAGCAGTCTGACTAGTAAAAAATATATTGTTTCCAATGACCTCTATTTTTTTTATATTATTTCCCTTTTATTAAGCACATTTTTATTTACTTTAATAAACCCATATTATTTCTATACCTATCAAGGACTATTTATTAGGTAGTTGGGTCGTCAGATGGTCAAAACACCGTATAAACTAGATGCGCAAATATAGGAATATTTGAAAATTTTAGCTGTCTATCTTCAATATCAGCTGAAAAAATACATTATTATTTTTAATATAATGTAATGTTTGTTTAGTAATATGGGTGGATGATTTTGCACCTGAACTGGCCGTGTTTGCAGCTAGATGTGAATATATCAAACCAACTACATCAGATCTCAGAGCTAGGCTCATCGATGTTGGATTTTTAGGTAATTGCATTTTTTTTTCTTTTTGACTATTAGTTATATACCTACTGAAATTACAGTCCTTGATTTGATGACCTTTCTTGGTAAATCTTTTGTTATAAATGATTTTTCGGTTTATGTGAGAACCGGTTCTAATCCAGCGGATATCAATCGGTTTTGCAGCCATACTAAAAATTAAGTAATATATTAATGAAAATTTCCACATTATATTTACATATTATCAAATACTATATTATAGGTCGTTGGTGGATATCTTCTAGAAAAATGTTGGAATTTGATGTGAATGATGATGAATGGGACAGTGTGACTGGAATGCCGGTCCAACCATCCGGACAACTTAAACAAATGTGGTAGGCTGAGGATTGCTGCCCAGGAATGCAGATATAAAGAACAATTCACAATAAAATATGTATTTGTAGCCAGTAAGGGGGGGGGGGGGAAGTTTTGACACATTTGCGTAAACAGGGAGTATAGGCTTTATCTTTGGACTGAGAGGATAGATTATTAGGGATAAAATCATTCTTGTATGATGAATTTTCCCAAGTTTTAAGGTTTTTTGGATAGGCCTCCAGGTTCCAGAGCTCCAAAGATAAAGCCTATACTCCCTGTTTACGCAAATGTGTCAAAACTTCCCCCCCCCCCCCCCCCTTAATGAGGAAATTACAGGGCTAGACATTAATTTATGCGTTATTGTCCTTTTTCTTCCTGGGAAGAACAGACATATGGATCCCTTGATGCAGTATAATGATTTATTTTTGTACCTGTTATAGTTTTATATCGCCTCGTATTATAGACAACTTTCCGTGGATATTGAAAGGATAAATTCTAAGATTAACAGTAACATCTTTTTTGTTATCCTCGAGGGGCTTAATGCCCGGGATAACATACCTGGTTTTAATTTCATTATTTTTCTTTTAATATTTGTGGAACGTTGCCTGTAATACGATGCTATGCATGATTTTCAGTAAGGCTGAGAACCGGTTCTAATCCAGTGGATAATAATCTGTTTCGAACCCATACTAGAAATGTTATTTTATATGAAAATTTTGTTTTCAGAGTTTTAGAATGGTGACTGTTCAGTCAACTGTAGATACGGGCCATGAGGTATTGTTTGTTTTATAAAGATAAATAAAAAAATCCATCAAATAAATGAAGGCTATTTACTTCAGGGTTGTATATTCTGCACAGGTTTCCCTGCTAAAGGGGGGGGGGGTGATAAAAATATATGAAAAGGGAAAAAATAAAGAGCTCTGAAAACATTTTTTCACCAGAAAAATATGTGGGAGGGGTAAAAAATGTATAAACCATGGAGTACTGGAAATATTTTTCTTTTTTTCCCCTTGTATGGGGGTAGAAATGAAATATTTTGCAGCAGGGGAAAAAATGAATCTTGTGCAGAATATACACCCCTGATTTACTTTAACATGCGGTCTGTCCATAATCTTGTGACGCTAAAAGTTGTAATTTATTGACTCGTTTTATAGAAAGCTTTCAGTGGATATTAAAATGAATAAATATAAGATTAAACCCAGTTTTATTTGTCAAACTATTGTACCTATATTGAAAATTAACTTTCAAATTTGAAATAAAACATTTTTAATTCTAGGATATGATCCATGATGCCCAGATGGATTTTTATGGAACTAGGCTAGCAACCTGTAGCTCTGATAGGATAGTCAAGATATTTGATGTCAAGGTAAGTTTATGGAACTAGGCTGGCAACCTTTAGCTCTGATAGGATAGTCAAGATATTTGATGTCAAGGTAAGTTTATGGAACTAGGCTGGCAACCTGTAGCTCTGATAGAATAGTCAAGATATTTGATGTTAAGGTAAGTTTATGGAACTAGGCTGGCAACCTGTAGCTCTGATAGGATAGTCAAGATATTTGATGTCAAGGTAAGTTTATGGAACCAGGCTGTGATTTTAACCTATTTTTTAAAATATGTAGCTGTTCGGGAAGTTCTTGACAATGGGTTATTTGGGATAAAAAGTATTGGAATGTCCTTCCGAGTTATTTTGTACATAGAGGAATTCCCTTTTACTTAAATGAGATCATATTTGATAACATAATGCTAAAAATATAAAACGATTAAGTTAGGTAGCCTGTAGGTATGATTTTATTGTCAATAAAATTTATGTTATTTTTTAGGATGGAACTCAGACCCTGGCAGCTGAATTAAGATCTCACGAAGGGCCTGTATGGCAAGTGGCCTGGGCTCATCCCAGGTAATCAAAAAAAATTTCCTTGAGGCTGGACCATTGAGGAGCCTATTGACCAATATCTGAGGACTAAATCGCCAACCTAAATTGGCGACAAAAATTCCTTTGTCATAATATCCACGTATACTATGTTCATTTCAGTACTATAACTTTAAATTCTACAAAAATAATCATTAAGAAAGTAGGTTTTAAGGTTTTCTGTTTAAATCAAAAAAAAACTTTGTATAGGATAAATGATTACGTTGTATTTTTCATGAAAGTTTCGTACAATTAATGTTGGTTTTAGGCTATTTTAAGACCCTTTCTTCAGAAATAAAGCCCCTCTAGATGCTTGGTTAAAGGCCCCATTTATTTTTAAAATGTCAATCAATGATTAAAGTATACCTAACTAATCTATTTTAATAAGTACCTAATTAGAAAAAGCTTAGGTATTAAAATTATTTTTATATTGAATATTTTTTGTTATAGGTTTGGAAATATTTTGGCCTCCTGCTCATATGACCGTCGTGTTATCATCTGGCAAGAGTCAAGTGGTCAGTGGTCAAGGATTTATGAATATACCAACCATGACTCCAGCGTTAATAGGTAGGTCTAGCTGCATTGTTAGTAGGACAGCTACTCCATAACTTAATAGGCCAGTAGGTATGGCATTACTCGTATAAAAATCTGGTAAAAGTCAAGTGGTTAAATATTTCGGAATATATAAACCACCACTTCTTACATTTTAGTTATTGAAGCTAAGATTTATCCTTTTGTGTGTACGTACCACTCTACCTACAGTCTACATCACTTATAGCTAGCAGTAGCTATATCTTTTAAGTGGTGTCTATGATCTTACACTAGATTTTTATATTATCTTTTAAAGAATGAACTTGTAGTGGATTAAAATACCTTACGACAATTTTTCCACTGTCATAATATCCACAAATACTATGCATCCAATAATATACTATCTTTTCTGCTATAAAACACTCGTTTCCAATATTATTTTGTTTTTGTTTTATTGATATCATCGTCCTTGTTTATTAAGTACCTAATTTTGTTCTGTGTTAGTGTTGCGTGGGCCCCGCATGAGCTGGGGTTGATCCTGGTGTGTGGGTCTAGTGACGGAGCCATCTCTGTGCTCACCTACGCGCACGCAAACAACTCCTGGGAGGCGGAGAAGATCAATAACGCACACACAATTGGTTGTAATAGCGTCAGCTGGTCTCAAGCATCTAATCAAAAAAGGTAAGGTTTTACTTAGGGAGAGAGAGAGCAATGGGCTGTTTATTACACTAGTCACTAATGTTTTATAATAAAGTTTTCTTATTCATTGACTTAACAACATTGGGGATTTTTATTGAATTTTTATTGGTTGGTTCATTTAGTTGATTGTCCTAACGTTTCAAACACTAATTGTAATGGCAATATAATTTTGTTTATCATCATTGGGGATGAACGTCAATTTATTGGCCATTGTATTCCATTTCGATCCATGTATAATACATTTACTTGTTCTTATTCTTAAATTAAAATTTCTTAAATGGCTATTTTGAATCTTGCATACACTATTACTGATTAAAGTATTTACAGGTTTGTATCTGGAGGATGTGACAGCCTGGTGAAGATCTGGAGGCAGGGTGAGGACGGACACTGGAACGAGGAGGCCAAGCTGGAGTCTCACAGTGACTGGGTCAGGGACACAGCATGGGCTCCCAGTCTTGGGCCATCCAAACAGGTAGAAAACACTTTTTTAAAAAGTAACAGGAAGTCTGTTTGTATTTGTTTAGCGAGGAATCTCGTTAACCGCTGAACCAATGTGGTTCGTGTATTTTGTTTAGTACATAGTAATTTACATATTATTCAAACTATTATTTTTTGATACCAGAAAATCTTTATAATAGCTTCTAACAGCTTTGTATTCAAAAGGCAGGAAAGTATCTTAAAAACGTCAAAACACCTAAAGCTGAAATTAAATTATCCTAAAATCATTACATTACCTAACTGAAGCTTACCTAATAAATCCAATCGGTTCAGTGGTCATTTAGATTATAAAAAAATCTTATGTCTTTTCAATAACATAAAAGGTTATAAACACTTTATCAATAACTAGCGGCTACGCCCCCTAGAGGCCTCTAGTGACACTTTAAATGTTTTTTTTTTTGTTAAAGTCTCTACCATACTTCTTTATGTTGCGTTCAAGTCTCTACGATACCTCTTTATGTTACGTTCATGTCTCTTAAATATTTTTTAAAAATGCGATTCTGTTGTGATTCCTCTTGGAAGGGTGGTGGTATCCTCCCACAAAATAGGTATAAACCTTCCCGGGACCTGTGAGAAGCTACACTGTTAAGGAGAACCCGCCCGGTTCAGCGGTTAGCGAGATCCTTCGGTACAGACACACAGACATACACACTTCCTGTTACTTTATTATAAGGATAGAAAGCATTTTATAAAGTATAATATTATATTAAGGTTATCGCCTCGTGTAGCCAGGATAGAAGAGTGATTATCTGGACCTGTAAAGAAGGAGGTGCTTGGATTCCTAAGTAAGTCGATCATATATTAATATCCAGGGGGGGGGGGGGCATTAGACTGTAAGTTATACTGGTCTACCATGTTAAGTAAACATGTTCTTTATATGACTGGCTTCAAAATTTTTGGAACTTTTTAAAATCTTGTTTGGAAGCTACAAAGTTTTTCCTTTAATTCTAAAATATGGCGACGCTGGTTTTCTCATCTTAATGCTTCAAGGGAGGGGGGTTTGACCTATTAGCGAAAACGGTGAGCATAGGCTTAATCTTAGGAGATAAAGGATATGTAAACCTCAATCCCCTCTCCCACCCCACCTCCCCCTTGATCATTAAGCAAATATTATTCAAACAGAACACTGTACATGTCTTTAGATTCAAGTAGTTACCTACTCTTTTATATTTAGGGTCTTGCACACCTTCGAGGATGTTGTGTGGCACGTTAGCTGGTCTGTCTGTGGAAATATTCTGGCCGTAAGTGGTGGTGATAATAAGGTAAGAGGATTTTATATCAGATGGGCTAGGTAACATTTTGAATTGCACTAATATTCTAACCAGTAGTAGTGGAAATATAAAGTGGATTTTCCTAGTAAATGGTTAGAATTATCATTTTGTTAGGTATTGGTGGATGTTTCATGTGATAGCTTAGGTAAGGTCAGTTAGTTGTAATATTCTAAGAGGATCTCCCATGTAGGTCAGGTACTGTTTTGTTAGCTGGTTTGTTTTTTTTTGGCAATATTCTGTCCATTAATAGTGGAAATATAAATTTAAAGATATTATTAATTTTTTTTTAGTTATAGGTTTATAAGATTAAGATAAAACCAACTTGATTTTTCAAAAATATTTTTTTCATTGGTTGATTTTCACTATTTCACTCATTAGGTGTATTTTTTTATTAGGATCATTTTAGGTAAACAACTTACAGAATTTTTTTTTTTAAAGCCGTAAGTTTTCTTAAACACTAATCTTGTCTCTATTTAGGTATCATTGTGGAAGGAGACCCTAAACGAGGAGTGGGTGTGTATTTCTGATGTTCAGAAGGGGGCGGGTGCTCAGGGGTAATACTAGTAACACCCCCACAGTCCCAGTTCAATGAGTCCTGGTTTTTTATCATACATTTACCTTCCTACCTATGCTTTTATATCAATTTTATAGCTTTTGAAATAATGAAAAATTTAAATTTGGGAGATTTTTTTTAGCATTAACTTGTTTTTCAATTAAAGTATTGGTTTCCTATCTCATTTTTGAATTTATTTTACTACTGTTATGAATCATGCTAATTTTGTTTTTATTTATTTATATGTAAAAATATAATAATGTGATTATTAAATATATATTTGTAATAGATTTTAATTTTTAGCAATATTTTATTTGGTCTTATTACAAAATGAATATTAGTATCAGATTTTTTTAAATTGTTACATTCTTTAAAATCAAATGAAAATAGAATCCTAATTTATTATATGAAGACCAATGAAATATGTGATGTAATTTTTGCAAGTTGCAGAAGTGTAAGAAATGTTGCATAGATATGTTGGTCGGCTACTGTGTCGGTCATGCGGTCTTGTCAAATATCAACAGGTATTCTTAATTTATATTTACTAGGGTCTCGCTCTATTCTCTAAGGGGTGAACGAGGGAGAATGTCTTTTCTATTCGGGCTTAATAATACCCAAACAAATACGCCCCTAGAGGCATCTAGGGGCACTTAAAGCAGAAGGAGTGATGAAATTGACTCTCCATCTTCGAGAAGAAGAAGAATGTTAAAAACATTTGGGTGGAGAGTATTTTTCATGGAGAGATTTCTCAGGAGAGTTAGAATTGGAGGTACTTTCACCCAAAATCTTCCCAGGACCTATGAGATGCTTCACTGTAAAGAAGAAGTATGGCAGTTAGCGCGATATTTGCTTTACAGACAGACATCATATTACTGTTATAAAGTAAAATCTAATTGTAGGTGAACCGTGGTTATTTGACTGAAGGTAGTGCTGTTATTGGATCCGAACAGGATAAAAATGACCCAGGTACAAGAAACCTTTGATTTTTATCTTTTTAGTAGTACATATACCTTGCTTTTTTTTATGATTCTAAAAATACTATAACATAATATTTTTTCAAAATGATTTGTACATATCTTACCTACTTCATCTACCTATCTTTAATTTTCTACTTAAAAATATAACCGTTTTGTTATTTATGATACCTACTTTCTTCTTATTTTTACTATTTAAAATTTAGGTTTTCAGGACAATCAAGAACGAATGAGTAAGCTAGTCGCGGAATTAAGAACTAAAGTGGAAAAAATCGTTCAGGCATAAAATCTTAGCTATGACATTCTGAATGCAATTGAAAGTTTATTCCTGTTTGTTTAAACTTAAAAAGTTAAAACCATAAATTTATTTTACAGTCCATGTTGACAAAGTAAAATTGTTAAGAGTTGGTGGTTAAATTGAACTGTACAAACTACAAATACTCAAAATTTATATAAATATTCACTATCATTTGATACCCCGAAAACTTTGGGTACTTTATTTGGCCTGCAAATATTTCTTTATGCATCGCCAATCTAAAGTTTGACATGTATTTTATTAAATATTCCTAGTCTAAATGTAAGTTTTTAAAATGTTAGGGTGGTGGCCAAAAAGCAATTGAAAGACATACAAGCAGGTAAAAATGTTTCCAGTATGAATTCAAAACCGATCAATATCCGGCGCATTAGAACTGGTCCTCAGCTATACTGAAAAATAATGTATTGCATCGTATTACAGACAATTTTCCGAAAATATTAAAATAAAAATCCTAAAATTTAAAGGTACCAGTTTTGTTATTTTGGCGTTATCCTCTTAGAAATTTTCAAAATTGAAAAAAATTCTAAGGATATTAGGTATCGTTATTTTTTTTAGAGGGAAATTAGTAGCTAGAGAAAGAATAAACCTACTTTTGGACCCTGGATCACCTTTTCTTGAATTATCACAAGTAAGTACATTTTGGACTCTTGAATTTCTTTTTCGTGAATTATCATAAGGAGGCATTTGTTAGTCCCTGGATCACCTATTCTTTAATTATCACAAGTATTTTTGAAGGGAAAAAAATTTATTAATATTCATTTCAATGTAACCTACTTTTAGTAATTCTCTATTTTTTTTTAAAGTTTTAAGATTTTAGTATAGACAGACAGACAAGCCCCCCCCCTCCCCCCCCCCTATAACTTTTATATAAGGCTTAATGATTTAGTTGGCTGGTTACAACCTGTATGGCAAGGAAGAGGTTCCAGCTGGCGGCATTATTACAGGTATTACATTTTTATTTCATACCAGGGACAAGGATTCTGACAAACAATTCTAAATGAAAATTTCCAAACCCACCCCCTCCCCCTTTTATCAACTTCTCTTTAGTTACAGCACAAAACAAGTTTTACATCAACAATACATTACAAAAATATCAAAATTTTTGGCAATTTCAAAAGAAATTAATTTGCTGTGGCCACATAAAAATCTAAAGGATACCATGCACAAACGAGTGCAAGTCATGTTAAACACATCCCACTACTAGTGTCAAGCATGTTTTGGGTAAAAAGTTAAATATGGTTAATGAACGGGGGGAAAAATCCGTTCAACTGCGGTTTAAAGAAAATGCTTGACATTACTGCAGAACATTACTTGCTTATAAGTTCCCTCTTTTCATCAGGTTGAATGTAGAATAGATCTGTGAAGAAACGGCGACGATTATTTTCTCTTTCTTTTTTCCAAATTAGACAATTTTTAATCATTTGAGAAAAACCTATTTAATTTTCTAAATAGAATAGACCTTATATGTATTTGCACCTGACTTTTGACCACCATGCCTAATTTTATCG
This sequence comes from Acartia tonsa, assembly GCF_053477335.1. Lineage (NCBI taxonomy): Eukaryota > Metazoa > Arthropoda > Copepoda > Calanoida > Acartiidae > Acartia > Acartia tonsa. The sequence goes on along the minus strand of NC_137269.1, from coordinate 44,212,471 downwards.
GTCTTATTATGTTCTTTAGTCATACTACACATAGCTTTACGAATGCTTTGTGTTAGAGACACCCCTTTTTTGATTTTTTTAGGTGTTGGGCGAGTGAGCGGAGTGCTGTGTATGATTGTTGCCAACGACGCCACCGTGAAGGGGGGCAGCTATTATCCAATTACCGTAACCAAACATTTAAGAGCTCAGAAAATTGCCCAGGAAAACAATTTGCCCTGTATTTACCTCGGTAAGTTTTAAACTTGTTGCAAATTATTAGTTTATTCTTATGACATAGAAAACATTATCGTCAATTAAGGTTGCTGACTTGGACATTACTTATTGGCCAGTTTGTTCATCAAGCAGGAGGGTATTGGGAAAGGGGGTAAAATGGGGTAGCGTCGTTATTTAGTCAGCTACAAGTTTCACTTTGTTAGAGTACTTGATAATCTGGTATAAGGTCCAAGTATTAAAAATAAATTTTTTTAGTTGACTCTGGTGGAGCTAACCTGCCAAGACAAGCTGATGTTTTCCCCGACAGAGAACATTTTGGAAGGATATTCTTCAACCAGGCCAATATGTCCAGAACTGGTATTTCACAGGTATTGTTAATAAAATGGATTTAGAATATTTTACGTGCATATTATGACAGGGGAAAAATTTTCGTCAATTGAGGTTGCTATTTTCCCAGCTATTTATTGGTCATAACGTAAATCCATTAGGAGGGGTGGGGTTGGGTTAAAGGGGGGTTTGTTATTTTAGCCCGCAAAAAGACACCCTTGTATTGTATTTTTTCATTTTTAACCATTTCCAATGTTGTCGGGTAAAAAATATGCTTGAGAAATAGAATTTGTTTAGGTATTTAAAAGAAATAATTTCAGCCCCCCTTGATTTTTTATTGTGCGTACCTGCATCCCCCATTCATTTACATTTGTCTTCCTTAATTTAGATAGCTGTTGTGATGGGTAGCTGCACAGCTGGTGGCGCTTATGTGCCCGCCATGGCCGATGAATCCATAATTGTCAAGAAACAGGGAACCATTTTCCTGGGAGGCCCTCCCCTAGTCAAGGCCGCCACAGGTTAAAAATTTTCTAGTTACTTTACAGTCTATTTTTATATATTTTGTGTCATTTCATCTTATGCCATATTTCTGCCGTCAATGTCTCTTGTTTATTTGATCTTCAGTACTTACAGGGAGGGAGAGGGCATTGGACTGTAAACTGTACACAAAGTATTAAGGGGGGGGTCCGTAATGACATCTATTCGTAAACCGTGAGCAAAATGGTCTAAATATTTAGCTAGACCCTTCAAACTTGGTATATAAGCCTAGTCCTATACATATTACATCTAAATGGCAAAAAAAATCCAAAATTTTTTATTTTAAGGTTAGGTTAGGTAAGAAAAACCCTGCGGAAATGGGGTTTTTAGGCTTTTTTGGTCTATTTTGATGTGGAAACTTACCTTAAATTGTTTTTTCTTAAAGTTTTAACTTAAATACACTGTGTCTATTCATATGGACATTATTTAAGATGATTCAACAAGTCTTGGACCGACCCCAGGGGGCTAGGTGGGTGGCCCGCAGGGTTTAAGTGCATTTTTCCCAATATATATGTTGTGAAACATCAAATTATAGGTTTTTTAGGTCAAGGAACTCAAATTCAGAGCTAAAATAAGCATTTGACTAATCTGAAGCTAGCCCCAGCGGGCTAGGTTGGTGGCCCGCAGGGGTTAAGTGCTTTTTTTCCAATGTATATCTTGTTATATATCTTTTAGGTAAAGAAACTCAAATTCTCAGCGAAAATTAGCATTAGACTTACATGAAGCTAACCCCCCCGGGCTAGGTTGGTTTTCTGCAGGGCTTAAGAGCATTTACCTAACCTCACCAAGAAACTTACTTATATTTTTACAGGTTTTTCTTGAATAAACTGTGTCTATTAATGAGGACTTTATTTAAGAAGATCCAGCAAGTTGGGGACTGACCCCAGCGGGCTAGGTGGGTGGCCCGCAGGGGTTAAGTGCATTTTTCCCAATATATATGTTGTGATACATCAAATGATAAGTTTTTTAGGTCAGTAACTCAATTTCAGAGCTAGAATTAGCATAAGATTAATCTGAAGCTAGCCCCAGCGAGCTAGGTCGGTAGCCCGCAGGGGTTAAATGCATTATTTTCCAATATACACCTTGTTATATATCAAAATATAGGTTTTTTAGGTCAAGAAACTCAAATTCAGAGCTAAAATTGGCATAAGACTTACTTGAAGCTGCACCTCGCGGGCTAGGTAGATTTTCCGCAGGGCTTATGTGCATTTTACCTAACCTAACCTAGAAACTTACTTATTCTTTTGGTTTTTTCCTTGAATAAACTGTTTCTATTAATGAGGACATTATTTTAGATAATCCAGCAAGTTGGGGACCGACCACAGTGGGCTAGGTGGGTGGCCCACAGAGGTGTAGTGCATTTTTTCTAAAGTATGTGTTGTCATACATCAAATTATACCTAGGTTTTTTAGGTCAAGAAACTCAAATTTTTATCCCAAATCATCGAAATCTGAAAAATCTTATTTTAGCTTCTTGACCTAACTAAAACTGTAGTTTGATGCAGTAAATACTTTTGAAAAATTTTAATTAACCCCCTGCAGGCCTTTCTTCTAGCCTCCTTGGGTCAGCCTCCTGTATGAAGATTCTTTTAAATGATGGCTTTAGGAATGAACACTGTGTATCTAAGTAAAACCTAGCCTGCCTGGGTCAGTCCCCGACTTGCTGGATCATCTTAAATAATGTTCTCATGAATAGACACAGTTTATTTATTTAAAAAACCTTTAAAAAAGTAAGATTCTAGGTTAGGATAGGTAAAATGCATTTAAGCCTTACAGGCAACCCCCCTAGCCCGCAGGGGCTAGCTTCAGATTAGTCTGATTCTATTATTAGCTCTAAATTTGAATTTCTGGACCTAAAAAACCTATAATTTTATGTATGAAAACACATACTTTTTAAAAATGCACCTAACCCCTGCGGGCCACCCACTTAGCCTGCTGGGATCGGTCCCCGACTTGCTTGATCATCTTAAATAATGTTCTCATAAATAGACACAGTTTATTCCAGAAAAAAAACCTACAAAAACAAGTAAGGTTCTAGGTTAGGTTAAGTTAGGTAAAATGCACTTAAGACTTGCAGGCAACCCACCTAGCCCGCTGGGGCTAGCTTCAGATTAGTCTGATACTTTTATTAGCTGTAAAGACCTAAAAAAACTATAATCTGATGTATGACAACACATACTTTTAAAAAAAATGCATTTAACCCCTGCGGGCCACCGACCTTGCCCACTGGGGCTAGCTTCAGATTGCTAATTCTAGCTCTGAAATTGAGTTACTGACCTAAAAAACTTATCATTTGATGTATCACAACATATATATTGGGAAAAATGCACTTAACCCCTGCGGGCCACCCACCTAGCCCGCTGGGGTCAGTCCCCAACTTACTGGATCATCTTAAATAAAGTCCTCATTAATAGACACAGTTTATTCAAGAAAAAAACCTGTAAAAATATAAGTAAGTTTCTAGGTTAGGTTAGGTAAATGCTCTTAAGCCCTGCAGAAAAGCAACCTAGCTGGGGGGGTTAGCTTCAGGTTAGTTTAATGCAAATTTGAGTTTCTTGACCTAAAAAACCTATATTTTGATATATAACAAGATATATATTGGAAAAAATGCACTTAACCCCTGCGGGCCACCAACCTAGACCGCTGGGGCTAGCTTCAGATTAGTCTAATGCTTATTTCAGCTCTGAATTTGAGTTCCTTGACCTAAAAAACCTATAATTTGATGTATCACAACATATATATTGGGAAAAATGCACTTAACCCCTGCGGGCCACCCACTTAGCCCCCTGGGGTCGGTCCAAGACTTGCTGATTCATCTTAAATAATGTCCATATGAATAGACACAGTGTAATTTAAGTTAAAACTTTAAGAAAAAACAATTTAAGGTAAGTTTCCACATCAAAATAGACCAAAAAAAGCCTTAAAACCCCATTTCCGCAGGGTTTTTCTTACCTAACCTTACCTTAAAATAAAAATTTTTGGATTTTTTTGCCATTTAGATGTAATACCTATAGGACTAGGCTTATATACCAAGTTTGAAGGGTCTAGCTAAATATTTAGACCATTTTGCTCACGGTTTACGAATAGATGTCATTACGGACCCCCCCCCCCCCCTTATTTTAACTTATTCGTTGGCTCAAAAACTTTGGGTACTTTAATGCAATTTTGATTGATTGGTTCCAAACTATTAGTCACGTGTCTAAACTTTTCAAGCAAAAATTTGAAAAGGGGTAATTTTGTTTATCATCATTGCATTGGTGATGTTTATCTATTGTCTTTTCCCATAAGATCCTTAAGTACTTAGCACAGTCCTTTAAAAAAAAAATATTTTTAGGTGAAGAAATTTCCGCAGAAGATCTAGGAGGAGCTGACTTGCATTGTTCTAGATCAGGTGTGACTGACCACTACGCCCTAGATGACCAGCATGCTTTGCACCTGGCCAGGTATAATTCCTAAACTACCTTAAACCACAAGTAGAGTGACAAGGCCATCTTTTAGTTTTTACTAGTAGCTATTCTCCAAGAGACATCTAGGGGATAAGATAGAGTCGACCCTACACCACTTTTAATTTTTTTTATTTGGGAGGGATTTTTCTGAAGTGCGATTTTCTTGGGAGAGTGGTGGTACCCTTCCTCAAAATAGCCACTTTATCAAGGATTACTCAAAACTTAATTGATGAGTATATAAAACTTAAAATTTAAATATTATTTAAATCATTGATGTGGTAAATTAGTTTTTTTTCCATTTCAAAATAAAGTTTTTGTTTTAACGTTTTTATTCTATTCTAGGCGTTCAGTTGCCAATCTTAATAGAATTAAGGTAATATTTTTTTCCCAGGCATAATGCAGTTCTATTTCTAAATTTAAATTTCTTTGGAGGTCCAACTTAAGAATTAAGGGAAGCTAAATAAGTGGGTTGAATGTCTGTTTGTCCTCCCCACAGAAGAAAAAAAACTATCTGATTTGTATATTTTTAGCAACCTGACTTCAACAGAAAGTTGTAAAAATTTATTTTTAAGAAGAAGAAAAACACATTTTTGATGCTTAATATAGGTTAGGTTAAACAAGGGTTATAAGAACCAATTAGAACTAGTTCCATGCATGGCCTGGGGGTAAAACAGGAATAATTTTAAAAAGGATAATTTGGCTGTTTGGAGGAAGAGAGAAAACTGTGAATTATATTGATACATAACTGAAGTTTAAAAACCTATTTTTCGTTTGTTGGCTTAAAAACTGTTGGTTCTTTATAAAGTTTTGACTTTTTGGTACTAACTAGGAGTGTTCGCACTTTGCTACCAATAAATTAATTTTAATAAAGGGTAACTTTTTTATTTAGGGGAGCACATCAGTTTATCGTCCGTTGTCTTATCCCTGTGTTTATACTTAAATATTTCAGCCCGCAGAAAGCACCATAGCCCCAGTGGAGGAGCCAGTACATGACATATCCGACCTGTACGGTATTGTCGGAGAGGACCTGAAGAAAACATTTGATATCAGAGAGGTTATTGCCAGGATTGTGGATGGGTCAAAGTTTGATGAGTTCAAAGCTAAATATGGAGAAACTTTAGTCTGTGGTGAGTTCACTTTAAATAAAGACCTTTTAAACTGCATGATAATTTCTTTTTAAAAATTTTCTCATGACTTTTTAGAATATTTACTTGTAACTGTACTTTTCTTTTTTGCTTTTTGGAATTTTTTTAATTCCGTCGCTTCTACATTTCAAACTAATTGAGACAATGCCACCTACAGTTTTTTGAACCACGTTATCTTATTCGTTGGGTCAAAAACTTTGAGTTCATATTTAATTTTGATTTTCATTTTTTTACAATTCATGGAAAATTGTCAACGGTATGTTACATTAAATAATTTTCACTACGGACCAGAACTGGTTCTTATTCAGCAGAAATTAATCCGTCTTGCAGCCTTACTGGAATAGTTTAATGTCTACTTGTTTTTCCATGGGTGTATATTCTAAACAAGATTCATTTTTTTCCCTCATAGTTTTTTCCAGCAAGGAAGGGGAAAAAATGGAAAAATATTTTCAGAACTCTTTAATTTATTCATATTATCCCCCCTCCCACATTTTCTTATAGTTTTTTTTTTCACCAAGGAGGGGAGAAAAATGCCAAAAAAAAATTCAGTTCTCTTAATTTTTGCATTTTTTTCCCCCAACCACAAATTTTGTTTTTTTTTATCCCCCCCCCCCCCCCCCTAGCAGGGTCAAATTTGCAGAATATACACCCCTGTGTTTTTCCTATTCTAACTTAGAATATTTTAATTTAGGTTTCTCACGTTTGTATGGGTACCCTGTAGGTATCCTGGCAAATAATGGTGTATTGTTTGCCGAATCTGCACTCAAAGGCACACATTTCATCGAACTTTGTTGTCAGAGAAAGATTCCCCTCCTTTTCCTACAAAATATTACAGGTACTGTTAATGCAATGAATAGTAGAATTGATATGTTATTACTTAGATGTTGCACCAGATTTTTATATTCTCTGATAAAGTGTACTCGCATTTTGCTAAAATAACGATACCCCTATCCATCCCCATCTCTTCTCCTACTAGATGATCAAACTGACCAATAAATGGTGTCTATAGTAGCAACCTAAATTGGAAGAAATTTGCATTAATTTTTTATTTAAATTAGCAAATATGCCCCTAGAGGCCTATGGGGGGATAAAATATTAGATCAAAAAAATTATGTTGGGAATTTTTTTCCAGGGGCGATTTCTTTTTGGAGAGTAGAGGTAACTTCCCCCAAAATAAATTTAAATATATCTCAGATCTTTAAGAAGCTTCACTGTAAAGGAGAATCATATGGGGATAGTGAGATCTATGGACATGATGATCCTGTTTTTTTAGGTTTCATGGTTGGGCGAGATGCGGAAGCTGGTGGTATTGCCAAGCATGGAGCCAAACTAGTGACAGCTGTTGCCTGTGCCAGTGTACCCAAACTCACAGTTATTGTGGGTAAGATAATTTGGGACGGGTCTGTTGCAGTGAGGGAGGGGTCATTGATCTGTGTATTACACTAGTCCCAAAAGTTTTATAAAAACGTTTTCTTATTCGTTGGCTTAACAACTTTGGGGCCTTTTTTTGAATTTTGATTCAATAAGTTGAGTGTCAAAACGTACCTCTTGCATTTATACTTCCAATTATTTGATGTTCAATGGCTAAGATCAGGGAGGGTTTGGGTATTGGGCCAGCTAATACACTAGTCCCCAAAATTTTATAATAATGTATTTATTTGTTGACTTAACAACTATGGAGACTTTTATTGAATTTCGATAGGTTTGCTTATGAAGTTGAGTGTCCAAACATTTTAACCACTAATTGTAATCTAGAGAGGGAATCATTTTGTGTATCATCATTAGGGATGTGCATCAATTTTTGGCCATTGTCTTATCCCTTTATCCCTGGACAAAAATCCATCCAACAATGATATTTATTGTATAGGTGGAAGTTATGGTGCTGGCAATTATGGCATGTGTGGTAGAGCTTATGATCCCAGGTAATCACCATAAAATATGGCCTTTTCACACAAAGTACCTTGTTGATCGAGCACTGGCTCCTATAACTTCCCTAAATTTTGGAAAAATATTAAATAAGGGAGGGGAGTGTAGTTTTTCACTTGTTTTACTGTAATCAGGTTAGGTTATATTGGGTAATGTGTAGGCTTGAATGCAATCTTTGTTATAACTTGGTGTTATGTTTTTAGAAGATTTTTCTGTTGAGGATTTCACTGATTTTTTTGTCAGATATGGAAATGTTAATAATATACCTAGGTATGATGTTTTAGTAACTCGTAACATGATTTTTCTTAGATTTTTGTACATGTGGCCAAACGCCCGTATTTCCGTGATGGGAGGTGAGCAGGCTGCTGGTGTCCTGGCTACTATCACTCAGGAACAAAGAAGAAGAGAGGGAAAAGAGGTAATTTTTGGTGAAGTTTATGGCGAAATGTTCTTGGAATCGATTATCTTCAATAATCTATGAACTTTAAAGGCTGTTACCTGCCAAACGGCTAAACATTTATTTTATGCCTGTACATCGTTTTAAGCATCATATTTAGGTTATAAGTATTCTGCCATAGCTAAGATCGAATAATTCACAGGGAGAGCTTAAATGAAGAAAACACACGTAAAAAAAAGTCTTTTTCTTGAATTAATGTGCGCTAAAAGATTAATGGGCATTTTTGAGAAATAGCTCTTTCAGATTATTTGTAGAAATATTTACGTTCTTTCATAGATTTTTGGAGATAATTGGTCCCAGGAACATTTTACCGTGAATTGCATCTGACCTATATAACTTATACCTACCAATTAAAACAAATAATGTTAAAATGCTTTCTTGTCATTGGTATGGCCCAGAAGTACATTTGAAACAAATATCTCAAATAAGTTTGTGGCCAAAGTAATTAAAAATAATTTTCTGTTCTATTGGCTCTAGACAGCACTATACTTAAATATCCCCTTCTTCCCACGGTCGTTGGGCTGTTTAATACACTAGTTCCCATATTTGGCTTAACAACTTTTATTGACTTTTTAATTGTTTGATTTAGTAAATTGGATTGTCCAAACGTTTTAATTACTAATTGAAGAGGTAATTTTGTGTATAATCATTTGGTATGTACATCAATTTATTATTTCAATAATATTCCTCTTTTAGTGGACAAAAGAAGAAGAGGACAAACTGAAAGCTCCAATAATCAAGATGTTTGAAGCAGAGGGTAACCCCTATTTTGCCTCTGCTAGGTTGTGGGACGACGGTGTTATTGATCCCATGGATACTAGAAGGTAAGTTCAACCTCCTTTTTATAAGGAGCGAAGATTCTTTACATGTCACCTCTAGCGGTTTGTATTTCTATATAACTGTCCTTAAATTTCTGACAAAAACACGTTAGCAAAGTGGGTGTGGGTTATGTGTTCTTAAGACTTAACAGGATTAGAACGCCAGAATTCGACATGCCAATTGCTTTATTGCGGTACAACGTGAATAAATGCCAGTCATTACATCTAAAAATCAACTATTTTACCTAGCTTTTTTCATCAAATAGGACAGAAAAACTTTTATTTTAACTTGTTGTTTGGATGCAATTAAATTATATATTTAATAAATGCTTTTATTTCAGAGTTCTTGGATTATCACTGAGCGCTGCTTTGAATGCTCCCATCCCGGATACCAAATTTGGAATATTCAGAATGTAAACTTAGCCAACAAAATTACGATAGCGCAGTGTGCTTCCATTTATTTGTTATTTTAGCCAATACTCATTGTTTCACGTGGGGTGATTTTCAGAAAAATCCCACATTTTTAGTAGAGCTTTTTAAAAAATCCAATAATAAGTATTTTTTTAGTCATAAATGAAAAATATTTTATATACATACAAGCAACAGTACCTTCATATCAAAAAAAGAAGATTAATTAAAACCATTGTTTAGTAACACATATCCTAATTTATTAGTATTTAATTTATTATCATATAAGGGGAGGGATATTCTTCTCAAGATATTTAGAAAAATCTCCCTTCTTCTTTGAACCAAGTGCCTTAGTCAATTTTAACCGTAGGTATTTACTTTTAATATTAAGGGTTAGGTACTCAAAAGATAACTGTGATTTGTTAGTTTGTGTTTTTGTAAAACTAGGTATAAATCGACTTATATTCAAAATCCTGTGAATGTGAAAAAGTCAATTTAAAATTTTTAAAGCAAAAAAAATTATTTATGACTACATTAACTCTTCTAATACTCAGTTATCTGTATTCATGTAACTAATTATTAATATTTGATATTGCATTAAAATTATTTTTTAATTGTATGTAATATTATTACAAATTGGTGCTATCTTATACTTTAATAAAAATTGTTATATTCTTTACTTCTTTTTTTTATTACTAGCGGTTATGCACCTAGTTGCCTCTAGGGGCACTCTAGGGAGGGGGAGTGGTTGAAGGGACGATGTTGACCCTGTACTTTCTATTAGATTGAAAAAGAAAAGGCTTAACAAAATTTCATTGGTGATTTCTCCATTTCAAGTGAAGGTACTGCGGTTTGAGAGATCGTAAGCTACAAGCATTCTTTTACATTCAAAAATATTAAGCTCAAATCCAACGGTAGAATAAAAGAACTTTCATTTATCTCAGTCTAAACAAATTTGTTCCAATTGTTTCAAAATTGGATAAATACAGACTCTTAAAAGATACATTTATGTTAAGGATTTGATTGCTTTGTTTATTATATTGTACCTCATTGACCAAGGAACTATTATGCCAAAAATCAGACTAATATGACCATTATACTTACTAAAGATTGCTGGACATTCTTGTTCTCCCTTTTAAGGATGTTGTCATCCTTGTTTTATTAAACCACGTTGACCAAAATGCATGAATAATTAAAGATTGTCATAGTTACACTATTATAACTTGACCGTAAATTGTATAACAACATTATACATTAATATTGAGTAATATCCTTTTTGTCAGTTAACCGTAAAACAGCACCCCCCCCCCCCTCATTCAATTTAATATTTAACTAGTATATTTGATACTAAAATAAAAATAATAAAATTTACACCTTTGAAGTATCAAACACTTTTTTTTAAAGAAAGGGGGGTGGTCAAAATGTCTTGAATTTATTAGGACCTGGATAGCCTGCATGTTACGTATAGGCACAGAAAAAAAACCTCCCTTAACTTATTTTAAAAGTAAGGGGGAGGGGATTAGTACTCAATAGGCCATTTCTTCTCTTATTATTTTACACCATTAGAAATTTGGAGTATAGTCCCTTTCGTTGGAACACCTCTTAAGGGGCGTTTCGTCTTATTTTCACAGTAGCTTTTGATAGGTTAGGTTAGGTGATTGACCCGCAGGGTTAGGCAATTGGCCCCACAGGGGCTAGAAATAGGGGCAAAGCTACTGAGAAAATACGACGAAACGCCTCTTAAGAGGCGTTGCCACGAAAGGGACTATACACGAGATTTGTATTTATCCCTGTCAGCTTTAGGTCTATTTTTAGTGGTTTGTCTAACCTCCTGAAAAGTTTTCTTTCGTCAACTTGGAGAAATGTGTGATTTTTTAAAATGAAAATTGGGCTAAGTTATCCCTCTCGAAAGCAAAGCCCCTACACAATTAATACGGGATAATTTTGTTTAGGGGGGGGGGGGGAGACTTGTGACTTAGATTCACTAAATAGGATTCTAACCATTATTTTATTAAACTACACCATCGTAACGGCATTAATTATTCATCTCATGAAAATTTTAGAAAAAATAGAGTAATGTTATAAGAATGGACAATTAACATAATCATAATACAGTAACAGGATGTCAGTGTACCGAAGGATCCGATCGGGTGTTTCTTACAGGGTAGCTACTCATGGTCCTGGGAAGGTTTATAATTATTTTTGGGGAAAGATACCTCTAGGAGCTAACCCTCTGTTTTTTAATACCTTAACTGATCTATTAATGAGTAAAATTATTGCATTCCATGAATAATACTAGAAAAATATAAGCCGTGATTCTATCAATATAATTAAATTAATGATTAGAGATATAAAATATGAAGTAAACTTCAAACAATTGTTAACTCTATATAAATTACATTATGATTGGGTTTTGCAGGGATCTAAAGGGATGAGACAATGGCCGATACATTTATGTATATGCCCAATGATGATACACAAATTCCCTCTCTGTATTTTACAATTAATGGTAGAATCTTGGGACACTCAACTCAATGAACCAACCAATAAAAACACATTAAAAGTCGCCAAGGTTGTTAAGCAAACTAATAAAAAATGTTAATATAAAACTTTGGGGACTAGTGTAATAAACAGCCCAATATCCCCTCCCTCCCTGCTAAGATTATGATTAAATTACGTACATTTGTTGGTATCAACCAAAACTGTTTCAGTTTGTATTAGATTTAGTTAAATAATATGTGTCTACATATATTCAACCTATCCTATTATATAAAGTAATAATGATTTTTGTCTGAAACTTAAGATCTCGATAACTACTTACCCGTTTGAGTGATCTATTTTAGGTAAGTTTACATAGGACCTCTAATGGTTTTAGGCTATTGGGATGGTTTTAAGCCATTTTTCAAATCCCTATCTTCTCCTTCGAATACAGGGCCCCTAGATACTAGTTGAGTAGCCGCCAGTTATATATATGTATACTTAAGTAATAGGATGTATGTATTTCCGACAAAAAAAAATCATTTAACTTACCCCCCAGGGAGTAAGTGAGGGGACAATGGGCAATTAATTCAATTTAAGAGGGTTCGCTGAAAAGCAATGAAAACCAGATTTATCAAGAAAATTTTACCAAAATTGTAAAGGGATCATGGTAACCTAATTTAGACCAAAATTAGTTCTAAGAAAAAAATTATTTACTTAAAAATTAAATTATCAACACATCACAATGTAGTAAACATTCTGTAATTAATCACTAGAAAAATCTTGTTTAGAAATACCTCAACCCTTCTCATATATTTATAACTGACACGTAAATTCAAGCGGTTCTTAGATTATTTAATACATAAATATCACAGTAGCGTTTCTATACATGAAATGACATTTTCTTGGGAAAAAATATTTGTTAAAACCAGCCATTAATAACAAATTTTTCTGTTTGCATATTCAAAACTAGCTCAGCTAGTTAGCGGGGCATTGATGCGCAAGTACCCAAAGTCAGTTAGAATCTGCTGTATTCGTGCACATTCCCTTTAAGCCAGTATCCAAAGTAAAAATTGAATATTCGATCCATTGTCCCCTCCCTTACTCCTTGTTACCCCCTCTGTATAAAAATTATAAAAATAAAAGGTAACCAACAAATTTTGAGCCAATGGAAAAGATCACGTGGTTATATAACTTTGGGTACCAGTCCTGCAACCGCCTAATCACTGATATGCAGACAGGCTGACACAAACACTTAAAGCGCCGCTACTCTTTAAAAAATAAGAAACGAACTCTTTATCTAAAGTTTTACTATGTTAGAATAATCTATATATTATTACTTGGATGTTGCACCAGATTTTTATGTACTCTGGTAAAGTAATACTCACAGCTGGCTAAATTAACGATTCTTCCCATCCACCCCTTTACCCCATCACCTCCCCTCCTACTGTATGAACAAACTGGCCAATAAATGAGGCCTATATTAGCAATCTAAATTGACGACAAATATTTCCCTGTCAATATATCCACTTATATCCTACTAGCGGCTACGCTCTTCTAGGGGCCATTCCCCCAAAATAGTTTTAAACCTTCCCAGAATCCATGAGAATCTACTATATCGGTTAAGCTGTTAGCGAGATCCTTCAGGACAAACAGACAAACATCCGGTTATTTTTTGATAAAAATATCCATAGATAAAAAACAAAAATGGCTAAAAAGCTGTTTGTTTCTCGTCCTAATTCATCGAAGGATGGTAGGCCTAATTCTGCATCCAAGGATGGTAGGTCTAATTTTGGGAGCCATGAAGGGCGTGAAGATCCAAAATCTAATGATCAAGGTAATCTATAATATTTACAAAGTAGAACCATGTCTGTCTGTCTAAAGATCTCAGAACCACTGAACCGATTGGGCTCTACTCTTTAGGGAATATGCGTACTGGTCCTGTGATGGTTTTAAGCTATTTTCTTTGCGGGTGGGACTACCCCCCCCCAAAAAAAAAAAATTTTTTTTTACTTCTTTTTAAATTTAAATGCAAAAAATTGGATAGATCAAACGTAGTTCATTACCTTTTGGGGCAAAGCCCCTAGAGGCTAGGTGCGAAGCCGCAACTATATCGTATTGCTCTACCATCTTCGATTAATTTTCAACTTTTAGGGAAGCTAGTTTTCTTAATTTTTTATTATATCTTGTTCGATATCCAATTCTTATATAAAAGTAACAGTATGTCTTTTTGTGTCAACCGAAGGATCTTGCTAACAGCTAAACCAATACGATTCTGCTTTACAGTGTAGCTTCTCATAAGTCATGGGATGGTTCAGGGGTGTCCAAGCTTTTTATTTTGGGGGGGGTAAAAATATTTTAGGGGGGGGTAATTCGTGTTTGGGGGGGGTAAAATGGCGCGCGAATCGCGCCGCAAATTTTTTTACCCCCCCCCCAAAATTTATACCCCGGGGGTAAAATTTGCTTGGGGGGTGTAATTACCCCCCCTGAAATCTGTTGGCAGGGGTAAATTTAGTTTACCTCCCCCCCCCCCCAAAATTTACCCCCGGGGTAAAATTTTTTGGGGGGGTAATTTAAATTTTATTAAATATATAGTATTAAAAATGCGCGCGAAGCGCGCAAAAATTTTTTTTATTAGAGATTTTTTTATTTTGGGGGGGTATTTACCCCCCCAAAATTGTTTGGGGGGGGTAAATACCCCCTCCTTAATGGTATTTTTAAGGGTAGGGGTAAATTTTGAATGGGGGGGGGGGGGGGGTAAAATGAGAAAAATTTTGGGGGTGCCTACGGTACGATGCTGTGAGTATTGGTGCAAAAAATATGACGTAACAAAAAAAATTAGCTAATGAGAGGCCGTTATTGACCAATGGTAAAATTATAGTGGCCTCTCATTGGCTAATTTTTTTTGTTACGTCATATTTTTCGCACCAATACTCACAGCATCCTACGGCACCCCCAAAATCGTTTGGGGGGGGGGGGTAATCGTCCCATTACCCCCCCCCCCCCTTGGACGCCTATGGGAAGGTTTATAACTATTAAAAAGGGGGTTACCATCACGCTCCCAAGAGATGTCTTCTCTAAAAAATCCTCCCTCCCCAACATGCCTCTAGGGTCCTATTTGCTCGTGATAAATTATGGAAAAGAAAAATCTGTAGATCAAAATTATTGTTGGAAAAGTTTGGACATTCTTAGTTTATACAACCAAATCAAGATTTGCTAAATGTCAACTAATAAGATAACGTGTTTTTTATATAAAAGAAATTGAAGTCTAATATCCTTTCTCTTCAGAAGGGATATCCTAACCACCCCAAAGTAAGAAAAAGGAAGGTAGGTTGTGCTTAAATTCCGTAAAGGTGTGAGTTTTAAGGCTTAAAAACAGTAGAAGAACATTAGAGTAAAACACTAGAGGGAGAAAGGGTTAAATAACTGTATCTCCCCATAGCAACCGCCTTGTGCAAGCTTTCTATTGAGTCATTGAAAATCAACAAATGGTGTCGCTTATATTAACACAGCCAAGTAACAGAAAATAATTTAGAAGCAGACGAAAGAAAGAGATCTTTTAAAAAGGAAGGGAGGTAGTTGTCTGTTTATACATCTATGATGTAACTCTTTTAGAAGAACGATATTATTCACTAAATATTTATTCCTTATTGAATAGAGAGAACCATAGACAAAAATTTGTATTTATATTTAGTGAATATTATCATTCTACTACTATTTTTAAGCCTTAAAACACACCTTTACTGAATTTTAGCCCAACCTACTCCTCCCTTTGTAAATTTGATGAAACAAAATTTTTAAGAATAATTTTTAGAAGAACTAAGCAAGAACGATAAAAGACCAAGTTCTACACGTAAATCAAGGGCATCTACAGTAAAGGTAAGCAACACAATAAAAACCAGAATATTTTATATTTAAGACAAGAATTATCCGTTCATGAAGGAACATTAACTCAATAAGCTTTAATAAGAATATCAAATATTTTACTAATGTCAAACTGACACAAATAACGTATACATTTAAATCTATTTTACCAATCGATATAATGATTACTTGGATGTTGCACCAGATTTTCATAAACTTTAATAAAGTGAAAGTCCCAGCTGGCTAAAATAACTATAACCCCCACTTGTTAATTGCACTAAGAGGCCTCTAAGGGCGTAGCTGCTAGTAAAAAATATAGGGTGAACGTTTGATCAAGACAGCTACCGCCAGACGCCTAAAATTGGAATCCCACGAAGGAGAAAAAGAAACGAAAAAAGGATGTTGGCAAAGGTAGGCTGTAAAACATTATGCCTCTAGGGGCACTTTAAAGAAGAGGTGGAGGAGAAGGTTTGCCCACCAACTTAAATATTAGTATTTTAGATTTTTTTGGGGGGGGTATAATGTGCGGTTACTCTTGGAAGAGTGTGGGTACGCTCCCCCAAAATAGATAAAAAACAATCTTTTCTTAAATTTTATGGCCTATATCTAGATTATATAGACAAAGACATAAATTCGACACATGTTGACAAAATACACAAATAAGATTCGTCATAGACGTTTATTTCCCATATAGTTCTGTCATACATCTTGATGCAATTATGCAAGCCCTTTTGTAAATGTTTAAAACTAGAAGTTAGTCTGTAATAAAAGTTGTTGCAAATACAGTGCTGGATCTTTAAATCATTTCAATGGTGCGCCAAATCGGGGTGCGCCGAATTTCAGCCAATCACAGCGCGGCATTTCGTAAAATGCTGTGCTCTCATTGGTGGAAAGTTGGCTCACCCCGATTTGGCGCACCATTAAAATGATTTAAAGATCCAGCTCAGATATACAATAATAATTTTTTGCATATACCCTCAGGTTTGGAGAGGGAATATGTGGGATGTGGTCGACAAGACAGATGTTGTCATCAGTCATCACTTCGAAACAAGATCAGGGATGTTTAACAATGTTGAATGAAGGGCTTGGCCGCCGCGCGTCAGATGCCGCGTGTCAGCCGCCGCACGTCAGCCGCCTGTAAGACTCAGGAAAATCAACCTTTTACAGGTTTAAAAATAAGCTGGAAGTCTGAAACCTGACCGAAATATGTCAAACCCTGTTTTTTTAAATTTTAAGCAGTCAAATGAGATTAGGTTTGAGGCTTGGCGCGGCTGCCGAGTCCTGGTTGAATATTACCTTTTATAGTTAATTACCTCATTGGCCATAAAGGATAGGGATTAATTTTAAGGGTTAAGTTCCCACGCAGATTCAGACAAAGGCAAAAACTACTATCCTCTGGGGGGGGGGGAGGGGGGTTAAGTGCTTGATGTTCACTAGAAGGAAAAGCACAAAATAACTTTTGTGATTAGTGGATGGAGGGCTTTTCAAAGAAAATTTAATATGTCACTTTAATAAACATCATATGATACAGGATAAAGTTCTGAGAACAACTCTTAGGCATATTATAGATAATAATAAGACCAAACAAAATTTGAAACAAGGTCTTAATTATTATTATTATTTGATTCTTTATTTGTCTTAATTATTTACATAAAAATTTACATCTGAATTATAAGAGTTATTATAACAATATTTATTTAAAACTAATCCAAGATATTCTCTTATATAAAAAAAAGTGTCAGTTGATTGTAAAGCAGAAGTAAAGAAAAAGAGAGAGAAAATTGCCGGTTAACATAAAAAGTGTACATTTAAATTATAAATTTTATGACTAATTCAACACAATATAATATCTTCTCAAAATATGTCAAATTTATACCAAAAAAAAAGAACTTTAAAATGTGCCAGAAGGAAAAATAAGCGTCATTGAGTTAAAGTCTTAAAAAGTAATCAAATACAAAATCCTTATTTAAAAGTAGCAGGATGTCTACGTGTGAATGTTTGTCTGTCTGTACCGAAGAATCTCGTCCAACCCAAGCTAAACGGCCCCTAGAAAAAAATACCCCCCTAACAAATTTTTTTTACCTTACAAAAAAAATTTGCCGTCTATCTTGAAAAGCTGTTAAAAAAATCACATTTCCCCCTTAGTGTTGGTGAATGACGGACGTACAAACAAAGTGAATAATAAAGTAGCTTCGCTACAAAAAATAAGAAATAAAAAAATAACAATGATACAAAAATAAATTATCTGTAATCTGTAATATAGAGAGTTAATCATCTACATACTCTTTCTCTTGGTTTTATCCGTTGGTGAGTAAATCATTATATAAAAGTAACAGGATCTTTGTGTGTCTGTCTATCTGTACTGAAGGATCTTGCTAACTGTTTTGCTTTACAGTATAGCTTCTCATAGGTCCTGGGAAAGTTTATAACTATTTTGGTGGGTGGTCCGTAACATCGTTAATTTAATCATGTTAGAATTGTCCTATGGATTTCAAACTTAGTATGATGATTTCCATATCAGATATTGATTCCCAGGACAACAAGGTACAATAAAATAAGCAAAGCATCTCTATAATTAAATTTAAAAACAAAAATTTAGTTTAAACTTACAAATTAATGTTTTTCTTATTATTGTTTGTCCTTCCTTCTGATTTTAGAGCTTCGATTTTTATGGATGTTTTCATCCTTGTTTATATTATAGAAGTGTTTCAACTGACCTCTCCCACCCACTTCTACTTCACCAAGGCCATGAAGAATTTGTTCGATGACCAACCAGAGGTTAATTCTTTAGCTGCGTTGCTACTGTATAATTCTTTCTTGGGGTATAGTCCCTTTCGTGACAACGCCTCTTAAGGAGCGTTTCGTCTTATTTTCACAGTAGCTTTTGATGGTTATTTGACAGTTATTTTAGGTTATGTTAAGTTGGGTTAGGTGTTTTTCCCGCAGGGTTAGGCAATTTGCCCCGAAGAATTAGAGCCACCCTGAAGGGGCTAGAAAGAGGGGGAAAGCTACTATAAAAATACGACGATACGCCCCTCAAAAGGCGTTGTCACGAAAGGGACTATACCCCTTTCTCTTTAGTAGTTTAGTCATTCATGAATTATCACTTGGTATATCGAAGTAGAACAATGTCTGTTTGTCCGCCTGTTAATTGCAAGACAAATGGGCCTCAACTCTTAGCTTTATGTTTTACCTCTTATTACACAATTATATTAGTGGAAAAACATGTAAAATTAAAGCAAATTATTGAATAACTCTGTCAATTCAAATATTGAATCTTTTCTACATACATATGTCAATTACTGTAATTAGGTTTACTGTTGTTAATTAATCTGTTATTTAGCTGTTTATTAAAGCTTTCATGTGAGGGAGGGAAAATTGGAGTGTGAATTATGCTTGTACATAAGTTATAAAAAAAACAGTTGCTTAAAATCTTAATTGATTGGTACAAACAAGGAGTGCCCAAAGAGCTTAACTCCATTAATTGTAATCTACACAAGGTCTATTTTTGTTTATCATAATTGGGGATGTTTAAATGTCTTATCCCTTAAGAACCCTGGGAATAATCATTCTTTTGTATAGGTGACAGATACTCGAGAATTCTGGAAGTTTATTGAGAAACAAATGATTGATGGGTTATACCCAGAATTTTGGTATCATGATGGGGATATAAGGTAATAGAAATACAGGCGCGTGCGCAGAGTTTGCCAATGGGGCATGCAAAAGGCACCCAAATGTTTTCACCATCGATGTGCTTAAGGATTTTTTTCAGGGGGGGGGGGGGGTGAAACTTTAGTGGATGAAAAAAAGGGAAGACAGGCCGTTCCATTTTCCATTTTAGGGTAGGTGTTGACACCCACCCTCTGTCCGCTTATTATTTTATACTCCTATGGGGAGAAATTAGTTTCTCAGCTTTTATAAGAAATAGATGCCTGTATTTTTTGTGAAGATCTCTTTGGCCAAAAACATCATTCTCTTTAACTCACTCTTCCGACTGTAGAAATTGCAAATAATTATTTAGGTTTATAAACTCCGCTACCCATATATGTTGCCATCCTTGATTTTTTAAAAAAGTTATAGAACTAAATTTAAACTTGAAAACTACAAAATTTTGAAATTTATATAATTTTGCATTCAAAGAAATAAAAGAAAAACAAGAATAGTTATCTATCGCATCATAATATAGACAGCTTTCCGCGGATATTAAATTGAAAAATTTTAAGATTTAACAAAACTGTTTTTAATTATTTATAGTCCCAAAATATCTAGACATACAGACGGACATTGAGAAGATCAAGAGACAAAGAAATATATCTAGCTCCTATAGCAGCCAAGTAAAGGACGGATGCGATATAGAGTAGAATATTCAACTGTATATCTTGGAATGTTTATTACACTAGTTTCCAAAGTTTTATATTAACCCTTAACGATCGGGGGGGGGGGGGGGGCGTTGAACGCCCCCCCATCCGGTTTTTTCTTTCTCATTTTCTGTGTGTGAAAGATAAAGAGCCCAAACTGCGTGACTTTTTAAGTATGGGTATGACACATAACTGAGAGTTGGAATTTTTTTAATATCTCCATCCTGGCGGGCACAGGATGCCAGCAAACCTGGCAGGGTGATCCAGGTAAAGAGCAAAAATATTTTTTTGACTTAAATAAAGTAGTATATTCTCATATGAAATACAGGTGTTAAAGTCAATTTCCGGTTCCAGGTATGATCCTGCAGGTCCAGATCCTCCAGGTCTCCAGAAATCTTTAAAAGGCTCCTGTGACCGCAATTTTTGACTTAGAGACTTCAAATTTTAAACTTAAGCTTTCTTACATGTCTACATAACGTATTAAAATTTCATAAAGATCCGCCGCCGTTTTCCCGCCGTCCGCCGACTGCGGCGGCTGGCAGCTGCCAAGTACAGCTGCGGCCGCTGAAATTTATGTTTTGATATTTCTAATATAAAATTTAAATAAAGATAAACATTTTCTGTAAAATCATTGTTTTTCTAGCTTCAAAAATAAGAAAATTACAGCCGTTTGGAATTTTATAGTAAAAAAGGACCTAAAAACAAAGGTTGTTAAATAAAGGGGTGAAGGAAGCGAAAATTGACTTTGACTCACTTAAGGTCGGAAATTCATTATCAAGCAGAGGACTTGCACAAAATTTTTTAGCCCTCTAGCTCTAATAGGAACTGATTAAGGTGCAGCAAGGGGCCCGACTGTAAACGGTTAAGATTTTCTTATTCGTTATCTTAAAAACTTTGGAAACTTTTATTGAATTTGATTAGTTGGTTAATTAAGTAGTGTTCAAACTTTTCAACCAATAATTTTAATCTACAGGAGGAGAAATTTTGCGTTTCATCCTCAGGGATGCTATAGATCAATTTATCGGCCATTGTCTTATCCTGAGATACTCAGTAGTAGAACTGTATACCTTAGATAGTAACCAAGAAAATCTTGAAACTGCACAAACAAACAATCGGAAATATAGAGTAGTTGCCCCATTAAAATTTATATAATTTTGCTTTTTAAGATATAAAAGAAGATAAAAGTTTGGGACAAAACTGCATTTCTTTACAGGGAGAGAGGGGACATTTGGCTGTTTATTACACTAGTCCCAAATGTTTTATAATAACATTTTCTTATTCGTTAACTTTACTACTTTGGGGATTTTTAATAAATTTTTATTGGTTGGTTTATTTAGTTGAGTGTTTCAACCACTAATTGTAATCAACAGAAGGGTAATTTTGTGCATCATCAATGGGGATGTAAATCAATTTATCGGCTAATGTCGTATCCCTTTAAATCCCTGATTTCTTTAACTTTTCTTTATCAAACTTTTGATTGTGTGTTTTTCGTTAGCAAACCTACTCTACAAGTTTCATCTTATTTGTTGGTTTAAATGTGGAAGGGAGGAGACATAGACTGTAAAAAGTACTGGTGCCCAAAGTTTGATAAACATTTCTCCGATGAGTTGGCTCAACAACTTTGGGAACTTTTATTAATTCTTGGTTGGTTGTTTAAACTTTTGTGCAAACTTTTCTACAATGATTTCAATTTAAAGAGAGGGTATTTTTTTCCATTTTGTGCATTAACGAAAAATTTCAGCCGTTAATCTTAAATAACAACCAATAAAAACATGTATTTCCTTAAACCTCTTAACGTATCAGACAGCCGGACATTGAAAAATATAGAGTAGGTATCTTCGGAACTAAATAGTGTTATAAACTTAAAGAACTTCGCAGCAGTTAACAAAAATTGGACAGAACATCATGTACCAAAAAGCTTCGCTAATATATAATTGATTGAATCCTGTTTTTGTTTAGCCAAGTTGATTGTCCCAGAAACGAGAATGGAAGCCTACCCTGCAGGACATGTTCATTTTAAATATTTTATATTGTTATAGGATTTAAAATGAATCCTACCATCCTTTTAATATAGTAACAGGATCTCTTTGTGTCTGTATTAAAAGAACTTGTCAACCAATAAACCGATATTGTTCTGTTTTACAGTGTAGCTTCTCATAGGTAAGTGGAAGGTTTGTAACTATTTTAGGGGTGGGTATCACCACAGAAAAAAAACCACTAAAAAAAATTCTTATTAGATAAAAAATAAAAATGAAGGGTGGACAACCATCCTGCCTCCCCCCTCCTCTCCCGAATAAAAAAATTCTTTCCTTTTTTCCTTTTCAATTTAAAAACTAAGGCCTCAAGGCCACCTACAGGCCTTCAGGGGCGTAGCCGCTATTTTTAATACAAAGTAGAATGATGTCTGTCCGTCTGTCTGTTCGTCTGTCTGTCTGTCTGTCCGTCTGTCTGTCCGTCTGTCTCTCCATCTGTCCGTCTGTCTATCCGTCTGTCTGTCTGTCTGTCTGTCTGTCTGTCTGTCTGTCTGTCCGTCTGTCTGTCAGTCTGTCAGTCTGTCTGTCCGTCTGTCTGTCTGTCTGTCTGTCCGTCTGTCTGTCCGTCTGTCTGTCCGTCTGTCTGTCTGTCTGTTCGTCTGTCTGTCCGTCTGTCTGTCTGTCTGTCTGTCCGTCTGTCTGTCTGTCTGTCCGTCTGTCCGTCTGTCCGTCTGTCCGTCTGTCCGTCTGTCCGTCTGTCCGTCTGTCCGTCTGTCCGTCTGTCTGTCCGTCCATCCGTCCCTCGATAACCACTGCACTGAACCGATCAGATTCTACACTTCAGGGAATATACCTACTGGTCCTGAGGTGGTTTTGGACTATTAAAAATCCCCCTACCAATTTTATTTTTAGTCAGTTTGAATTAAATGTACCATTTGACTTAATTATCAGCCCCCCCTACAGGCGCGTGCACTGGTTTTTGAGGGGTGTAATGCACATCCTTAATGAACATAATATGGTTATGCAGACTTCACCCTCTAGATAAAAATATTCTGTATGAAAACAAACTTCTTGGAGTCCCGAGGTATTTTTCAGAGATCTTAATGGATAAGACAATGGTCAATAAATTGATGTATTTCCACAATGAGTACTAGTGGTTGAAACGTTTGGACACTCAACTATAACGCAACAAATTTAAAATTCAATAAAAGTCCACAATATTGTAAAAAACGCTATTATAAAACTTTTGGGACTAGTGTAATAAACAGCCCATTGTCCCCTACATCTCTAGGTATTTTTAATCCTAATCGATTATCGTTGGATTAACAAATTAGGAGACTTTTATTGAATTTTGATTGATTGGTTTATTAAGTTGAGTGTCTCCATGTTCAACCACTAATTGTAAATTTTGTGTATCATCTTTGGGGATGTGCATCAATTTATTGGCCATTGTCTTATCCCTTCAGATCTCTGCAATTACTTCCAATAGAGAAATAAAGAGAAAGAAGGGGGAAAAAGGGGGCCAGGCATGAAAGAGAAAGAAAAGAAAGAGAAGAACTACTAATTTTTTAGCTTAAATATTGTACGAATAAAATGAAAAATTTGCCCTCTTATACCATTTTTAATCAAAAAACATTGCTGGATTGTTCTTCCACTGTTATCCTCTTGGCTGATTTAGAAGGTGTACCTCTATGTTTCTAGGAAAGAGAAAGAAAATACTTTACATTGTACGTACAAATGAAAAAAAATTTTCACGATAAAATTCACTCAAGAAATACATTATCTTAAGAAATTCCACTGCACTGTTTTCAGCTGATTTGTACATATTTTAACCAATAACATGAAAGGCTTGTTCTTCATCTGTTATCCAATTAGCTGATTTAGAGAGTGTATCTATTGATTATATCTATTATCTACAGGTTGAGACAACTAAGAGTGACAAATACAAGCTGCAAAGTACATCCCATCTTTCAGCACCTCCAGGCCAGTGGACATATAAATACACCCAGTGGCGTGCACAGGGTTTTGCCAACGAGGTGCGCGAATATTGTGTAACAGTATTGGAGATGTACAAAAATTTTATCGGCAATTGTTTTGATCCCTGTATTCTATGTTCATTTAATCTGCAGGCCTCTTGCTGGCACCATTACTCCCAAGATATTGAGGATACATCTGACTTTTTCCCGGATTTTAGGTAAGCAATTTATCCAGGGCTTGGCAGCCGCGCACCAGCCGTCTTTAAGCCTACGGGAAATCAACTGTAAGTATAAACCTGACCCAAATATGGCAATCCCTCTTTTTTCAAAGCATAAAATTTTAAGGTTGACGCGCGACTGCCGAGCCCTCATTTTATCTAATGACAAATTTACTGTATAATAGTTTGTGGCCGTCTGTAATCTGTTATACTCTAACTCTGATGGCCCGATTTTTCTCACTAACCCTTCAATATATATTTAAATTTTTGTAGAAAAGAAATTTATATGAGTAAACTACATAAATATTTATTGGGATATGACGAGCAAAATTCTCTTTCAATTGCATATAAGGAGAAAACGTATTTTTTAATATGTTATGTCAAATAAAGTTTAGAGGAGCCCCGCAGGTTTTTAACCCCCAGTTCATAGTGTTTTTTGAATTGTATAAAGGAGAGGAGAGGATGGTTAAAATATATGTTTCGGTGAAGGCAGCATTTGTTAGTCTTATAGAATTATATCAAAGTATCAGGATATGAACATGTCTGTCTGTCTGTGTGTACTGAAGGATATCGCTAACCGTTGAACCTAGTATATAGTTCTCCTTTACAAGTAGGATCTCTTAGGTCCTTGAAAGATTTATAAATAGAAAAAATATTTTTAAAACTAAACTTATTTTTTTCTAAAACTGTTACTGAAAGTAAGGGGTATCAACTTTTATCTCCCCCCCCCCCCCCTTCTCTTCTCAAGTGCCTATTAAACCCTCTAGGTGCATATCCGATAGTGAAAATATAGATTAACAGTAATAAAATTTAAGGAATCTTACATCAATAACAGCTTGGTCTTACTCAACTGCAAAAAATATGGAATCTTCACAAAGTGAAATTGTTGGACAGGTGATTCAAATTTATTTTACAGTTCCTCAGATATGTAAATGAGCAAGGATGGAAACAGCCATAAAAGCAAACAAACCAAATGAACACTTGTAAAAACTTGTTGTAAAAATGCAGGATTTTGTTTAAAGACATACTTAGATTTTGGGCTTGATTAATGGGATGCTTTGCTAAACAATCTGTACCTGTTTTCCCTAGGAATCATTTTTACATATATCAGATGAATAGGACAGTTAAATCATACAAAACATTGTTGTCAAAAATGTTTAAAAAATTAGCTTTGAAACTATGGACATTTTGGTAACCATAATAGAGTACCAAAACTTTCAAGATCGTACCTAACTGTCAGTGGAATCCCAATCCCAAGTTTAAAATCAATAGAACAATTCTAACATGCATAGATTAACAAAAAAAGCTGACCGAGACAGACAGCCATACGGAATTAGTGCAGACCCTAATTACAGAAAAGCCATGCTTTTAAAAATTTAATATTCATTTTCTTTTTTGTTGAATGCACCAGGACCAGATTTTGACAAACATCATAATAATTCTTAATCGCCTTGTGTTATAGACAGTTTTTCATGAATAACAAAATAAAAAAATTAAAACCAGTTTTGTTAGCACCAAGAGGCCGAAAGCCCGAACTAACAAAGCTTTTAATAATTTTATTATTTTTATTTTAATATTTGTGGAAATTTCTCTGTAATGCGATGCAATGATTTCAGTATAGCTGAGAACTGGTTCTAATCCAGCAGATATTAATCGGTTTCAAATCCATACTAGAAATCAATTTTCAGCTTGAAAGTTATTCTGGCAACGGAGCTACTCAACAATTACACCCGTTCAACAAACATAGGTCTTATAAAATAGTTCATGAACTAAAGGTAAAGTAATCTTATAAAACCAAATTTTGTACTTTAATTTTTCTAAATATGTAAATTAATAAAAAGCAAATACAAAGGGAGAGGTCATTTTCTAGTAAATCCCGTAAAGGTGTGTGTTATAAGGCCTAAAAATAGTAGTAGAACGATAAGGTGCTCTATATATTTGTATTCCCTATTGAATAGAACAATAGGGAAGAAATTTTTTTTTTTTTTTTTGATAACCGTACCTGGAATATCTGAAATTTCTATCAAACGCTTTGTTTGGCTCAAACTGACACAAATAAAAAAAAATATAATTATAATAAATCAACCTGTAAAGAATGACTTCTTCCTTTGTTTAATGGTATAGATTGTTCTTAACCTTTACCTTGTACCTATAGAAAACATTATTATTATAATTATATTTTTTTTTAATTTTTGTCAGTTTGAGCCAAACAAAGCGTTTGATAGAAATTTCGTATTTTTTTTAGATAATCCAGGTACGGTTATCAAAAAAAAAAAAAAAATTTCCCTATTGTTCTATTCAATAGGGAATACATATATCTAGAGCACCTTATCGTTCTACTACTATTTTTAGGCCTTATAACACACACCTTTACGGGATTTACTAGAAAATGACCTCTCCCTTTATATTTTTACTTGTAAACAAATACTTTTGATTTAAGTTTTAAAAAGAAAAAGTAAAAAAATATTATAGTGCCTCTAAAAAAAATACAAATGACCAATGATAGGCCAATACTCAGACTAAATTACCAATGGCAGTTCAGTTTACATTTTAATTGACCGGATATCCGGCAGGACACCAGATATTGAGACAATCCAGTCAGATATCCGGCAATATAATCTATAATACAAAGTAGAACGATGTCTGTCTGTCCGTCTGACCGTCTGTCTGTCTGTCCCTTAAGATCTCGGTAACCACTGAACCGATCGGATTCTACTCTTCAGGGTATCTACCTATTGGTCCTGTGGTGGTTTTAAGCTATTTTCTCGGGGGGTGGGACACCCCCAACCCCCCCAAAAACCAAAAAATCCCCCCCCATTTTTTTTTTTTTTTTTTTTTGAAGGAGTTTCCATGGTCCTTTATGGTCTCTCGCAATAATTTTTTTTTATCACCTCTTGGGCAAAGCCCCTAGAGGCTAGGGGCGAAGCCGCTAGTATTTTATATTATACAACGAAAATCCCTGTTAAAAAATTATTGGTACTTTATAGCAATAAGTAAAAAACTCTTCATTACATATTGATGGTCTTATGGACGTATAGACAGACTTAATTCTTAAATTCTAACTTTTTTATATATGAAAACTCCCTATAAGGAAGAAAACTTTGTTTTGCTACTTCAATATTCGGATATCCGGTAACATTTTGGATTCTAGATATCCAGTATTAGAAATCAGCTAGATATCTGGTATTAAAAATCAGCCAGATATTCGGAATCAGAAATCAGCTGGATATCCGGTATTGAAATCAGCCGGATATCTAGTATCTGGCTCAATATGTATCCGGTCTGACCCTGATGAATAATAAAATTTAGGAAAGTCTATGGATAAGCCGGGAAAGCAGAGCAGTTATGGTTGACTTCACTGTTTATAATGCCAACATTAACCTTTTCTGTGTGGTTAATTTTCTTTTTGAATTTCCACCTACAGGGGGTAAGTATTATGAACACAAAGTATTAAGATGTCTGTCTATCTATCTGTCGATTTGTCTGTCTGACTTTAAAGTCTGTAATACTCTGATAAATATTTTCTTTTTGAAAGTATTTATATTAGGATGTTTGTCTATCTCTATGTCTGTTTCACATTTATCTATTAGATATAATTATTCTTGTTATTAGGAGTGTAAAGCTATTTAAATATGTCAGCTTGACATAATTATCCTTGTTACTAGTAGTATTAGCCTCGGCCTTTTATAAGACTGTAAAGTTATTTAGATATGTCAGCTGGAAATAATTATTCTTGTTACTAGGAGTATTAGCCTCAGCCTTTTACAAGACTGTAAAGCTATCAAGATATGTCAGCTGGATATAATTTTTCTTGTTACTATTAGTATTAGCCGCAGCCTCTTACAAGACTGTAAAGCTATTTAAATATGTCAGCTGGACATAATTATCCTTGTTACTAGGAGTATTAGCCTCGGCCTTTTATAAGACTGTAAAGTTATTGAGATATGTCATCTGGATATAATTATTCTTGTTACTAAGAGTATTAGCCTCAGCCTCTTACAAGACTGTAAAGTTATTGAGATATGTCAACTGGATATAATTATTTTTGTTACTGAGAGTATTAGCCTCAGCCTCTTACAAGACTGTAAAGTTATTGAGATATGTCAGCTGGATATAATTATCCTTGTTACTAGGAGTATTAGCCTCAGCCTCTTACAAGACTGCAAAGTTATTGAGATATGTCAGCTGGATATAATTATTCGGATCATGGAAAGAAAACAAAGTCATTCCTTAATAAGGACAGAAGTCACCTTCCTAGGAAGGACATAAGTAGCCTTCCTTAAGTGACAATTTGTTAGATGAAGGGCATAAATTGCCTCCCTTAACAAAGATTTTGCAAGATTGAGGACATAAGTAGCCTCCCTTCACCTCACAAAACCAAGCTTTTTGGTCCTTCACATAGCAAAATCTTGCACAAAATTGGTTTTTGGTCCATCACATAGCAAATTCTTGCAAAACATAGCAAATTCTTGCAAAACATAGCAAATTCTTGCAAAACATAGCAAATTCTTGCAAAACATAGCAAATTCTTGCAAAACATAGCAAATTATTGCAAAACTTAGCTTTTCTGTCCTTATTATAGCAAAAAATTGCAAAACATAGCTTTTTGGTCCTTCACATAGCAAAATCTTGCATAAAATAGCTTTTTGGTCCATCACATAGCAAATTCTTGCAAAACATAGCAAAATCTTGCAAAACATAGCAAATTCTTGGAAAACTTAGCTATTCTGTCCTTCACATAGCAAATTCTTGCAAAACATAGCAAATTCTTGCAAAACATAGCAAATTCTTGCAAAACATACCAAATTCTTGCAAAACATAGCAAATTCTTGCAAAACATAGCAAATTCTTGCAAAACATAGCAAATTCTTGCAAAACATAGCAAATTCTTGGAAAACTTAGCTTTTTTGTCCTTCACATAGCAAATTCTTGCAAAACATAGCAAATTCTTGCAAAACATAGCAAATTCTTGCAAAACATAGCAAATTCTTACAAAACATAGCAAATTCTTGCAAAACATAGCAAATTCTTGCAAAACATAGCAAATTCTTGCAAAACATAGCAAATTATTGGAAAACTTAGCTTTTTAGTCCTTCACATAGCAAATTCTTGCAAAATATAGCATTTATGTCCTTTACATAGCTAAATCTTTCAAAATGCAGCTTTTCTGTCCTAAACATAGCTAAATGTTGCAAAATGTAGCATATTCTTGCTAATTAGACCACCCATTCCTGGGATCTTAAGCTTCAGACAGGAAAACCTTACTGTTTGGTTATTGAATTGACAGGATTTCAGAACAATGATATTAATTTTGATGTTTAATAACTCTGAATTTTTTCATCCATTTAAAATAGCCAGCTTTTTGTTAATAAATGTGAAAACTAAAAATGCTTTAAAATTTAATGATCTACTAGCTGCTCTGCCCCTAGAGACCTCTAAGTGGGAGGGGGAGAGGAAGGGAGGGGGGAAAGTTTATTCACCTTATTCTTTATTTCAGTCTTAAAAAGAAAAAAAATATGAAAGAATTTATTTTTTGAGGGGGGGGGTTGTTTAATTTTTACTAGGGGTAAATTCTCCTGGGAGGGTGGTACCCTCCCCCAAAATAGCTATAACCTATCCCAGAACTAATAAGAAGCTAAACTAAGTACAGAACCCTATTAGTTCAGAAGTTAACAAGATATACATACAGATAGACAGACACAGATCCTGTTACTTTTATTATAAGGATAGTAAAATATATGTTCTTGTGTAAAAGCTAGCTTTTCAAAATAAGAAGAAAAAACTTGACACATCATGCCGTCCGCTGTTGCGAAGTATGGTCTATGAAGATTAGAGTGGGTCAATTTTCAAAGTTTTTTTTTTAATTTTGAATTCATTACAATGGATTTATTATTACTTGGATCTTACACGAGATTTGCATGTTCTATAATAAAGTGAACTCTCTAGTGGGCTAAAATAACGATCTCCCCCACCCAATTCTTTTAACCTATTCCCTCCCCTCTTACTGGATAAATCGCCCACCAAATAAAATCGAAGAGAAATTGCAACCAAAATTTTCTCCTGTTATAATATCAACGTAAATCAATACAGAACTTAGCAACTTAATTTGGCGACAACTTTTTTATGTAATTCTATGTCAATAAGATAGTGTGCTTATCAATTCCAAAATTGAGCCACCCTTATGACTTTTGACCCAACACGACCAGGGGTTGGTTAATTACCAATACTAAAATCTAATCACACAAAGTTTTGAAATTAAGAAATATTCTAATTTATTTTTTGGTATTAAGTAACATGAATACTAAAAAAATTCATAATCCCTTATAAGTTTTCAACATTTATATTTAATTGTAAAAAATTTCGAAAATTAACATATCTTTAGCTCTGTTATTGGTCATCCCCCCATATTTAATAGTATTATAATTTTCGCTTTATGACTCCTTGTGAATACGTCATAAACCTTACATCAAAGCTCCTTGCAATTCGAATATGCTGGGGTTCTTGGATCGAGTCCCTTTATCACCGATTCGTAATTTCGACGGGTAAATTTTCGCCACAATCGAGGGAATTTCGAAAAAACATTCGTCCCAAAAAATAAAGAAGTTTCGGGTGTGGAGTATTATTTTAGAAAACCTGAAGGGCCGAATATTTTAACTTATATCCTTTGAAAATGGCAAATTTTTTGACAATCTGTTCTCAAATTTCTATCCTTGTTTTAATACTTTTTCGAAGAGGACTTATAAGGACTTTATTCGAAAATGTATGACTTTTCTGTTTGATTGCATTGACGTAAAGATCCTAAAGTTATCCCTTCTATAAGTTATGATTAGTGGTTGAATCGTTAATGGACAAGACACTCATTTTAATGTACCAACCAATAAAAATTCAATTATATTTCCCTACGATTAAGCCCACGAAAAAGAAAACGTTACT
This sequence comes from Acartia tonsa, assembly GCF_053477335.1. Taxonomy (NCBI): domain Eukaryota; kingdom Metazoa; phylum Arthropoda; class Copepoda; order Calanoida; family Acartiidae; genus Acartia; species Acartia tonsa. The sequence continues at coordinate 44,181,395 of NC_137269.1, read as the reverse complement.
ATAAAACTTTGGAGACCGGTGTAATAAGCAGCTCAATGTACACTCACTCCTTGGATTATTACACAGTACCCAAAGTTTTATCTTAACAATTTCTCATTTATGTGCTTAACATTTTGGAGACTTTTTATTTAATTAATTATGTAAATTGATTTATCATCCATTGTGTTATCCCTTTTAATTCCTGATTTTGGCGTGATTTTTATGTGACGGCATGGGTCAAAAATGTTTAACATCAAAGACAATTTATAAATATAGAATATGTAATATAAAAGATTTTAAGAAAAAAAAATAATCAGGGACCACTGAACCGATATGGTTCACTTTTATAGTGTAGCTTCTTACAGGACATGGGTAGGTTTATTGCTATTCTAGGGAAGGGTACCACCGTCCTCCTAAGATAAATCGTTCCTTGAAAAAAATAACCCTTTGAAAAATCGAATGAAAAATGGGGGAGGAGTAATTTGTTTTATACTTTTTCATTTTAAAAATAATACAAAAATAGAAGGGTTGAATTCAAACCACATCCACCTGGAGACCTCTAGGAGCGTAGCCGATAGTTTAAAATAAAACACCAACAGGCAACAATAAATCAAAATTCTTACAAATCTAAGCATACATAGTCTATGGTCTTTGTGTGTGTTCCGACCCATGCCGTAAACGCCCAACTAGCCACCTAGCCAAACAGTTTTTTTTTACTTATTTCTTTATTATCAAAAGCTATCTTTTTTTTAAAAATATTTTTTTACTATGCTATTATAGTAATTGTATGGTTCTTTTACAATTTATCTTCGTATGAGACCAATAAAGGTTTAAAGCTATTTGGGGGAAGAGTACTACCACATTCTTAAGATAAATTGCCCTAGAAAAATGAAATAAAAATTAGGGTGGGGAGACTTTCCCCTCTTTCCATTAATATGTCTCTAGCATAGCAGTTAGTTGATCATTAAATTTAAAAGCCTTTTTAGTTTTCACATTTAGTGACAAAAAGCTGGCTATTTTAAATGGATGAAAAAATTCAGAGTTATAAAACATCAAAATTAATATCATTGTTCTGAAATCCTGTCAATTCAATAACCAAACAGTAAGGTTTTCCTGTCTGAAGCTTAAGATCCCAGGAATGGGTGGTCTAAATAGCAAGAATATGCTACATTTTGCAACATTTAGCTATGTTTAGGACAGAAAAGCTGCATTTTGAAAGATTTACCTATGTAAAGGACATAAATGCTATGTTTTGCAAGAATTTGCTATGTGAAGGACAAAAAAGCTAAGTTTTCCAATAATTTGCTATGTTTTGCAAGAATTAGCTATGTTTTGCAAGAATTTGCTATGTTTTGCAAGAATTTGCTATGTTTTGCAAGAATTTGCTATTTTTTGCAAGAATTTGCTATGTTTTGCAAGAATTTGCTATGTGAAGGACAGAAAAGCTAAGTTTTCCAAGAATTTGCTATGTTTTGCAAGAATTTGCTATGTTTTGCAAGAATTTGCTATGTTTTGCAAGAATTTGCTATGTTTTGCAAGAATTTGCTATGTTTTGCAAGAATTTGCTATGTTTTGCAAGAATTTGCTATGTTTTGCAAGAATTTGCTATGTTTTGCAAGAATTTGCTATGTTTTGCAAGAATTTGCTATGTTTTGCAAGAATTTGCTATGTTTTGCAAGAATTTGCTATGTTTTGCAAGAATTTGCTATGTTTTGCAAGAATTTGCTATGTTTTGCAAGAATTTGCTATGTTTTGCAAGAATTTGCTATGTGAAGGACAAAAATGCTATGTTTTGTGAGGTTTTGCTATGTGAAGGAAAGAGAAGCTATGTTTTGCAAGATGAAGGACATAAGCAGCCTTCCTAATGTAAGAATTTGTTAGACAAAGGACATAAGTCACCTCCCTTAAGTTAGATTTTGTTAGATGAAGGACATAAGTAGCCTTCCTTAGACCAATTTCCAGTGACTTCTGTCCTAATTAGGAATGACTTTGTTTTCTTTCCATGATCCAATTATTCTTGTTACTAGGAGTATTAGCCTCAGCCTCTTATAAGACTGTAAAGTTCTTAAGATACGTCAACTGAATATAATTATCCTTGTTACTAGGAGTATTAGCCTCAGCCTCTTACAAGACTGTAAAGTTATTGAAATATGTCAGCTGAATATAATTATCATTGTTATTAGGAGTATTAGCCTTAGCCTCTTACAAGACTGTAAAGTTATTGAGATATGTCAGCTGGATATAATTATCATTGTTACTAGGAGTATTAGCCTCAGCCTCTTATAAGACTGTAAAGTTATAGATATATGTATATTAGCTGGATATAATTATTCTTGTTACTAGTAGTATTAGCCTCAGCTTTTTACAAGCCTCTTACAACACTGTAAAGTTATTGAAATATGTCAGCTGATTATAATTAACCTTGTTACTAGGAGTATTAGCCTCAGCCTCTTACAAAACTGTAAAGCTATTGAGATATATCAACTGGATTTAATTATCCTTGTTACTAGGAGTATTAGCCTCAGCCTCTTACAAGTCTATAAAGTTATTAAGATATATCATCTGGATATAATTATACTTGTTACTAGGAGTATTAGCCTCAGTCTCTTACGAGACTGTAAAGTTATAAAGATATGTCAGCTAGATATAATTATCCTTGTTACTAGGAGTATTAGCCTCAGCCTCTTACAAAACTGTAAAGCTATTGAGATATGTCAGCTGGACTGATTTCACTGTCCTAGCCTGTGAGGTAATATTAGCATTTTCAGGGATGCAAGGTCATTGGGGGATAAATTACAATGATTTATTTATTATCAAATAATTCTTCTTTTTTCTGGATAGATCATCTTATTATTAGTTAAATGACTCAATTTTCTTATTCTTTTCTAAAACAATTACATGTATGGGGGGAGTGAACATAGACCCCTAACAATTAATTTTTTTTAGGGGGGGGGGGGAACTATATTTTGATGAAAAAGTGTTAAAAATTAACCTAATATGTTAAGAATAAGTTCTTTTAACAAAAGTGCAAACTGCCTAAAAGAATCTTTGGTGGGTTTGAGAATTTTTTTCTTTAAACATAATCTATTTATGTGATAAATTATCGGTTGTTGAATATGAAACAAGTAAATGAATAATTATATATAAATTTAAGATTGTATATGGATTGTTCATACTTTACTTCATCATTGAGGAAATTCTCGAGATCTTTAATCTGGGTTGTCTATATTTCAGGTTAAACTATATATTTTCAGTTGCAGAGGTATCTCTATAAACTAGGATATATTCTAACGTCTGTCAGTCCGTCTGTCGTTCCTTCAATAAAAATACAAACAAACTTTCTGCATGAGCAGCTTTAATACATACTAGCGGGTACGCCCTAGAGGCCTATTAGGTCCCTTGAGGCTGGAGGGAAGTCGACTCATACTTTCAATCAGTTTTAAAAAGAAAAAGTTTCAAAAAATTTTCGTGGACACTGGACAGGTCATTTTTTTTAGAGGCGATTTCTCTTGTGAGGGTGGTGGTGGTACCCTTCTTCAAAATAGTTATAAACCTTCCCAGGACCTTTGAGAAGCTGTCCTGTAAAGAAGAACCATATCGGTTCAGTGATTAGCGAGATCCTTCGGTACACACACACAGACAGCCACACAGAGATCCTGTTACTTTGTTATAAGGATACAAAAAGTCATAACTTTTTAACAAAATATTATGGTATAAAAAAACAAGGATGACAATATCCAAAGTAGCAAAGCACAAAACTTTGACTTGTCTTCTACTTATAGCTAGGAATTGAAAGATAACTCCGCTGCTAAAATTTTTAATTTAGATCATTATGGAACTGTTTTGATATTGCTCTGATAGCCGTCTCCATCTTTAATAACACTGTTAATCTCTACTTATATTTTGAGGTAAACACAAGTTTTTTTTTAAAAAATAGGATGACAACATCCATAAAATCGAAGCTCTAAAAACGGTGGACAACCAAACATTAACACTTGAAGAGTGTCAGACCTGAATAAGAAGATTATCAATGCTTAAGTTTAAACAAAATTATAAGTAATTTTGTTGCAAAAACTTAACTTTAAGGACAAACATACATGTTTAAGACTTGATTATAAAGATGCTTCGCTTATAACATTGTACCCTGTGGTAATAGGAATCAGTATTCCAAAAATCATATGATTAGGATAATTATAAAATGTGAAATTTGTTGTCCTAAAAGTAAACAATTAGCGTGTTTTAACGGACTTTCTGCTATTAGTCTATAATACAAAGTAGTACAATGTCTGTCTGTCTGAACCTCAAGATCTCGGTACTGGCTCAGTGTTATGCTTCTTAGGGAATAAAGATAATGGTCCTAGGTTGTTTCAAGCTATTTCTTTGAGGAGCGGTACACCTTTTCAATTTTTTTAAAACAAAACCAAATAAGTGGTAACATGTGATTTATTCTCAATCAATTTTAGAGCTTCGTCCTTAGAGGCTAGAGGTGAAGCCACTTGAATCCTAAAAATTAAAGGCTTTATGGTGGCTCTGCTTCTGATTTCAGTTGGCAAAGCTTTTTATCTATAATACAAAGTAGAACGATGTCTGTTTGTTTGTCTGTCTGTTTGTAGCGAAGGATCTCGCTAACCGCTGAACCGATAGGGTTCTCCTTTACAGGGTAGCTTCTCATAGGTCCCGGGAAGGTTTATAACTATTTTCTTGACCCCCAACCCCCCCAAAAAATGAAAAATACCCCCCCCCCCAAAAAAAAAAAAAATTCCTTTTAGTTTAAATTAAAATAGTGGGGTTGACTTCCCCCCCCCCCCAAAAAAAAAAAATTTTATTCCCCCCCACAAAATAAAAAAAAATTCCTTTAAATCTATAATACGAAAAATTTGTTTGATCAAACCTCTTGGGGTAAAGCCACTAGAGGCTAGGGGCGAAGCCGCTAGTATTTCTTTATAGAACAAGTCTATATAATCAATCCATAAATTGGACCAACAAGAAAACATTGTTGGAACAATCCTACCATATTATTGTTTAGATTAGACAGAATATTGTGACTAATTGTGACTAATGGTATTAAATCTATTTATTATAGTCTCAATACACTATGGATAAACTGATGGCTACTCCAGAAAAATTTGTTGATTTTCAAGATGTTGCTTCTGCTTATGAAAGCTTTAGGAATGAGCTCAAAAATACATTTTCCAGTATGAATTCCAAACTAATTAATATACCCTGGATCGGTTCTCAGCCATAAGAAAAATCATGTATAGCATCGTATTACAGACAATTTTCCACAAATATTAAAATAAAATTAATAAAATTTAAACTAGGTATGTTAGCCTCGGGGCTTTCAAAGCTAGTTTTATCTCATAATTTTTAATTATTATATCCGCGGAAAGCTCTCCATAATACGATATGAGATGGGGAAACTGGAAAAAAACCTCTCCGTGGTAATATAAAAAATACAGTACTTTTTAAATATAAGCAGACAAACTAATACTAACAGTTAACCCCCTAGAAGGCTTCTGAGGTTGGGAGGTGGGGGGAGGTTGATTTAAATTGCCCTAGTGATGATTTCTCTTCGAAGGTTGGAGATGTACTCCCCCAAAAATTCTCTAGACCTTTAAGAAGCTTCACTGTAAAAGAGAGTGTATGCAGTGGTCCAGATCCCACGCTACAGACAAAAAAAAGCTTACTACTTTGTGTGTTATTTTTGAGCTTATTATTTGATTAGATCTGGAATGGCTATCTGTGTATTTTTTGCTTGGATAAAATTATTTAAATTTACTTCATTCAACAAAACAATGAGCCAATTAGAGAAAACTTTGGCAAAGTAACAAATTTTGTCCTTATCTATAATACAAAGTAGAATGATGTCTGTCTGTCCCTCTGAAGCTTAAGATTTCATTTACCGCGGTTACTGATTGTGCTATACTCTTCAGAGAATATAGCTACTGATCCTGAGGTGGTTTTAAGCTATTTTCTTTGGGGGTGGGACACAATTACATATTACTAATATATTAAGGTGTACAGGAGAGGTACTAGAGTTTGGGGTCATGTTTATGATTATATTTCTTGCATATGGGCAGGTATAGTACACAAATTAGGAGTACAGCTGCTATATACCAAGGTAGTGTCCGAAGGCTGAATGTCGCTTGAAAAATTTGACTGCAGAGATTTTCTTTTGTAATATATATAATAAATATTTTTGGTAATAAACTTTTATTTATCTCAATTCAAAAAGTTAAATTCATGTTGTCAAAACATTGTTATTTCAGCTTAATTTATCCATATTAGAAACATTTCATTTATAATTAACTTCTTATTTTAAAATGAGTGTTTTCTCGTGTGTGTTGTGAGTCATACTATGGCATTAGCTGGAAGTAAAAGGATTTGTCTTGAGGCGTATTTTTAACACAGATAAAAAGACAAACTAACCAACTAACAATTACTAATCATTAATTTATATTTTTAGATGGGGTTACACTTATTTGGAACACAATTGAATTCATTTAGCAGGTTTTAAATAGAGACAGAGACAAGACAGAGACAAGACAGAGACAAGACAGAGACAAGACAGAGACAAGACAGAGACAAGACAGAGACAAGACAGAGACAGGATAGAGACAAGACAGAGACAAGACAGAGACAAGACAGAGACAAGACAGAGACAAGACAGAGACAAGACAGAGACAAGACAGAGACAAGACAGAGACAAGACAGAGACAAGACAGAGACAAGACAGAGGCAAGACAGAGACAAGACAGAGACAAGACAGAGACAAGACAGAGACAAGACAGAGACAAGACAGAGACAAGACAGGGACAAGACAGTGACAAGACAGAGACAAGACAAAGGTGTGTACGATACCATAATTTTCATTTTAGTTTAACATCTTCATTGTTGACCCTGTTCAGACTTATACTTGGAGATTTTGACTTTAGGTAAATATATTTTTAGTGGCGCAGCTACTCTATATCCCTGTAATGTTTATACATCATAAAGTTAATTAAAATGCGTAGAATAAGAAAAAAGGAAATAAGAAAGAGCTAGAGCTAACTTGGATAAAAGTTCCTGTTTAAAAATCATTTAAAAAAAGTAACAGAATCTATTTGTGTCTGTGTTTGTGTGTACCAAAGGATCTTGTTAATCACAGAACCGATATGGTTCTCCTTTACAGGGTAGCTTCTCATAGGTTCTGGGAAGTTTATAAGTATTTTGGAAGAGGGTACCAAAACTCTCCAAAGATGAATAGCAATATAAAAAATTTACCTCCGCCTAAATGATTTTTAGATTTTTCTTCTTAAATTTACAATTTAATGTGGGGGGGGGGGGTGTAACTCCTAGTATTATATAAAGAGATATAAGAATGAAAGTAACATCATTTTCATTAGTACATGATTAAAAGGACAATACCAAATTTCTTGTTTCAGAGCAATGGATACCGCCAGCCCCTATTTGGGCAGAGTATTCTTTGTTGTCTATGTTCTCTTTGTATTCTTCTATCTCCTCAACATGTTTCTAGCCATCATTAATGATACCTACAGTCAGGTTAGCATGGAGCTCTACAACTCTATCGTTGTACCTCTATTAGTTTTGTTTAATATGTTTCATTTAAATTTTGTTCGTGAACGGTTTTTTTTAAAAATTTTTACTAAGCACAAAAGTTTACTCGAAGTCGATACTGCTGTTTTGCTATCTCAATTATCATGTATCTAATTATTAAACAAAAAATTTTTAAAATATATTTATTCAATTGTTTACCATGCTACATTTAAAGTGATAAGGAACAAATTTTCCATTGAAATTAAATGTTTTATTTGCTATTTGTTTTTGTTTTCTTAAATTTCATGTCTAGGTATCATGATGATTTTTATAACCAATGTATTATTAAAATTTTGTGGAGGGTAAAAATCTGGGGTTTTAAAGTTTGATTGGAGTAAATACACCCCCCCCCCCCCGGACTTATATCCATGTATATACATTCAGGTGAAGGAAGATGGGGAAAAAGATTTGGACAATTTGGAGCTAGCTGACTATTTTGCTAATGGATACAACAATGTTATTGGTCAGGGAAGTTAAAATTGTAAAGGTGTATATAAAACTAAAATACCTGGATTTTTTGTAGCTTTTACTGGATATTAGATTCTTAATCCAGACTTTTGTTTGTAGTTATTTTGCAGCCCTCTAGAGGAAAATGGTGCAAAACTACAAAATCAATTCTTTAAACATATAGATAATTAAATATTTGTTTCTTTTCTAGTTTTTCATTTGTTACTTATTTCATTTCAAAATATCCAAATTGACAAACCCCAAACTGTCCCAGTTTTGAGCAAGACGATTCCAGTTACGTCATATACGTTTCGAGAAAGAAAAGGGGAAGGGGGGAAGAAAATCTCTTAAAAAGAGATGGGAGAAAAGGGAAGAGATTTTCTTCCCCCCTTCCCTTTTTATATGACGTCACAGGAATCGTCTTGCTCAAAACTGGGACAGTTTGGGGTTTGTCTCCAAATTCTCTTAATTTTTGTAGAAACTTAGTATAATAAGGTACCCTTGTAGGTTAAGGAGCTTTCTTTAGGTCTATAATCCTTAAGTAAAAGTAACAGGATCTCTGTCTGTCTATCTGTACTAAAGGTCTAAACTGATATGGTTGTCCTTCAAAATTTAACTTCATACAAGTCCTTGGAATGTTTACAACAATTTTTGAGGAAGGATAACCTAGACACCAAAAAAAATTCGCCCCTAGAAAAAATTACCCTTATTCATTTTTCTTTTTAAAACTAAAATTAAAATTTAGGGTGGTCGACTCCCATAATCTAATCCCATATCAATCTACGTTCATACTACTTTAACTGCAAAGGCGGGATTTATGAGAAATAAGCAGATAGATGTAAAAAATGCAATCAAGGCGGCTAATTTTGATGGTGAAGCTACTTTTGATCAAGTTAGACAGCAACTTAAAAGGTGAAGAGGTTTGTTTGTAAAATTTAAACACAAGGAAATTAATCATAAGCATAGTAGTTGTTTTATATTATACTAGTGGCTGCACCGCTTGCATCTAGGGGCTCTATATTCAAAGATTGAAAAAAGCCTAAAATAAGAGACATAAGCCTTAAAATAAAATAGCCAAAAAAAACATCAAGAGACCAATGTAAAGCTCCCCTAAATTGAGGAACTCAATTGGTTCAGTAGTCATTGAAAACATAAGCTTCTGGCATAAAACCTTACTACTTTATACTACAGGATGGCCCAGATGGCAAAATTTTGATGCATTACAGACCAACAGACAACTTAGTACTCTATAACTATTTTCTATACAGGTCCAATTTTTCTGAGCAAGAAATCTCTCTTGTATGTAGTCAGTATGAACAAATGTTTGAAGGGAAGATAGACAACGAGGTAAATTGCAGAGCAGCTTCTCTTTTTATAACAAGAAACAAGGATGACAACATCCTTAATCAGTGAAGCACAAAAAATCATGGATTCAAATATGGACAAGGAGATTTTTATGAGAATTAATTATTTCAAGAATCACGAAACCTTTCTCAATTTCTAATATTTATATTTGTAGCTTAACTGACATTTCGATGGACAAAATAAATTACATACTGGGTTCTCACTGGTTTAGGAATTCTTCACAAAAAACAGCCGTCTATCTTAAATAGCAGCTGATACAATTCACGTTTCTCCCAAAGCATTACAGACTGTCTGAATGACTGACAAATTGAATTATAGAGTAGATTCGTTATGAGCTTAATTTATATCTAATTTATCCCCTGTAAATTATAATAGTTCTCAAAGTTTTATGACACAATGTCGCATTCGTGATTGGTTGGTTTAAACTAGCAGTGTTCATGCTTTTCCTCCATTCATTTTATTTGTCCACAATTTAGGAAAATGACTCCTCTGGTGAAACTGATGATGAAATTGATCCCAATGAATTGATTTATGCTCAAGAATGCAACAAGTAAGAGAGAAGCGCTGTAGAGTGTCATGTGTGACGTCATAAAAATACGTCTAAAAAGGAGAGAGGGGAGGAGAGATGGGGAAGGAAACCTCTAAAAAAGAGATGTCACAAGTGACACCTTAAGAGCTTCTGTAAAAGACATTTTCAAACATTACAAGATATCAACCATGAGTTCACGATTCACTTCGTCTGTCCGTCAGTCTGTCCGTAATGCTACGGGGGAAATGTGTTTTTAAGATGGACATCTAAATTTTCTGAGATCTTTAGCTTCTGTCAAAAAACTTATAGCTAATTTTGAAGCACCTTATAGTGCCTAAAAAATGACGTCATACAATACAAATGACCAATTATAGGTCAGTATACATTTTAACTGAACAATATATTATATACTGGCCTATCATTGGTAATTTGTATTGTATGACGTCATTTTGTATCAGGCACTATAAGCTGCTTCCTAATCCTCATAAAATGTATGCAAAGATGATATTGTAGGCTGAGTGACCGCTTGAACCAGCTGGAACTTATGACCGCTCGTATAGCTGGTGGGGTCGACAGACTTTTCATCAGGTATTAATCAGTGGAAAAACAAGTGAAACATAAAATCTTGAAGGGGTGAGGATGAAATTTTAAATTGGGTAAAAATAAAACAAAAATGAATTTGATAATATATGCAAATAAAAATTATTTAATAATCAACTGCTGTACCTAGCCCCTTTTAGCTGACTTATTATGGGAACGAAATGGAAAAAATATTTGTACCAAAATAAACAGTGACCAATAACATGGTCGAAAATACCCGCGACCGTAGCTCAACACGTAGCGCATCCGCTCGTCGTCGGGAAGGTGATAGGTTCGAATCTCGGGCCGACACCGCATCATAACTAAAGACGTTAAAAATGGTTCCTACTGCTGCTATGTCAGATGCGCGACATAAATAGTTAGGGTAGGGGGAATGTCTTGGCCCAAAACAGGCGCAACTCGTTACCATGCACAGTTGGGACTTCTCAGACAAAGGCCGTGCATCTCAGAGAGTTGGTTGTCTGTTGGATGTTACTTAACCTAATATCCTTGGGTGTTTAGACAGAGAAGAGTGCGTAACAGCCATCCTTAGTTCTGCTGGATTGTTTGACCAGGACCTAGACAGTACACCAAGTCGAAAAGGTCCTGGACTGTAATCCCGCCCGTACGAGGTAATCTACTAGGTAAAACATGGCCGAATTATTTTTCTTATTGGCGTATTTTAGAGAGTGTGTCTTTAGATTATCTCTATTGTTCTAGACTAGCAAATATAGAGATGGAGAAGACAAAGCGAAGGGATGTTATGAACAAAATCCTTAGCGAAATTACGGTCAGCTCAAAAATTGGCTCTAAAGGTGAGAGAATAGAAACAATATTAACCCCTCCTGTAGATTAAAAATATTGGACAAAGCCCAAATTGTTTTAAAGTTGTGTCAAAAATGATCCACGTGACGTAATAAAATGAGGAAGATGAGAGGGTAAGAAAACCCCTAAAAAGAGATGGATAATCCCTCATTTATATTACGTCACATGGATCATTTTTGACACAATTTTAACAAAATTTGGGCTTTGTCAAAATATTGGAGTCAATACCCCCTCAATGTCCCCTCCATTCCTGCAGAAAATAATAATTTTCTTAAAGTGAGAGGGGTTATTGGTCTGTTTATTACACTGGTCCCCAAAGTTATATAATAACGTTTTATTCGTTGGCTTAAAAACTTTGAGGACTATAGTTAATTTTGATTGTTTAAACATTTTTAAAGTTTAGCGTTCAATCGTTTCAACCACTAATTTTAATCAACAGAAGGGGTAAAAGTATAACAAAAATTTGTGTAGGTACACTTTCCCTAAAACCATCTTGAAAGCTTCACTGTAAAGTAAAGTCATATTAGTCAAGCAGACATCAGACAGACAAACATCCTGTTACTTTTTTAATGCTCATATTTGTATTTTTCAGTGGATGTAAATGAAATTGCCGACTAAGAAAATGATTCTGATTAAATTCAAATTAAAGAAAATTATTATTCAATAAATGATTATTTGAATGTTTTTTTTCATTGTTTGTTGACCGTATGTCATCCAGGGATATAATATAATATAAAAATCACGCAACCTTTCTATAAAACGAGCAAAAAAAATTTGGCCCAAGCTGCAAATTGTTTACAAACCGTCTCCCCACGACAACCATGAAAATCACGCACACCCCACTCCACACTACCGCGCGCGCACGCGCACACATACACCCAAAATTTTGTCATCTTAGAGTTCTAATACTAGAAACCCAAAGCTGGCAGGAGGAGAGGTTGGTTAGGAGAAATCTTTTAGATTATAGGGAGATTTTATACCTAGGGGAGGTAAAATTATGAGTGACCCGTAAGTTGATAACTAGCGCCGGTTCTAAAAGCTCTAAAATCACAATAGAGTATCACCGTAATGATATTTTAAACACAAGTTATTATATATTTAAAAAATCCGCAGAACTCAATAAGGTGTAGTCGCCCCTCCCCTATTTTAAATTCTTCAACCCCTAATCGCTCCTCTCATTTTCTTCTTTATACCTCCTTCTTCTTATTTTCTCCCCTCTCTCCTTCCCTTTTCCCCTTTTCTGGACGCACCGGTTGCGTTTACTACGAATATGTGGCCAAAATAAGTTATATATATTAAATAAAATTAGTGAATAAAAAACATTTTTTGTTTTAAATTTTATTATAATTTTTGTTAAAAACCGTTGAATATAAAAAAAATTTCATAATAAAAATTTTCTTGGGGGCCAAATTTTTTTTGGCTTGGCCACCCTGTGTTTAGATTTCAAGCTTTACTACTTTAGTCGGACCCAAAACATCAGCAAGGGAGGAGTGTTCGAAAATCCGGGAAATTTCTACAAAAAAAATTTAATAACTAAAAACATATAATTATGTTATAAAATAGTGAAAATTTTATGATATATTGTTATAATTAGAATAAAATAATTAAAAAAGTGACTTAAAATAGGTGAAAGAAATATTATTTTAAAATATTAAAACATGTGTTTTTAGTGAAATGTGATTCTTTTTTTTACAACAAGACCTATTTGCTTAAAAGGCTAGTAGCTAAATACTTGTTTATTTTAAATTAGACAGATAAAATTAATAAATTAAACCTTTCAAGTATAATTATTGCTTTAAGTAGCTCAGCAATAACAATTTTCCATTAAAAAAAAAGAAAATTTTCAAACAAAATTATTACATCTCTTTTGTTTAAAACTACCAATAAATCACTGAATATGGCATTAGCTCACGAGGCATATAATTAAACTACAAGCAATATTTGTTTAATTTTTAAAATCAGCTCATAAATAAAAATATTCCATATCTTATTTTATAATAAATATTTAACAAGTATTTAAACTGTTTAGAATAGTGATTTTAATCCATTTAAATCATGGTTTAATAAAACAAATCAGGTTTATTTTAGATATGATTATATATGAATGTCTTGCAAGAAGTCATAGTTATAGCCTGAATCCATTCCAGGACCGACCCTTTGAAAATCTTCCCTGAAAAGATATCAGAACTTTATTGATGATATCTTCACGGACATGAAAATAAGATATATAGTTAATAAAAAAGATTTAATCTTATGAATTATTTAGAAAATATCAGTTTTAGTGTTTTGAAGTCAATTTTAAGCACATTGAGTATTAAAACCTCTTTGATTGAACGACCTTTGTCAAAAAGTCGTAACTGTGAATGTTAAGGGTTGTTTGTGCCTGTTTATCAGCAAAGGCATTCCCTTTAATCTATAGTTGTATATGTTTTCTTAACGGTAGAGTTGCAATTAAATCAGGGAGGGAGGGGACACTGGAATTGTAAATTATTATGGTACCTAAAATATTGTGTTCAAACTCTTAATCTCAATCTCAAAGGGGTTGATATTTAGTTTAACATCATAAGAGATGTACATTAATATATCTTTCCTTGTCTTATCCCTTTAGATTCAGGATTGGAAATGGAAATAATAACTGTCAAATCCGAAGGAAAAAGGGTTTTAGCAAAAAATGTGATTATTTAGAATAAAATGAGTTACTTTTTCTCATGCAAGTTCCCCTTTCTAATAAACACAGGGAAGTAGGGATATTTAACAGAAGAAAAATTATTTTTCCTCTAATTTTCAAGTGGAAATTATGATATTTTGTTTGTTGATTAGAATTACAGCAATTTATTTTACTTTTTTTATTTAGAAAACATAAAAAACTGTCAATCTTTAAATCTATTGCGCCCCTAGCATTTAGGGACTCTTCAAGATAAAAAGAAGGACAAAAAATAGCCTAAACTATCCCAAGAGTTAAATCTAGTAAAAAAATAGCCTGAAACCATTTCAGGACCTATGTGAAACTTCCATGAAATGGGTAACGCAATCGGAAATCTTAAGCCACAGACAACAAACTTTACTACTTTATATGATAGGATACTGTCCCTTCTGGAGTGTTTAGTAAATGTAATGTCTTTCTAAGAACCCTTATGGTTAATTAAGCGGTGCCCTAACACGAAATAAGTTCGTTTCAACCTTTTCTTAATTAAAGTTAGATCTTTGTCAAAACTGAATCAGGTATACCTACCAATTAAGGATACGTTACATTATTAAACACTCTAGAAAGCCAAAAATGTATATATAGCTTCATTTAAATCTCAATTGGAAAATATATCAAAGTTTAAAAATGTCACATTTAATCGCAATTTTAATTTTTTTATCGAAAATTTCTGTCAACTAAATGTTTGATAGATAGAATATTGCATCTTAAAGAAAAACTCTTCTTCTACTAGACAAATATTATTTAGATATGTCAAGGTTTTGTTTCTTTTGCATAGTTGAAAAGTCAAAGGCAAAGCAGCATTTCTTTAGATTAAAAATCCCTGCTCCGTACTAAAGTGAAATCCTTCGCTTGCTTTTATAAAATCTTAAAATATAAATCATAACATTGCCAGTAAAACTTGGAAGCATTTAATGACTTTAATGAATTTTTTATTTCGACATTGATATTTACCTGGGATATAAAGGGATAAGACAATGGCCTATAAAATGATGTACATTCAAAATTTTGATCCACAAAATTACCCCATCTGTAGATTAGTGATTTGAAACATGTAAATCTTAACTTCATGAAGCCGCAAATAGAAATTCAATATAAGTCCGCAAAGGAAACTCATTATAAAACTTTGGGGACTATAGTAATAAACAACCCAATGTCTCTCTCCCTGGATATTTAAAGCTATTTATTTTTGTCTAACAAGTAACTCGTTTTATGACTGAATATAATACAATGTCGAAATAATGCTGGTCCTAACGTCTAACAGAGGGTGTAAAGCGCCTTTAGTTTTTCCAATGATAAATTATTCTCAACTCTTCGCCACCCCCCCCCCCCCCCCCACTCACATTTTTAACAAATTGCTTTTTGACGATCATCGCATGTTTGTTTCGACATATGTATGTTAATATATAAATCAGGAATCGCAAGGGATAATATAATGGACGACAAATTAATATATATTGTACAACACCAATTATGAGAATCAAAATTACTTCATATATAATGATTGTTGAATTGCGAGAGGGCATTATAAAACTTTTGTGACCAGAATAATTTACATTGCAATAGTCCCTCCCTTTCTGATATACATTGTCTTGGGTAGAAAAGCAACTGTATATGACTGTCTGTGCGTTAGTTGGACGGTCAGTAATGTACTCAAGATTTATTTCTGCCTTTTGTAGCTGTCATATATGTTAGGGAATCGCGGTTTGTTTAAAATCATGTATAGCATCGTATTACAAACATCTTCCAACGAATATTAAAATAAAATTATAGAATTTATTCCAGTTTTGTTAGACTGGGCCTTAGGCTCCTCGGGGCCAACCAAACTGGTTTAAATATTATAATTTTATAAAAATCTGCGGAAAGCTTCGCTGAAGAAAAATTGTATCATCCTTGAAGTAGAAAGTTTGTTGTTATAAATGATAGGAAATCATTTTTTCTGCCCTTTTTATCTATAGATCTTATCCCATTATATAAAGTAGTAATGTTTTTTGTTTGTTTGTCCGTTATGATATCGGTAACCACACAGAACCGATTGAGTTCTCCATTTCAGGGAAGCTTTACAAAGGTCCTGTATTGTTTAAGTCTTAGGATGGTTTGGTTTTAGGCTATAATCAAGTTCTCTTAATAGTTGGCTTAAAAGATTGTGGTACTTAATTTTTATAAATCTTAATTGGTTGGTATACACTAGCTGTGTCCAAACTTTTCTTTCAATAATGTTTATCATCATTAGGAAAGTACTTCTATTTCTCGTCAATTGGGTTTTCTCTTTTATTATTGAATTTCTTCATTGTCTAATTGAGCAAAAGATTAAGATTTTCTTCTATTGTCCTGACCCTGTGTTCTAACTCTTTACGACTGTAATTTGATTTTATTGCTATCTCTCTTTAAAAACATCAATTTTTGATTTAAAACAACATTTATTTAAAATGGAGATTATTTGTTTTTATTAAATACAATTTTCATGTAAACATATGTTTACAAAATTGTATGAGAAAATTTTAAATTTGATTGAAATATGAATTTAATTATAAAGAAATGTAATAATTTCCGTTAAACAAAAGACTTTCATAATATCATATCTAAAATATTATAAAAATTACAGGAAGCATTCGAGTTGAACAAGTAGTTCAAATATTTTACCTGTTTTGGGAGAGAAAAAAAAAGGGGAGTGAGAGAAAGCTAATCTTAGCTGGGGGTCAACTTATACCCCCCTCCTCCTTAACTCCCCCCTCTTATTTATCCCCTCCCGCCCTGTCAAGAAGGGTGGTTGGAGGTGGCTGATTAGAAAAGGGGAGGTGTTGTGTGATACAACCCAACATGGCGTCTTCGTGGTCTTCCTTGATGTTGGTGTTGCTAGGAGCGGTGGCCCGGCTCGGCAGGGCTGACTCGCCCGCTGGAGTTGATGGGGTGTCTGATTTCAGGGCTGTCAAATATGAAGCCCTACTACACAATATGGATTCTTTCACTGAAATAGGAAAGACAAGAGTTTTAAGATAAATTTTTATTAAATGGCAACTAAAGAAACACACCCATCAATTGGTTTCAAATTGATATGACAACTCTTTCATATATAAATACTTTTCAATTCCGTATGTGTAAAAACGCTATTGTAAAACTTTGGGGACTAAATAAACAAATACAAAATAAAGAGAAGCTTCGCTATTAAAAAAGACAAAAATCCACATTCCTCTGCTTGTTTAAACACAATCAGATAACAATATTTTTTATAAGTAGCGCAGCTAGTATATATCTATACAACATAAGCACGTCTTTACGTTAGAGTAAGTTAAGTAAATTTGCTTATCTTGCTAATATGGGGCTGTTTACTACACTAGTCTACAAAGTTTTATAGTAATGTTTTCTTATTTGTTGTCTCAACAACTGCGGGGACTTGGTTTTGGATTGGTTGGTTCATTAAATTGAGTGTCCAAACGCTTCACCTTTTAATTGTAATATACAGATAGGATAATTTTTGTATCATCATTGGGTATGTACATTAAATTATCGGCGATTGTCTTATTCCTTTAGATCTCTCAATTTGTTTGAAAAATTCTCTAAATTAAAATGAGCTAAAAATATATATTTGACGCTTACAAAGACTTCTTTTTGTTATTGCCGCGCATGTACATATTTGTCCTTGTTATATATTTATAAAATAAGGTAGGGAACAGGTTTTTAGTGCAATTTGATTTGAATGAAAAAAATATTTAGATAAAATGAATAGTTTTCATTCATGTTTTTTTAGTAAAAAATAATAATTCTAATGTAATACAAGGAAAATCACGCCCATTAGAAACGAAAGTTATTTTTCTTATTTAAAAAAAAATAATTCAGTATGGCTTCGAAACCGATTAATGCCCGCTGGATATGAACTGGTTCTGATCCAACTGAAATTAACATTGATAGCATCGGATAACAGACAAATTTTCACGACTTTTAAATTAAAAATCCATAGGTTATAAATGTATGGTTTAATCTGCGCCTTTATACGTGATTAGAACTTAACAAATAGATCTACAACCATGTATTACATATAGTGTAGTTTTGCTACAATAAAAAAAAATTATTAATCTAACTCTTGTCTTTTTTGGTAAGGTGTCGGATTTTTCGAACAAATATTGTTTGACGTCAAGCGGTATCAGCTGATTGTTGGGGCGCGTGACGCCCTTTTCCGGCTCTCCCTGGACGGCCTGACCAAGCTTGAAATGGCCGACTGGACGGCCACACCGACCAAGGTCGGCCTCTGCACAGCCAAAGGACAGTCGGATGAGAATTGCAGAAATTTTATCAAGGAAAAGTATTCTTAATTTTGCTTATAAAGCAAATAATTATAATTTTAATTACATTTTTTATCTATTGATAACTAAAGATAAAAAGACAGGTTATTTTTTATTTTGATTGTTATCAAGTTTAAGAGAAGTTACCTCACCCAAATAACCAATAACCTATGCAGTACCAATACAAATCTGAGAATAATCAACATCTTATTTTAACCGTCTAAGAGATCTTAAGCCTTCCTAGAAAATATAAATTTTGGCCTTTTACAAAAAAGGCATAAATAAATTTACATACGTTTAAAGGAACCGGAATTGTTTTACAGCCTTCCCCAAATTTTATAGTTAAATCCCAATATACATTTAAAAGGTTTTTGTAATTTTTATTTGACATTAATTTGAACTTCAAACTATTTTGTATATTGCATTTTATCACTCAAGAGGGTAATGCTTTGGCCTATAAACAAACCCCTATAATTATTCCAACTTCCTGACAAAGGTTGTTCGATTAAAAGGTGGTTTTACCTACATTAATTAACTATCATTAAATTATTATCATATTTGTTACGTCCTAAGTAAAAAGAACAAAATGCCTACGACTTTAAAACACAATCGACCTTGTTTCATTATATAGTTTAGCCTCAGGAAGCCCTAAAAACTAAAAGGATCTAAGTTGGCAAAATAGGTTACATGTTACAATAGACATATACTAGCGGATTCACCCCTAGAGATCTCTAGGGCTCTAGGGGCACTTGAAGCAAAGGTATAGTACACACAGACAGACACACATCCCTTTACTTTTATATAAGAATAAATTTAAGTGCTTTCCTATTAAGTACCTAGCGAGTACAGAAGAAAGAAAATGATGGGAGGTTCCGTTTGTCTAACCCCCGTGGGGGCTAACCCAATAAAACCTACCACTTCTTTTGTTATAGAATTAAATAATACATAATATTGAACAAGGTGGTTTGTATAATATAGTTTTGTTTTTGTTACAAGTAAAAATTCTACATGGTCTAATCTTATTTAAAATTTGCATTTTGCATGTGGCCAGCAGTAGTTTAATTAGGCAAACGTGATTTTTAATCACAGATTAGGGGATATATAACACAGGGAGGAAGATGACATTGGCCTGTTTATTACACTAGTCCCTTATGTTTGCAACTTTGGGTACTTTTATTAAAGAGTGATCGGTTGGTTCAATAAGTTTGGTGTCCAAACGTTTTAACCACTAATTGTAATCTACAGAAAAGGGGTATTCTGTGTATCATCAATGGGGATGTAGTTAATTTATCGACCGTTGTCTTATCCCTTTACTCTTGTAAATTGGATTTCCTGTACTCTTTTTCTCTGTATTATCCATCAATATTAATCGATATATTATTACTTGGATGTTGCACTAGATTTTCATGTACTGTCATAAAGTGATCCTCGCAGCTGGATTAACCAACGATACCCCCAATCCACCCACTTTACCCCATCCTATCCCTTACTACAGGATAAATGAACTAACAATAATAGAGATTCAAATTAGCAACCTAACTTGACGACAAATTTTCACTGTCAAAATATCCACGTATATTCATTCTCATGGTAAATTTTTATCCAGTGTACACAGATTAAGGTGCAAAAATATTAGAATAGTTAATTACACAAAATTATGTTAATGAGAGGCCTACTTATTAGCGGAAGCGTAGCTGCTCTATAGACATCTCATTGCACCGTCAGTACGTCCGTTGTCAATTATCATTTACATTTTAGTTTAGCATTAATACATTAATAATATTATAAATATGCTACTATTAAAATAAAACTAGTTTTTTATTGCTGCGCTACATAAAGACATACTTTTTCCTTGTAAATGTTCTTTTAAGATTTCTTAACACAATAGGTATAGAACTTTTCAGTGATCTAAAGGGATAAGACAATGGCCGATAAACTGATATACATCCTTAATGATGATACAATCTGAAGATTACAATAAGTGGTTGAAACGTTTGGACACTCAACTTATTGAACCAATCAATCAAAATTCAACAAAAGTACCCAAAGTTGTAAAGCCAACGAAAAAGAAAACATTATTTTAAAACTTTGGGAACCAGTGCAATAATAAACAGCCCAAATGTCCCCTCCATCCATGGAACTTTAGGTATTTTTATGGGTATTTTGATAGAATGTGCTTAAAAATGTAAAATATTTCCTTTTTTCTATAAAAATAGTGATTGCTATTGTTATCCCCTAAAATATTGACTGTGTTATCAATATTTTATGTAAATCAATACACCACCATTGGGTAAAGTGGTTCCTGGGGTTATTTTAACCCCTAGCAGGACTGTAGATTTACAGCCCTTGATACCCTAGTACGTTTTTGGTAGTGTAGAACAGGGGGAGGGGGGTTGGGATACATTGGAGTGTAATTTATACTTGTATCCAAAGTTTTGTATACTTGTATTGTTCAAACTAGTAGTGTTCAAACTTTTTGGCCAATTATTTTAACTTACAGAAGGTGATTTAGTGTTTATCATCATTGGGGATGTTCATTAATTTATCCCCATCTGTTAAAAGAACCATTTCTTCCTTGATTGCCATTCAGAGATTTATTGAAAAGAAAAAATTTTTTTTGAACATAATCATCCTTGTGGGTAATTTATTATTTTTAGTCCCCGTATTTTACCACTTAAAGTGACCAGGGGTGTATGTTGTTCAGGGATATCAAGGGATAAGACAATGCAAAATAATTGATTTACATCCCCAATTATAATAAACTAATTCTCCTCTATTGTTTATAGTCCCCGAATTTCACCACTTAAAGTGACCATGGGTATGTTGTTCAGGAAATGAAGTGATAAAACAATGGAAAATAAATTGATGCACACCCCCAATTATAATAAACTAATTATCCACTTTAGTTGACTAAAATTAAAGGATGAATCACTAAATCTAGAATTATAAAGCTTAAGGTTGAATGCATAATTTTGAGAAACTTTGGGCCCCAGCATAATTTACAGCCCAATGTCTCCTCCCTCCCTGTGTATGTTAGTTAAATACCGTGACCTCTAAAAAAATCTTTGAAAATTAAAAAATTGTCCAGTTCAGGATGTTTGAGATTAATAGACAGATTACAAGGTTAATTATCTCCATAAGTAGCGCAGTAATAAAAACATTTCCAGTATAGCTCCAAAACTGATTGATATCCGCTGGATTAGAACCGGATGTCAGCTATTATAAAAATCCTGTATATCATTATATTACAGAAAATTTTCCACGAATATTGAAATAAAAATCACAAAATTAGAACAAGCTTTGTTAGCCCAGGGCCAACAAAACTGGTTTTAATCTTATGATGTTTCTTTTTTAATATCCGTGGAAAGCTGTCTATAATACCTACTATGCAATAAATAACTTTTTTTACTTCAATGATTCTGTACCTAGTAAAATATAGAAAATTTTAGAAAAAAATAAAATTTAAAATTCTCTTCAGATTAGGAACTCCCAATTTGATGTAAAGAAATAATTTAATACTGACATGTTATATTTATCGAGTAGTTTCGCTACTTAAGAAAATATTTATAGATAGACAGATACACAGATGAAATGATTTTCTAATGAGTTTGAAAAATTAGCCCCCAATATCAATTTAAAGAACAAATTGGTTTTGTGCACGATTTTTTTTCTTTTTAAAATATGTATGTAGTTTTCTAAAATGTAGAGCTTTCTGTTAATTTGCTTTGTTAATGCCTAAAAAGATATCCAACTTCTGCTGAAAAACCAATTTGCCATCAACCATTCCGTCATTTAGAAACTGCTCTTTCTTGAAATATACTGCGATCAAATTAAGTCTTACCTATCCTTTTATGGAAAAATAAATGATATAAATTATTTTTTGGCATTCGAAGTAAATAATTTAAAAGCTTTGAAACAATTTGACCTTGTTTTGCCCAAAACATTTCTACATACTTTGTAGCGCAGCTACTCTATAACTAAAGGATTTCATTCCGACCGGATACCACGGAAAATTTATACAAACTCCTTTTTCTATGTTTTTAAATAAAGTAGTAATAGTGTTTTTTTTAAGTTTAAGAACTGCTTAGGTATGCTTTACATTGGTCCTGGAATGGTTTTTAGCTATTTTTCTTGCCTCTCTCTGTCCCTAGATACTAGGAGCGTAGCCGCTAGTGAAACGCTGATCAGATCAATGAAATTATTCCATATTTAGATTATAATTAGTGGTTGAAACTTTTGAACACTAATCTTAATAAACCAAAAAATCAAAATTCAAAAAAGTCCCTAAAATTATTGAGCTAACGAATAAGAAAACGTCATTATAAAACTTTGGGGACTATATTAATAAACAGCCCAAAGTTCCCTTCCTCCCTGATTTGTAATATTGTAGGTAGGGGGTCCAAATTGAATGTTTAGAATAGATTTGTTTTCTAATTCATTTCCCTTTTTGGGATTACACAATATATACCTACTCACACTTGGGGATAAATGTTCTGCAAATCAAATGGTAGAAAATTCAGGAACAATGTGTTATTTATTACACTAGTCCATAAGTTTTATAATAACATTTTTTTAATCGTTGGCTTAACAACTTTGGGGTAATTTAATGAATTTTGATTGGTTGGTTCTATAAGTTGAGTATCCAAACGTTTCAACCACTAATTGTAATCTAAATAAGGGTTAATTTTGTGTATCATCATTGGGAATATACATCAATTTATCGACGTTTGTCTTATCCCTTTAGATCCCTGCTTTCATTCCCCTAATATCCATAAGCTTCCAATGACAGAATTTCTTACCTAGCTAAAATTGTTTCATCCGTACAACAATTCTTAACCCTGCAGTATTCGTACTAACCTAACCAAACCCAAATTTTTCGAATATTGGTCTCTGTTCGTTTTACACTACGGAAATGGGTAATAGTATACTTTTGGCTTGTTTTTTCTCCCCCTCAACTATTTTCAAAGCATCAACGTAATTGATTTAAAATGGTTTGTAATATTACATTTTCGAGGTTAAACTATTTTGAGATTTGATTTATTTTGGTTATCTATTGATGTTATTTTATAAACAGATATCAATGGTTGTGTCTCATTTCTTTACATGATGGCACTATAGTATAGATACCTAAATTAATATTATTATGCTATAATAACATCTCATTTATACACCAGTCCCCAAAGTTTTATAATAACGTTCGTTGGCATAACAACTTAAGGGACTTTTTATTTAATTTGGCTCAAATTGGCATTAGAGGTAGTTTTGTGTATCATCATTTGGGATGTACATCAATTTATCGGCCATTGTCTTATCACTTTAGATCCCTGATATTATCCCTTTACATCTTATGCTTGTAAAAATCCGCAAAATGAATACTTTTAACCCCAACAGGTTTTGCTGGAGCACAACGACCAAATCTTTGCCTGCGGTACGCACGCCTTCAGCCCCAAGTGCTCGTGGCGGGAGGCCAAGGAGTTGCGGACAGTCTCCAAGTGGATAGACGGGCGGGCGCGCTGTCCGTACTCCCCGCTCGACAATTCGACCGCCATTATGACTGAGGATGGGAATTACTTTATCGGCGCATCAATGGATTTCTCCAGCAATGATCATGCTATTTATAAGTGGTCTGGCCCCGATGTTGATAAGGTAATTTATTTCTGTTAATATTTATGGATTTTTACAGTGGTCCGCAAAAACTAAGAGTTTAAAAACAATTTGTTTCTTTTGATTAGAATAGTAAATTTTAAATATATTTTTTACTAATTTTAATAAATCTTATTTAAAGCTACTTGTACGTAGTTGTTGTATTATCAAACTATAAAAGCTGGGCTCGACAGTTGTGCGTTAGCCGCCTGTAAGGCTCAGGGAAATCATACTCATACAATTTTGAAAATCAGCTGGAAGTCCTAATCAAAATATTGCAATCCCTCTTTTACAATTGGCTTTTAATTTGAGTCTTTATCCCGGCTGACGCACGGCTTCCGAGCCCAGATAAAAAGCTATGATTGAAGAACCAACAATAAAACACTTTTTTCTTTCCAGAATGCCCTACGAACCGTGCAATACAACTCGCACTGGGTGTCGCAACCCGACTTTGTCGGCTCCTTCGAGACTAAGGACTTTGTCTACTTTCTGTTCCGGGAGCCTGCAGTAGAGTACATGAACTGCGGCAAGGCTGTGTACAGCAGGATCGCGAGGGTCTGCAAGTCTGACAGGTACAATGATTTACTAAATTTTTTACAGCTTTCCGCAGATAGTAAAATGAAAAAATAAAGAATTTAATTGGTTTCAGGGGTATTGATTTTATGATTTTCAATTTTATTATTCATGGAAAATTGACTATAATGCGAAACGAAACATGATTTTTCATTATGGCTTGGAACTGGTTCTAATCCAGTAGATATCAATCGGTTTTCGAAGCTGTACTGAAAAAAGGCTTGTCCTTTTTTTAAAGATTTATTTATTACCTACCCAAAAAGTTTACTCTAAAGATAAAAGTCTCAAAATGTTATGGTTAATAACAAAAAGTTTCTTAAAGGAGGAATCTTAAAAATCAATCTAATAAAAATAGCTTTAAAACCGGTGAAGACTTATTAGTTAAGCCGTTGATTAGGATCTTGGACAAAGTAGCTTCGGACAAAGTAGCTTCGGACAAAGTAGCTTCGGACAAAGTAGCTTCAGGACAAAGTAGCTTCCGGACAAAGTAGCTTCCGGACATTTACTTAAGAAAAGTAGCTTCCTTAGAAAAATAGAAAAAACCTCCTAAACGACAAACCTCCTAATGCGACATCTTTTAAGTAAAACCCCCTAAAAACTTTTCAAGTGATATCACATTTATTAAGTGTGAGGTAAGGGTCGATATTTTTAATGCAAGGTTGTATCGGGTTCGAAACCATGCCGTTGGGTAGCCAACACAGACTTTGGGACAACTGTCGGACGGATTTTTAAATTTCACCCTGTAGACAAAGTTATTCAAGAAAGAAATTTCGGTTTTGAATTTCGTCCCTGTGTGTTTTATCGCCATATTGGATTTTATTGTTCAACTTTTTTAACAGCAGTGGTGGATTTTATCCTTAAATTTGGAAGATTTTTTTATTTAATAACTTTTGAAAAATTTTAGGACGTTTTACTTAAGAAATGTCTACACAGAAAGAGAGACATAGAAAAAGGCATAAAGACAGACATAAAGACAGACAAATAGACAGACAAAATGACAGACAGACAGACAGAAAGGCGGACAGAAATTGTAAAAATTTAAAAAAATGTTAAAACGAATTAAAAATTTTTAAAAAAATCGCCGAACCCTTTTTAGTAAAATCCACGATCCACTTTTTGTTAAAATTGTTAAAGTTTTGTCTTTCAATAAAATTAGAAGTTAATGTACATTAAACATTCTTACATAGGTTAGGTTAGGTTAGGTTATAGGCAAGGGGGCCGAGCGCCCGCGGCTAGGCAGGCCAGGGGGCCGAGCGCTGCGGCCATAACCTTTATTACTATTAGAAGCTACTTTTCTTAAGTAAATGTCCGGAAGCTACTTTGTCCGGAAGCTACTTTGTCCTGAAGCTACTTTGTCCGAAGCTACTTTGTCCGAAGCTACTTTGTCCAAGATCCGTTGATTATATCAGATACTAAGCAAACTTTAAATTGAATTAAATTATTTTTGTTTAGGGGAGGCACTCATATTCTGAAAGACAGTTGGACAACGTTCTTGAAAGCCAGATTAAACTGTTCAGTTCCTGGCAACTATCCATTCTACTATGATGAAATTCAGGTATAGTTTTGTTGCGGTTTTAAGCCATTTTTTAGGTTCCATTTATTTGTTATTAGACTGTTTGAACGTAATACTTTTGTCTTTTTTAAAGTTAACCGTTTGTCATATTTTTCTCTCATTCGTTGGCTTAAAAACCTTCAGTGTACAGACTTTTACACCAATAATTTTTATCTGTAGTAGGGATAGTTTTGTTGCTCATAATTATGAGTAGCATTGATTTATCATCGATTGTCTTGTTCATTAAAATACTTGCTTTTTTGGGAGATAGCTTATTATAAATCTTCAACAACTTTGGGGACTTTATGTGAATTTTGATTGGTTGGTTAATAATTTGAGTGTCCAAAATTTTCAACCCTGGATTGAAACTTACAGCAGGAGTAGTTTTGTATTTGGGGGTGTACAATGTACATCAATTTATCGGCCATTGTCTTATCCCTTTAGATCCCTGGAATCTATTGCACTTTAAAGTATGTTAAAAATTGGCCATTACACAGTCAGTAATGCTCTGGCTATTTTACATAACGCAAGTCATCCAATAGTATACATCTTAATTTTAAAATTATTTCATATTTTTTCGTAGAGTAGCTTTTTTATTTCTTAACATGTACATTGATGTGCTTATGTTTTTATAAAACATAAGTTAAACATTACATTTACTGAATACGTCTTTGGGCATCCCTATATAGGGATAAGATAATGGTCGAAAAATGGATTACATATCCAATGATGAAAACTCCTTTTGTAGTTTACAATTAGTGGTTGAAATTTTTGGTTACTCAACTTATTGAACCTACCACTCAAAATTCATTAAAAGTCCCCAAAGTTATTAAGACAACGTATAAGGAAATGTTATTATAATTCTTTGGGGACTAGTGTAATAAAAAGCCCAATGTCCCCTCCCCCCCTGCTATAATCCTAAAACTATAGTCTTAATAGTTTAAATGGTCAAATTTCATTGAACTAAAATCTACTAAATACCGAAGTATAAACTAAACTTTTTTCTTTTTATAAATCTTAATATATTCAAAACAAGTACCTACTTAAAATATTTGTTTTTCTTATACAATTAAAAACAAGGATGTCAACTTCTTGATATAGCGAAGCCTTACGTTCAACTTATTGTGTTTTGTTTTGAGAAAATTTTTAGTTTATCAGAAGGGAAGGGGACATTGGGCTGTTTATTACACTAATCCTAAAGTTTTAGAATATCGTTGGCTTAACAATTTTGGGTACTTTATTTAAATTTTGATTGGTTGGTTCATTAAGTTGAGTGTCCAAAGGTATCAACCACTTATTGTAATCTACAGAAGGGGTAATTTTGTGCATCATAATTGGGGATGTACACCAACTTATCGGTCAAATGGAGATAAATAACCCAGCTTTTCATAATTTTTTTCTCATTCTTAAATTATCTTTTATAATGATAAATCGTTGTGTATGTGTATTTGTCAATAAATGACAAGTCAAATGACAGACTAAACCAACTGACCAATATAATATTCGAGACTTAGCGAGTAGCTGCGCTTTAAAAAAAAGCTTGTAGCCGCTAACAGTCATTTATCAGACACACTGACATATATACAGGGTAGCCTTATCATTAATCATTTTAAAATGACTAAAAACTTATTTGAAAAAAAGCTTTAGATTCAAATAAAAGATTTCCTTTTAGGAACTTTTCCGATCACGATTTAAGATTTGTATCATTTGTTTCAAGAAGGGCAGCTACTCTTTAATTTGTTTGTACGTCAGTCTGTCTGTTATGCATTTATGTTAGTCTACTTTTTAAACAATTAACTTTATTTTACCTTTAGTTTTTTTGGGGAGGGGGGGGGGGGGAGGGAGGGTATATATTCTCCAAACTTGAACCCAATAATATAAATCTACAAAAGGAAAAATTAATTTTCATAAAAGTGAAGATTTATTTATCATTTATTGTCTTAGCCCTGCGTTTAAAAAGTGCAATTTTAAATATTTTTCGCTGCTTGGGAAATTAACTGTCCTTGTTAATTTTTAAAAGTTTCATGATTTAAAAATGTTAGTTATAGATAAGTTCTGTTTTAAACAAATATTTAAACACTGATAATTTAAAAACCAATTTCAGATATGAAATTTTGGCTTATCATTTAAACTGATTTTTAGTCTAATTTTAAAAATTTTATCACTTTGAACGAAATAGGATGGTTCTAAAATGTTTTTTTTTTAGATAAACTTTGCTTTGGATGTACACACAGTTTATTGTAATATTGTGAATTTGAAATGTCCGTCTGTATGTCTGTCCTTATGTCTATAACTTTTATTTTTCTTTGAAGATTTGCTTTTTCAATACCTAAGCATCCAGTATATAAATGACTTGGTTTGTCGGTAATGCTACAAAAGGGGAGGTATTTTGTGCTAATATTTTGTAAAGGTGTGAGTTTTAAGGCTTAAAAACAGTAGTAAAATGATAAAATTCACTAAATATGTGTTATCCTTATTGAAAAGAACTATAGACAATTAAAAAAAAAGTTAACATAAGTTTTATCGTTCTACTACTGTTTTTAAGTCTTAAAACCCACACCTTTACGGAATTTCAGCACAACCTACCTCCTCTTTTTTATTTTTTTATCTCATCATATTCTTTTTTTTTATGACCACTAAACATATGCTTCATAACTCACTATGTCCGTTTGTCCATCCATGTTTTATTTTGCTTCACTATTTATGGATGTTATCATCCCTGTTTGAATTTTGGTTGTAGACAAATTACTAAACTTTGTCTGAATATTTTAAGAATTAATAAAAATAATATCCATGTAAACCTGCCACAAGAATTCATGTTATTGTCATTTTGTAATTTAGGGAATATCCCCTTAAAGGCAAATGGGCCTTTCACACCCGACCTTTTCTCATTTATTAGTTAAGCAAAAGATTTGTAATGCTTATTTGGTAGGTTTTATTTGGTTAAAGCCCCGTAGGGCCATCAACCTTTTTACAATTTTAAAAGTTCAAACCTGACCCAAATATTGCAATCTCTTTTTTCAAAACATCCTAGTGGGTTTGAATTTAAGGCTTAGTCTTAGCTGCCGAGCCCTGATATTTATGTTATTCAGTCGTAATTTATTTTCAAGGTGACATGACAGTCACTGTATATTGAATTAGATGTCAATTTTACACATGTTAGCGAAGCTTTCTATGGTTAGGAGTAGTTATTTGTCCGTCCATATGTTCTCATGTACGTCTAATTTGTATGTATATGTTTTGGACACCATATCATATTCATCACCTTCCTTTGAATCAGAGTTAGTGCTACAAATGGTTCTTATGTTTTAATGGAAATATATAAAATGATGGTATAGTCCCTTTCTTGGCAACGCCACCTAAGGGGCGTTTCGTCATATTTTCACAGTAGCTTTCCCCCTATTTCTAGCCCCTGCTCTAAGGGGGCTATAACCCTGCGGGCAATAACCTAACCCAACTTAGTGAAAATACGACAAAAAGCCCCTTAAGAGGCGTTGCCACGAAAGGGACAATACCCTAATGATGATTTTTTGCATTTTAGTTTTTTCAAACTTTTTAAAGATGTTATATAATAAGCAATGTTGCATCTCTTGTTTAAGTGGCCTGTCAATCAAATTAATTTTACAAAAAACAGTTTTTAGTTGTTTTTACATAAGTTAAATCAAATGACTGTATCTTCCCCTTAGCACAGTATTTCATTTTATGATATTGATAAAATAGTTTTTGCTTCAAAAAGAAAAAAAAACTTATTTAATAGGTATATATTATATTATTTAGTCAATGTCGTACCTGGAATCAGCTGGGGTGGTGTATGCAACCTTCAGTACCACAGAGAATAGTATCCCAGCCACTGCTGTCTGTTCATTCAATATCTCCAGCATTGAGAATGCTTTTGCAGGTAATCATTTTTTTACAACGAAGTTATTTCTGTTTGTCCGTAAGGTTGTTTCTTATTGTTTATACAGGTATACTATCGATTTCAAACTTGGCATGTATAAAATTTAAACGGCCCTTATTTTAAATTTAAGATATCTGCTTTCTCCTTTTAAAGTGACGTACTGACATAAAAAAAAATTGACTGTACTATTAGGAATGAGTTTTTGAGTTGCTTTGCTGAAATTAATTATGAAAAAAGACATACATACATACATCCTTTTATATTTATAGAATAATTTGCTACCACATTACTACTTCTCTAAAATATAAATTAAGGAGGAAAAAGGTTAATTGTGTATTTTTACCTCTTTTCCTGCCTCTGGCAAAATAACACATGTACATACTTGTAACAAGGACAATTACAAACAAAGTTCGCAAAGTTTTTTTTTTAATTGAAGATTTTTAGGCGAATAATCTTGACTTTTCTTTTCCAATATGGCTTCGAATCCAATTTATATCTGCTGTATTAGAATAGATTATAAGACATACTGAAAAATCATGCATCTTATCATATTATATCCAGTTTTCTACGAATATTGAAATGAGCATAACTGGTTATAGTCTGGTTTTGTACATTTTTATATCCGCAGAAAGCTGTTTATAATTCGATGCGATAATTAAATATTCTCCCTTTTTTCCACTTGGCTACCTTAAATCCTCTATTCCTGACAGCTGAATTTTTTACAGATAGACAGACAAACGAACAAATCATAATTGTAGAAAAGCTTTGCACCTACTAAAAGTAATTGTACTTGAAGTCATTTCCTTGCAGTATATATATTTTTTTTGTATTTCAACGTTTTCTCCCCACCTTTGGTAATTAACAATTACTTTGATCCGGTACTCCGCTTTTTTTACACACTCGGCAGGAAAGGGTTAAAATTAAAAATGGATTATGTTTATTAAAACTAAACAATAAATGGAGAATATTTTATTTTAAGAAATCTACTATTTCGTCAGTTAAAGATAACAGTTTCTTCGCTTTAAATTAGTCAATTTTACTATGGTATTATACACTTAAAATATCTAAATTGTGTGATCTTTTCAAAATTTTGACATCAATTGGACCATCGTGCAACAAATTCAGTGTAACTTTTTTTCTCCCTGGTGCTAAATAGGGCTTCTGGGTATTAATTTGTACGCCACGCTACCCAGGGTAAAGACTTTGGGTACTTTTATTGGATTTTGATTGGTTGGTTCCAAACCTTTTAACCAATAATTTGAATTTACAGTAGGGGTAATTTTGTTTATCATCAATTGACATGACCAACAAGTCTAACAAACATCTAAGCTGTCCAAAATTACCTCTAAACCCTTTTCCGCCTAAGGATGTGTTTTATATTAGAAAGAAGTTAGGACTGTGAAATTGGAAAATTGATTTTTTGCCTAAATAAAAACAAGGGTATTAGTGTCCATAGGTAGAACAGCAATAGCAGTATCTTTATGAAAAATTAAAAATAAGTATATTATTTTAAGATAATATCTAAGAATCAAAAGGAAAGTCACAGTTGTTAATTTTCAGACCGTTATCGGGCAAACGGACTTCCCCTTATAGAGTATCTTCGCTACTTGAAATACAACCCGTATTGACATCAACCGTTTTATGTAATGAGATAACAAAATAGGATAGAAATAGGATTAACGTTTTTTTAGAACCAGCGACTACGCCCCTAGAGGCCTCAAGGGGCACTTTAGGGGGTTGTTGGGTCATTTTTTTCCATTGGTTTTACCTTATAAAAAGCTTTGCAACGCGACTATTTGACATAAACGTCCTTTAGATGATAAAATTTCATATTGAATTATATTAATTTAATGCCTAAGTGAAAATGTCTTTTCTACACAGTTATACACAGACATAAAAGTGCTTAGGCCGTATTTAAAATTTTCTATAGTCAGAAGGGATATTGTATTTGAGTAAAAAAGTTTTTTTAGATTTACCAATGGGTAAAAACCCCCTTTAAAAAAAACTTTAAAACGATCTTAGGTTTTTATTTTTTATCGATAGCAGATTTTCTGTTTCTCAAAATAGATGAAAACCTGCCAAGGACCATACAGCCGTTTTGAAGATTTTAATACTACTTTAATATATACTAGTGACTTCGCCTCTTTACTTTGTATAATAGATTTAAAGGATAACATAATATAAAAAAAAATAATAACAGATAAAAAATATTTTTAATTATGCAATGTCCCTGGAAAAAAGTGCTATAGCTGTATGTAAAAATGTCTCACTAGGGGGTTGATAACCTTTTAATAGATACAAAAGTGCGGTGTCCAATCGTTTCCACCAAAAAAATAATATTCCACAGGGATCTAATTCTAATGGGATAAGACAATGGCCAATAGATTGATGAACATCCCCAATGTTAATAAACAAAATTACCCCTTATGTAGATTACAATTAGTGGTTGTAACGTTTGGACAATACGTAATGAACCAAACCAACCGATCAAATTTCAAGATGTTAAGTCAAATAATAAGACAATATTATTTTTAACTTTAAGGACTACTATAATAAACATTAAACAGTCCAATGTTCCTTGCTCCCTGGGTATACTATGATTTTTCTTTCACTAAACACATTGCTAAATTAATATATTTGGCGGAGACGATGGTACACCCACAAAAGTGCAATAGTGGTGTGTAAGTGAGCCGTAAGGTGTCGCCACATTACAACCAAAATATTTGCAAAACTTTAGGGCCAAGATTAGTTATCACATCGTATTAAAGACAGCTTTCTGCGGATATTAAAATGAAAACTATAACAGTAAAACCAGTTTCGTTAGGCTCCAAAGAGAAGAAACAAAACTGTTATTAATTTTATGTTTTTTATTTTAATATTCGTGGAAAATAATCAGATATAAGATGCTATACATGATTGTTTAGTATGGCTGTGAACCGGTTCTAATCCAGCGGATATTAATCGGTTTCAAAGCCATACTACGTCTAAATATACACACATATAGAAAAAATATTACAAAGATAATCTTTGCTTTAATATGAAAAACTTTCTTAAATATATATAATGCATATAAAAGGTGAGACTTTGCGCTAAAAGGGAGTGTTGCAAATGTTTTGGATGGGTATATGAACAAATCACTGTGTTTTGGACATGTCCGGTAATATAATAGATTTAAGCTTATTGAAATAGTTTTAAATCCATCTTGATTTGTCCTTTTTAACATCAAACAATTGTCCATTGCCTTAAAGTGGGAATTTTTATTGGTAAAAATTTTTCTTAAATTAATGCATGTTCAATAGCTATCCCAAAACACAGCAATTCAAACATATATCTAGACTTAAAATGTGTAATTAAATATGATGTAGTAAAATTTTGAACAATAGTTATTACGAGCTGTGTGCGTTACTCTAATTTAGGGTTGTTTTCTTAAAATAATATGCTTTAGTTTTTTTTTATGTTTACAAAATTTTCACTTTTCGGCATCTTTTTTGTTCATTTATGGAGGTACAAAACCATCCCAGGAATTAAATACAGCAAAAAGAATAGCCTAAAACTATCCATTAGACAATCGATGATAAAGGGAGAGGTCATTTTCTAGTAAATCCCGTAAAGGTGTGTGTTATAAGGCCTAAAAATAGTAGTAGAACGATAAGGTGCTCTAGATATATGTATTCCCTATTGAATAGAACAATAGGGAAATTTTTTTTTTTTTTTGATAACCGTACCTGGATTATCTAAAAAAAATACGAAATTTCTATCAAACGCTTTGTTTGGCTCAAACTGACAAAAATTAAAAAAAAATATAATTATAATAATAATGTTTTCTATAGGTACAAGGTAAAGGTTAAGAACAATCTATACCATTAAACAAAGGAAGAAGTCATTCTTTACAGGTTGATTTATTATAATTATATTTTTTTTTATTTGTGTCAGTTTGAGCCAAACAAAGCGTTTGATAGAAATTTCAGATATTCCAGGTACGGTTATCAAAAAAAAAAAAAAAAATTTCTTCCCTATTGTTCTATTCAATAGGAAATACAAATATATAGAGCACCTTATCGTTCTACTACTATTTTTAGGCCTTATAACACACACCTTTACGGGATTTACTAGAAAATGACCTCTCCCTTAATGTTCACGCCAAATTAAGATAAACAAAACTACCCCTTCTCTAACTTAAAGTTATTATTGGAATTGTTTAAACACTGGTAGTCTGTTCTAATCAATCTCTAAGTAAAGTTTTCAGTCAATTATGCATGAAAATCGTTTTTATGGAACTGGGTACTGTAAAGTTTACAGTTCAATGTCCCCTCCCTCCCTGCCTTCCTTGTCTCTATATTTGGCGCGATTATCTTTGTAAAACAAATGTTTTCTTGACTTAATGGAAGCCAGATAAAAATCATTTGGATGTTAAAATACAGAATATTCCAGGGAGGGAGGGGGCAATGGCGTAGGATTTAATAAAATTCAGTGAAAAGACTTAAATAATCTGTTATCAGCTATCAATGTTGAGTTGAGTGAGAATTGGAGGGGAAAACAAAATTTTCTTCCATTGTCCAAGCCCTGAAGATTTGCTTCAGACCCGGGTTTTAATTTTTAATTCCTTCTCCAATTTTTATCACCTGACTAGGGGGGGGGGGGGGCTGTCACCACAAATAGGAGGAGGGTCATGTGGATTTATTTAGAAAGGTTTTAAAAGAGGGGGGGGGGGGATAATCTACAGGTTGCGACTAAAGTGGGCATTCAGAACAGCCAAAAAAATCATTAAAAACAGAACAAAAAACAACAAGTTGCCAAAACTAAGGAGTATATTATGAACAATAATAAAACTAATTGCATTAGTATAGGGAAATGTTTTTTTTGGTTTTAGCTATTTTGCTGTGAGAACATAAGTTACTATTCAATTTAGCTATTAATTTTTTTTACTGCAATTAAAGAACGTCGTTAGAGTAAGTTTTTTTTTCTCAGTTGGGGTTAGAATAATAAAAAGGGGGAATATATAGAGAAGGATTTTATCTATGTCCAGACTTTTAAAAAGGGGTCAATTTATATGAAAGGCTTGTTTGGGGGTGGGGGAGGGGGGTAGGGGAGAGGGGTAGGGGAGATAGTCTAATCTAATAAATATATTATAACAACTACACTACTAAAATGAAATAAATTATATTTAAGTCACATTTTATAGGATTTTTCCTTTAAAAGAAGAAAGTTTAGAAATAGAATAGTATAAATTTAGAAGTTGAATGTAGTTTAATTTAGATTGTAACCTTGCTGTAATATTTTGTCTAAAAATGGCCTAGAACCCGGCGTATGATAGCTTCTATGATAAGCCCCCATGCCAAGCAATATTTTAGGATTTAAATTGAATCTAATTCTGTAACTAAAGTATATTATAAACAAGGATGACAACATCCATTGAAAAAAATACCTAATGAATTTAAGGGTTGAGGTTTTTGATAGGTTTGCTACATTTATTTTTCTAAAAGTTTGATATCAGTATGACAATTCTTACAGGCATAAATATGAGAAAACTAGCTATTTCAAATCGGTTTAAAGAACCAAATTATAGAAAAGCCTCGTTTTAATAAAGAATAGGAAAGAAATCTACATTGAAAAGCGAGTTCTACATTTAGCCACGGCTAAAATTAAATTGACAGTTATGGCTTATAATTTAATTTTTGTATGGCTATTCTTTGTCAAAAGATCTTTTTTTATTGAATTAAATGTACTTCTTTAAGTAATGGTGTTAGTAGATTCAAATAGCCAGGGATAAAGGGACATTGCACTGGCCCCAAACAGTTTATAAACGCGATATGATATGTTTATCTTAATTACGGGGTAGTTCTGTTTATCATAATAGGGGTACATTAAACGTCCCCAGAGACAACAAAATAAAATACAGAAGCAAAGCTACCTTACAAGTATAAGACTGCCTCAAAAAGTTATAAAAACGAAATGTCATTTGATAGCTTTTAAACAAAGGGTAATTATGTTTATCATAAATAGGGGTACATTAAACGTCTCTGGAGACAACAAAATAAAATACAGAAGCAAAGCTGCCTTACAAGTATTTGTTTGTCTATCTGTTTTCCCTCGTGTCAAAAAGGAAAAGAGATAGCATCGTTATATTAGAATATTTTAAATTTAATTTTTATTTAAATTTCAGGTCCTTTTAAATACCAGGATCGACCAGATTCAACATGGACTGCGGTAAAGGAATCCTCCAACCATTACCAATGCCAGGTATAATAAAAATAATAAAGTAACAGGATCTCTGTCTGTCTGTACCAAATAATTTCGCTAACCGCTGAACCATATGGTTCTCCTTTACATGGTAGCTTCTCAAAGATCCTGGAAAGGTTGATAACTCTTTTGGGGGAGGGTACCACCACGTTAGTGGTCATACAGTCAGACACCCTGTTTCTTTAACAATTTTCAAGCCATTAATCTAATTTTTCTGAAATATTTCTCCCTCCCCCAACTACTAAATCGCCCTATGGGTCCAAAAGTTAAAATATGTCAATATGCACCTTCAATATTTCGTTGGGCTATTTAATCTTTAAATACCCCTTAAATATATTTATAGTGCAAGGAGGTAGTGGATATTGGGCTGTTTATTACAAAAGTCCCCAAAGTTTTATAATAGTGTTTTCCAATTTTTTGGTTAAAAAACTTTGGGGACTTAAACCACTAATTTTAATCTATAGAAGGGGATTTTTTTGTATCAGTATAAAACACCAACAAAAAATTAAATACAAAAAGCACAGTAACACAGTAAGTTAAATTTTGTCAATAAATCACTCATTAAGACATTTATTTCAGGACAAACCAGATAACGATGGACTCTTGATTGCCAGAAAGTATCAGCTGATGGACACAAGTGTACAGGTATTGTCATACAATCATATTAGTTATAGTGTGGCTTCTAAACCGATTATTATCCGCTGGATTAGAACCGGTTGTAAGTCATACTAAAAAATTCATGTATAGCATTGTATATACATATATAATAATTTTCCACGAATATTAAAATAAAAAAAAAACCATAAAATGAATACCATTTTTGTTAGTCCAGAGACCTGTATGGGGAAGGTGTGGGCATCGGATTTTAAATCACACTGATGCCCAAAGTAATAAAGTTCAACCCTGAGCTGGATCTTTAAATCATTTCAGTGGTGAGCCAGATCGGGGTGAGCCGAATTTCAGCCAATCACAGCGCGGCATTTCATAAAATGCTGTGCTCTCATTGGTGGAAAGTTGGCTCACCCCGATCTGGCTCACCACAAAAATGATTCAAAGATCCAGCTCTGTTCTCTCATTTGTTAGCGTACATAATTTCGGGATTTTATTAAATCTTGATTGGCTTGAAAAAAATAGGAGTGTCTTAACTATTCCAATAATTTTTAACATCAGAATGGGTACTTTTGTTTGGTTTAATTGGGGGTGTTCATCAATATATTGTCAATTGTCATATCCCTAGAGATACGAACTGCAACGTTCCATTTTCAGAACAGATCTACAAACAATAAACAGATAATTGCCTCCACCCCTTTTACAATGACCTTTTTCGTCTGCAGGCAAATAGTTTTCTGCTACTTGGCTGTGTTAATATCCCCAACAGCATTGATTGATTTTTAAAGACCCAATTGAGAGTCGGCACAAGTTTATTGGGTTTGGGAAATACAATTATTTAACCCCTTCCCCGCTCTAGTGTTTTACTCTAATATTTTTAGGGCACCACATCTGGTCCAGTATACCTGGAGAACCTAAACAGGTTCAAGTACATAGCTGTGGACGCAGTACCGACCAAACACCAGGACACACCGGCCATCCACGTCATATTCATCGCCACCGACAACTCGACAATCAGGTAGGAGGATATTTTTTTTTTGTAGAGACAGTGGTGACAATGAGCTATTTATTACACTGGTCCCCAAAGTTTTATAATTACGTTTTCTTATTCGCTGGATTACCATTTTTGGGGACTTACGTGAATTTTGATGGTTGATTAATTTAAATTGAGTTTTCAAACGTTACAATCACTAATTTTAATCTACAAAAGGTTTAATTTTGTTTAATTTCTTACTGCGCCACATATGTAAATGATTTTCCTTGTTTAGAAATATCTTTCTAACGTGCAAAAAAGATTCCATTAGCCTTATCAGTTTAATTGCAAACTTGAATTAATTTCGCAATTATAAAAAAAATTCTACATACAGACTTAAATTATATTTATTATTATTTTTGGGATTTTCATCGCCAAAACGTCATAGATCTATCGACAATAATTATTAAAAAGTACAGTTTATATTATGTTTTAAATTCTATTTGAACTCTCGTTGGTTTGTTATTTCTGCACTAGTGGTAAGGGAATATTGACTGTAAATTATATTGGTACAAAACTTTTATCAGCTCGATTTTCTAAACAATAATCTTAATCCATGGGAAGGGTGGTTTTGTTTATCGTAATTTGTGATGTACATCAGTTTATCGTCCATTGTCTTATCCCTTAAGATCCCTGTGTTTTTTGTATAATTTTTGATTGGCTATGGTTTTTGCTGTGACACAATGATTGCATTAAATATTATTCCATTTGAAAAGAGACATTCCTGCACTTAAAAAACAATATGTTTAATAGATTA
Source organism: Acartia tonsa (assembly GCF_053477335.1). Taxonomy (NCBI): domain Eukaryota; kingdom Metazoa; phylum Arthropoda; class Copepoda; order Calanoida; family Acartiidae; genus Acartia; species Acartia tonsa. The sequence goes on along the minus strand of NC_137269.1, from coordinate 44,142,786 downwards.
AAGTTTTTGAACAATTTATAGAAAAACGTCAGGGATCTTAAGGGATAAGACAATGGTTAAAAATTGGTGTACATCCCCAATATTGATATACAGAATTTAATCCCTCTGTAGATTACAATTAGTGAATGAAACGTTTGGACACTCGACTGAATTAAGCAACCAATCAAATTTTTAAACTAACGAATAAGAAAACGTTATTATAAAACTTTGAGGACTAGTGTAATAAAATAAACAGCTTACTGTCCTCTCCGTCCATGACAATTTTTAGTAAAACGTAGATTTTTTGTGTCAGATATATTATGCGCCTGAGATACTAAGTAGAGCTAAAAAAAACCCTGATATTTACATTGACATCTTATCCAACACTTGACACAATAATGCGTTAAATTGAAAAACGACTAGTACATAATTTAATAATTTAATAGTAGGACTTTCCCTTTAGTCATTAGGTTCTTGATAATTGACCAATGTAGAATTAGCATAGAATAAGGGATAGGAAAATGGACAATAAATGAAACTATCACCAAATTCTTGTATTAAGTGTTACTATAACCAATGTTTTTCTGTTACACCAATGCGTTTTTTAACGCATCTATTTTACTATTGATATGTTGCATAAGATTATTTAAGACAACAGGCTTTCATCGGCTGAAACTGATTTTGTTCTCCATTTATTAAAATTATTACAAAGGGTATGGAATGGTTTTGGGCTATTTTATTTTCTAATTTAAGTTTAGGGATGGTTTTAGGCTAAGTATTTATAATTTTTTTTTTGCTAATTTTGAGATATTTTTGCATTATTGTAAGATTACGGAAAATTGAAGCAATTTGTATTAATGGGGGATTTTTTAAATTCACGGTTAGAGGGCATTCAAACAGGGAGGAAGGGGACATTGGGCTGTTTATTACACTAGTCCCCAAAGTTTTATAATAATGTTTACTTTTATTTGTTGGCTTAACAGCAATTGAGGCTTTCATTGAAATTTGATTGATTTATCGAATAAGTTGAGTGTCCAAACGTTTCAATCACTAATTGTAATCTTCAGAAGGGGTAATTTTAAGTTTCATCATTGGTGATGTACATAGATTAAGATATAAAATGAAAATTTTTAAATTTTAAAAGTCTTTTACTGTGGTTTGTTTAATATAGAATGACAACTTTTTAAGGCTTATTTTGGGCAGAAAAAGGACTTCTGTAATTAAGTCCTAATATCATGTTGTGGCCTTTTATGGTTTATTTTTATGTTTTTATAGCGCTAATTAACTCACAATCGAATCCTTAACATCTAATTAAAAACTTGTTTAAAATTTTTGTTAAAATTCAGACAAAATGCAACTTTATGGAGCGTAGCGTCTTATTACCACAGTAAGTTTCATAAACTTTTGTTATTTCTGTATAACAATTTATTGTAATTTTTTTTTTATTAATAACAGGAACAATTTGGACACTGGACTGTAAATTGCACTTGTACCCAAAGTTTTGTAAAAGTGCTCTTTTATTCGTTGGCCCAAAAACTTTGGGTACTTTTTATCTAAATTCTATTGGTTGTTTCAAACTAGAATTTTGTCCACATCTTTAGGAAGTCCACTTCATTAAGTGAACATCCGCTTGTTATTGCTGCGCTGCTTGCCTACTGTATATTGTTCTTGTTGAATTTATCTGAAGAACACTTGACATTTTGCTGGGTTACTTAGTAAGAAATGGTTTTAATTAAGAAGTCACTCCCACACCCTGGGTTAACAAAACTGTATTTAGTAGCGAAGCTACTCTTTAATTTCGTAGAAATGTTCGGTAGTTTTTCCCAGGGAGGTAGAGGACATTGGGTTGTTATTACACTAGTCTCCAAAGTTTTATAATAACGTTTTCTTATTTGTTGTTTGCTTAACTACTTTTATTTAATTTTGATTTGTTGGTTCATTAAGTTTAGTGTCCAAACGTTTTAACCATTAATTGTAATCTACAGAAGTAGCATTTTTGTTTATCATGAACATCAATTTATTGTCCATTGTCTTATCCCTTTAGTTAAAACTAATATCTGGATTTAAATTAAACAAAATGAAAAATAACAACAAACAAATTCAGAAGCAAAACATAAATTTGCCAAGCCAACCCTTTATGTTCAATTTATGCGGGCGAGAGAATAAATCTACGAGAGAAATAATTATTCTTTGAAAAAATTGTACCTTGATTATAATTATGACCTATTCTTCTAAGGAATCTTCTCCTTTTTTGTTTGTTTATTAATGGATTTTAAAGTACAGAAATACATAACATATATCTTATAATTAAAATAGTCAATTTTAAATTAAATGGTCTATTAATTAACTATAATTGCCAAAAATCATAATTTGAAAATCAAAATTATAAGATTTTGTAAGAGGGGTAAAATTGTCAATTTAGGTTGCTAACATTGAACTCGCTTATTGGTCACTTCGTTTATCCTGTCGAAGGGGGGGGGGGATGAGTGGATGAAGGGTATAGTTAGTTTAGCCAGCTACGAGTTTCACATTATTAGAAAACACGAGAATCTGTTTTAAGATCCAAGTAATGATAAATCCATTAATGTTATCTAATATGAAAAATTATTTTATTTGTTTTATTGAATTATCTTCCCTATCATAGAAAAGAGAGAAAAAGTCGGACATAAAAACTTTTAAGTTAATTAAATATCGATTCTTTCTTTGTGTTAAATAAAGCTAATTTTTACTAACTTTTTTTCAAACTTTTTGTTAATTTTTTATTGCATTTGTATGAACAGTTTAAAATTTTAATTAAAAGTAATTCGATTTTAATGTAATATATTATAACTTCAAAAGTGCTTTTAATATATAACTACAGTGATCTAAAGTGATACGACAATGGCAGATAAATTTATGTACATTCCCATGATGTTAAATTAGATGAAACTGTAGGTGAAACGTTCGGACATTCAACTTAATGAAACAATCAATTAAAATTTAAGTCCCCAAAGTTGTAAAGCCAACGAAGTTATTATAAAACTTTGGGGACTAGTATATTTAAAGGCCGAATTCCCCTCCCACCATGATAAATAAAGACCAAAGAATATAAAGAAAAAAAAATTAAGTTTGTCATTATGACAGCTATATATATCTGTCATTATGACAAGTTATGACAGACAGAATGACTATAAGTCTTGTCTTATCTCAGCTTCCCACGCTTCATGGAGTCAGGGAGGGAGGGGACATTGGACACTAACCCCCGAAGTTTAATAATATCCGTTTTCTTATTCGTTGGCTTAACAACTTTGGGGACTATCATTGAACCTTGATCGGTTAGTTTATTAAGTTCAGTGTCCAGACGTTTCAACCACTAATTGTAATCTACATAAAGGGTAATTTTGTGTGTCATCAATTTATCGGCCATCGACTTATCCATTTAGATCCCTGGCATTGAGTAGACGCATACAAAATAGTGTAATATATATATAGAAAAGATGCGCTTATAAAGTAGCTAAAATGTCAACCTAAAAACCTAAATAGATATTTATGAAAAGTTGTCGTCAATTTAATATGCTAACATGAAACTTATTTATTGGTCAGTTAGTTCATCCAGTAGGAGGGGAGGGGATGGGTTAAATGTGATGGTAGGGATTAATGTTTGTCTTTGGATCCATGTGAGTTTCACTTTATTGGAGAACATGAAAATTTGGTGTAAGATCCATTTATATATGCTTCCTATAAAAAGATACTAAAAACATCACTTGAAATTTTCATATATCAGAAATTCTGATGTCATGTAGATGCTTAAAAATCATAAATTTACATGTAAGCTTTGCTGTTTTGACTGCACACCCAAAGATAGTTAATGTGCAGAATTATTTGCAAAAACGGTCGTAGGTTCAATTCTTAAAATCACAAGAATTTTTAAGGTTTGGTCTTCAAAAAGTTTCCACCTTAAAAGTGTATCATTTATTTCTCACACGTTTTAAAGACTAATTCTTAAAAATCTTTTATTGAGCATCTTTTAAAGTAATGGACCCATGGTTCTATTACCACTTGTAGAAAAGATATTTTGTTAAAACAAGGCCTAAGGCTTGCTTGGTACTAAAATATGGTTACTTCAAAATTGCCTCTTTTCTCATTTGCGCATTTTCGTTTAATTAAAAAAAGTCAATATTGTTTTATCTCTAATAATAAGACGCATTTTTTTGTTTTACCTAAAAATAACACAAAAAAACGTGAAATTTTATTATTTTTTATATTTATTTTGGCGGATTTTTCATATTAAAAATTGCCGGCTCTGAGTGCCCAAAAGCAAATTGAGATTTAATTGAGTATTTGAAAATATGGTATAATCTCTTAATTTGCAAGTGGAGGTTTCCCCTTTCCCCTTCCTTAAATTGTTAAAAAATAAAGGGATAAAAAATTTGGACGCTAGTTTGGAACCAACCAATCAGAATTCAATAAAAATGACAAAAGTTTATGAGACAACGAATAATATAACGAGATTAATTTTTTTTGTAATATTTCCCCACTCAAGGAGCTTATTTGAGGCTCACTTCAGATTTAAAGGGACAAACCCTTAAAATTTGTGCAAAGCTATTTTGCACAGCGACGACGCTTAGCGCCAAATTTAGGTCAACGGGAGAGTGTGTAATTTCACACAGGGAGGGGGGGAGGGACATTGGGCTGTTTATAACACTAGTCCCCAAAGTTTTATAATGTTTTATTACCAAAGAAGATAAAGTATAGAATAGAATCCAGGTAGAAGATTCTGCCTGGCTAGCCTGAATCTAAATTGGGACATTTGAAAGACCAAAACGGCTACAAGGCTGTTAGTAAATCACATGAGTTAAGTAATTATTCTGAAAAAATATTCAAAATAAATTCCTTTTGCATTTATTTACTAAAAGCCTTGTAGCCAAGCCTCGATCTTTCTCTTCCTTATTCACAATGGATTAAAATCGAATTTTATGTGCAAAGCCTTAAAAATCTTAATTAAAGTAAGCAACTTACTTTTCAAAAATGTACCAAAATTATTGGTCTCAGCATTTATATAATAGGTTTCGCTCCTATGCTGTTTTCAAACAGCTGATTATACATACTAGCAACTACATCCTTACATGAACTTGAGGTAGGGGAGGGGGGGGGGAGGGATTGTACCCATTTAGTTGACCCTTAAAAATTATAAAAGTGGTCACTTATACTTATCAAAACAAGGTGTACATTAAAAGTAACTTTTCATCTTTGTCTAAAACGACCAAGCATTAAATGCTGTAACTATCCCCAAATGAGGTGTGTTTTACAGCGATGGAATTCATTCTATGACATCAATATTTTTAAGGGTTAAAGAGTACCTACTGTCCACTGTTAATGATAGCAATTTATTCATAGATAAATCATACAAAACACAATATGAAATTAAATTTCAAAGGCTTAAAACAAATATTTAACGGTATCTATTAAACTTTGATACAAATTAAACTTTTTTAATTTTGTCCAACTAGTCATTGTGATTTGTTCTTCAGCAATATTGTCTTTACTGCGCAAGTCAAAGATTCCTTCAAATTTCCCAGAAATATTTAGGGTTTTCACTTCTATTCCTCCTTATTCTATGTTTATTACTCGTCAGATTAATAACCTTGGGGACTTAAAATTTGAATTTTGAGTGGTTGGTTTATTGAGTTGAGTGTCCAGTCCAAACATTATTACTACTAAATTTAATCTACATCATTGGGTATGTACTTCAATTTATCGGCGCTTGTCTTATCCCTTTAGATCCCTGAATTTTAGAGGCATTAATCTGACTAAATTATTATTATGAGCTTCATAATTTCTCCATGATTTATATACATTAACGTTCTTAATGTCCTTCTATTAAAGACACTAGCGGATTTGCCCCTAGCATCTAGCCCTAGAGGCCCTAAATACAAAAGTGTAGGGAGGTTTCTAAAAAATATTATAAAATCATCCTTACTAAAATCTCAAATATTAGCCTTAAACCATCCTATGTAAAGCTATCCAAAAATTTAAAAAACAATCGGTTAAGTAGATATTGAAATCTTAAGCTTCAAACAAAAACCCTTAATATTTGATATATCAAGATAGGATGCTTGTCTGTTTGTCTGTCGATAAATAACATTCTCTTTGCATCTATAGTAGGTTTTAGGCTTTTTTTATATATGAACATAATTAAATGATATCCTTTAATATCAAGTACTAAGTTTTTATTATCTTAAGTTTCACTCAAGACCCAGAGTGGTGTTAGGCTATTTTATTTTAAGATTTAGGTCTTGGGATGGTTTTAGGCTATTTGTATTAGTAAGTTATAAATTTCTAACGCCTGACAAAGTAGCAGTAAAAACTCATTAAAATTCATCAATGTATCATAAGTGAAAGTTTCAATAAAAAAAAACTATTATTCGATGTTCAGGGATTTGTAGGATTTGACTTGGAACATTTTCTTACAATTTCAATCTAAAAAAGGAGTGATTTTGTTCATCATCATTTGGGATGTATGTCAATTCATGGTTCATTGTCTTATCCTTCAAAGTACCTGCTGAATACTTGATTTGTGATTTTGTCACGGATAAGACAATGGACGATAAATTAATGTGCATCCTCAATAATGAAGATCTAAATTATTGGATGAAAAGTTTGGACACTATTCAATTTAAGTACTCAAAAGTTTTTGATCCAACGAATATGATAACCTGGTTAACCAGTATAATTTCCAGTCCATTGTCCCCTCCCTCCCTAGATTTGGTGCACAATGGCGCTGTCTCCCTGCGGTTATCAATAGGTGATCAATAAAGTTAGAAACTGCGGAGGAATTCTAAATCTTTTCAAATTAAAATGCCATTAAAAGATTACACAAGGATGGTTGTGTTAATGTGTAGTGCAGCACCCTAAGAGACTATGGCTAATCAATCAATCAAAGCATCAATAAGAAAATAATATATTTTTTTAGAACAGTAAATTTTAAAAAATGTGTTAGTGAGACTACAAATAAGAACGATTATCGACTTGCAAACTTGCGAAGTTTTTACTTTAGGGAAAAGGCGTTAGTTGATATATTAATATCCCCCTAATTATGATAAATCAAATAAAAGTGGCCAAAGTTTTTAGGCCAACTAGTACCAGGTTAATTTACTGTCCAATGTCCCCTTGCTCCCTGTCTAACCAGCACATGCCTTTTAGAGTAGCTTCGCTTATAAAATTGTGTCTTGATGCTCAGGGAGGGAGGGACATTGGGCTGTTATTTACACTGGTCCTCAAAGTTTTGTAATAACGTTTTCTTAACTTTGGGGACTTATAATAAATTTTGATTAGATGGTATATTAAAGTTTCAACCATTAATTGTAATCCACAGAACGGGTAATTTTGTGTATCATCAATGCAGGGGATGTGCATCAATTTATCGGCCATTGTCTTATCCCTTTAGATCCCTGCTTGGATGCTATAGATCAACATCCATCACTTGATTATTATATTGACCCTACCTAGCTTAGTATCAAGAGGTCGCATAAGCAATTTTCTTATTAGAAAGCTTTATTATTTATTAGCGTTTTTATATATTTAGCGTCTGTCCTGTCTGTCTGCAATTGAGTTACCATTCTTAAATTATGTTTAAAATCCCAGAAATTGGCTACTAAGTACCCAATCAGCTTCGCCCCTAACCTTTACAGACTTTGTATATCTTCAACCTCAAGAAAATAGCTTAAACCATTCCAAGTAGAAAAAAATTAACTTTTCATATCGGTTAGGTAAGTTGAAAATGATTACAGATAACAAAAACGTACAACTCTTTTTTTTGGCTCAAGTCATATTTTAAGTTTTCTCCTAATAGATGTATCATAACTTGAATCTTACACCAGATTTTTATGTTCTCTAATAAAGTGTAATACGCAGCGGGCTAAAATAACGATTCATCCCATCCACTCCATTTGCCCCATCCCCTACCCTCCTACTAGATGAACTAACTAACCAATACGGGAGTTCCATGCTAGCATTCTAAATTGATTACAATATTTCCCCTGTCATAATATCCACGTATATTCTATATCCATTTTACTCCTATATCTATAGGTATGCATTTGATATTAGATGCAAAAAAATTAAGATTTCATTTCTTACAGTTTAAATAAACGGGGATAAGTTTCTTGGAAAATAGGTTAGATTAGTCTTAAAAGAATGTAAACGGGTATGTTTGTGTTTTATTTTCTTAATATAATATTTTACTTGAACTTACAAATTTTTTTTTGGTTGGGGGGGAATTTTGTTAAGGTTATTTCTTTTGATAGGGTGGTGGTATCCTCCCCCAAAAAGTCATAAACCTTCCCAGGACCTATATGAGAATCTACACTGTAAAGGAGACCCATATAGCGGTTATCAAGATCCTTTAGTACACACAAACATACAGACATCCTGTTACTTTTACATAAGGATTACTTATTCATATCTTTGAGAAACAGTTTAAACTTGGCGCACGCATTTCTTCCTGAAAATTTCACCTAAATTTTTTAAGACTCTGGGCACGCGCGTAAGATTTGATTTAATTAACTTATAAAAAAAGAAAGGTGCACAGCATTATTCAGATTTGGGATTTAACTGTTTTTAAGATTAATGCACATTTCCAATGATGATAAACAAAATTACCCCATGTGTCGATTGAAGTTTGGGTTGACACTGCTCTTTTGTACCAACCAATCAAGATAGAATAAAAGACTCAAAGTTTTTAAGATAATAAATGAGAAAATAAAAATAAAAATATAAATAGAATAGCCTAAAACCATCTCCAAACCTATTTAAAGCTTTCAGATAAAAAAACTATACTACTTTATTGATTTACTAGCGGTCATTGTATTATAAGGCGTATGGAAAGGCAGAAAATAGTTAAAACCATATCAAGTCCTTAATATAATTTTAGAATAGCTTCAAACCACCCGGGAATCTATATTAGGCTTCCTTTTAATGGAGAACTCAATTGGTTCAGCAGTTGTTGAAATAATAATCTTACAGACCAAAAACCTTACAACTTCATAAAAATAACCTGATTTATATTTTAGGAAACTGTCTTTCAACCCCCGGAGCGGAGAAACCTGCCTGGTTGAGGTGCTGCAGCCCTTCCCTACCGGCTCCAGGACAAACATGAGACAGATGAAACTGCTGGACAAGACTGGGTCACTCTACATCAGCACAGAGGAGGCTGTACTTAGGATTCCGGTCCAGAGATGTCACAGGTAAAGGTTTAATGAGGGTCATCTCAAAAAAGGCTTATCAATCTCTGTAAACACCCATCAAACACCTCAAAAACACCTTAAATATTATGGTACCTGGATCCCCCTGTTGGGGACCTTTTTCGTCTGCTAGCAAATTTTTTTCTGCTCTTATGTAGCGATCTGGTTGTGATGATATTCCCGACGCTATTCGTTGATTTTCAAAGACCCAATTGAAAGTCGACACAGGTTTCTTTGCAATGGGAGATACAGTTATTTAACCCCTTCCCCCTCTAATGTTTTACTCAAAAAACACTAATATAGTCTTAAACATTCTGCATATTAAGTTTTTTGCAATGTATAATATTTAAAGACAAATGTCTGGCCCAAATCTATTTCTCTTTTTGAGATAATAACCTTTTTTTAATTTAGAAACATAATGTTTCATTTTTATTGTAAAACAACAAGTTTAAAGTGCAAATTATGTTTAAATAAAAAAAAAATTATGTTTGTTGCTTCTCAAAGAGCACATAATCCCCTCCCCCACATTTTCAAATAGATTGAAAATACGGAATTTTTCTCCTATGCCTAACCCCAGCCCTGAAGGGGCCCGTTAATATTGAATTTAAAAAGCATCTTTACCCGATATATAAAAACTATATTTTATGTTCTAACGTAGTAAAAAATAGTTTTATGATAGTCCTTATCTTAATTTTAGATAAAATTATTTGTTTAAATGCAAGAAAAAGTTAAGTATTGTGCGTCGCTGAAGCTGTAAGTAGCACAGCTACGCTATAATCACGATTTTACTGTACGTCATCAGAAGAATATCAATCCATAATTGGACCAATATGAAGAAAGTGTACCCAATTTTGTACGAAAGGGTAGTTATTTTTTAAAATTTCTTTCCTATAACTAGGTATAGAAATAGATTATTGGGGCTTATTGCCCATCTAGGATAATAAGTCTATTATAAATAAAATATTGTTATTGTTGTGCTACTTATGGAATTTTTTATGCTTGCTATACTATTGTTTGTTTTTCTGATAATAATGACAGTTTAAACTTCAAGATTTTTATTTACATTTTATATAAGATAAAAAATGTACGATTTCGTTCATTAGTGGCGCATCTTTTAAATCCCTTTTTTCGCTTTTTCTTTCTTACCCCTTTTCTCTCTTTCTTTCTTTCTTTGTCCCTCTTTTTGGGGTCTATTCTTGAACTTTGATTGGTTGGTTCATTAAGTTGAATGTCCAAACGTTTCATCCACTAATTGTAATCTGCAGTAGGGTTAGTTTTGTGTATAATTATTGGGGATGTACATAAATTTATCAGCCTTCGTCATGTCCCCATAGATCCCCGCACAAAATACTTTTAAATCATCCACTCACTGCTAAAACAACCCGTTATGTATTATTTTAAAGAGTAGCTTTGCTTTCCAAAAAAATAACTATATAGCAACAGATTATCTAGGTATGATTCTTAAAATAAAACTGAAAAATATTTTTATTTGTTTAGATTCAAAACTAAGAAGGAATGTTTGAACGCCATGGACCCTTATTGTGGGTGGAATAGGAACAAGGTATTTTTTTTTACTGGCTTTAAGCCATTTTATTTACAAATATCTTTCCAAATTCATATGATTCTTTAACCTAAATATTTTTTGAAATGCCATAATGATAGAAAATTTTAAATTCTAGGATGAGTGTACGCCAGCCCCTAACCACAACCCTCGCGCCGGCTACTGGCAGCAGAACGTCATCAGCTGTCCGGTCACGACCGACCCCGTGGACGGAGGCTGGTCCGAGTGGTCCAACTGGGACCAGTGCGCCTACTCCAACCCCGACAAGCGCGTCGAGTCGGGTGGTGATTACTGCATGTGTCGGCGGCGCGGTTGTGACAATCCTGCGCCGGCAAACGGCGGAGCCGGCTGTGAAGGCGCCGGGCTGGTGGTGACCAACTGCACCCAGCATGGACAGTGGACGGCGTGGAGCGAGTGGTCGGGCTGTAGTCAGTCATGCGGCGTCGGGCTCAAGACACGGCAAAGGCATTGTGGTAACCCAGAGCCTGCGTTCGGCGGACGGGTGTGCGTCGGCCGGGATAGGGAGGAGAGCTACTGCGATGACTTGCCGCCGTGCCCTGGACAAAGAGCCAGCAGTCTTCTGTTGACGGATGACGGAGAAAGTGAACTGTCCTCCACCTGGTCTCAGTGGTCAGATTGGACGGCTTGCAGCGCCAGATGTGGTTCAGGTACGTACTTACTTGTCTGCTATAGTTGAAGAATAGCTCCCCTGCTAATGTCCAATACATGAAAACTTTGATATTGTACCATAGTTACCCCTTATCGTCCTTGTTCAATCGCATTTTGAGCTTTTTATCATGCGCTTAACATATCTGGAACTTTTCAACAGTTGCATATTAAACCAGAGTCATATGGATAGGTTAATAGTTATTAATCGCTTTCCGCAGATATTAAAAAGAAAAATTATAAAATTAGAATTAGTTTTGTAGGTCCCAAGGGACCAAAAACTCGGGCTAACAAAACTGGTTTTAATATTATGAATTTTAGTTTAGTATTAGTAAAAATTTGTCTGAAATACGATGCTATATTCATCTTTCCAAGAAAAGTGTTGTTTTTTTTAATTAGTCGAAGGGGGATATTTTATTTCTCTTTTGCCTCTCCCTTTTTCCTAAAATGAACTTCTCGTTAGAAAAATAAACTAAAATATTCTAAATGCAGTTTAAATCTCTTCTTAACCTATTTTGTAATTTAATAAATCATATTTAAATTAGTTTATTTATAAAACAAGGATGATAGCTTCCATTACTAGACAGATAAAGCAGACAATCTTACACACAAAGTTTATTAAGAATCAGTATCAGACTTCCATTACATAGAGAAATATTCACAAAAAATTGTTTTAATAATATCTTAAACTTGATGATTCATGTAAAAATTCGGAATAATGGACCAACAAAGTAAGTAGATTCCCTTTTGCCCTGAGTAATCTTCACAAAAAATCAGATGCCTATCTTGCATAGAACCAAGATAAAGCATGATTTTTCATATAAAGTTTTTGACAAATATGAGGCAAAATATAGAGTAGCCTCGCTTTTAAAAAAGAACACAATTTAGACTTAAACCTAAATCCTATTTATAGATATGATTCGTCTTTTCAAATTTAAATTAATATTTTCATCAATTTAACAAATGTAATAAAATTCATAAGGAAAAGAACATTAAAATCTATTAAAATTTGCAAAATTTGTCTGTATGTTGTAAGTTAGGCAGCGCAGCTGCTACAAAATAATTCTAGGTATCTTCCCAATGATAATAAACAAAAGTTCCCCCTCTTTCTAAAAGTTTATTATTAGGTTTTATCACTTGTAGTTTGGACCAGCAAATCAAGGTCCCCAAAATTTTTAAACCAACAAATGAGTGAACGTATTTATTAAAATTTGTAGGTACCATTATAATTAACAGTCAAATGTCCACTCCTTCCCTGAATTTCAAACTTAAACAAAATACATTCTTCCCTCAATGAAACATGTCATCCTAGTTTGTAATAATTGTAAGTGAAGATTATAAATGTTCTGCTATTGTGGAATGATTAGGAGCATGTCAGAACATGTTTGAACATTCCAGCAAAAAAAAATTCATGCTTTATCTCAAAGTACTTAAAAAGCACATTACTCCTCCCACTTAATTTTAAAATAATTTGAGTTAGGGTTGTTGTTTTCTCTATGCTAACCTTGTAGGTTCCCTACTTTCCCCAACCCTTTGGAGCTACCTACCAATTATGATCTATTCTAACCTAGCCTAAGGACCTCCCCCCCCCGCTTATTTTCAATTTAGTTAAGATAAAAAGAGTGGGTTTCTGTGTTAATCTAGTGAAACTGCCTTTTCTTCTATATATTTTATTGTTTTACATTTTTCACCAATTTCCAAATTTTTATCATGCTTTTCCGATATTAGTATTGCCCTAAGGACCTCTAAAGTAATTGTCTCCAAAAAGTCTGTTTATCTGTGTGTAAGTTTTGCATATGATTTTTGTTGGCACATGAAAACTTTGCTATTGTATTACTCTTTTATTTTTATTGGTTCATACGTGGAAACACCATGTTAGATCTATATCAAAAATCAAGCAAATCAGGAATGTAAAAGGATAAGACAATGGCCTATAAATTGATATACATCCACAATGATGATACACAAAATTACCGCTTCTGTAGATCACCTACAATTGGTGGTTGAAACGTTTGGACACTCAGCTTGATAAACCAAACAATTTAAAATTAAAATATTAAAAGTCCCCAAAGTTGTTGAGCCAACTAATAAGAAAACTTTGATATATAATTTTGGGGACTAGTGTAATAAATGCCCATTGTCCTCTCCCTCCCTGCTAGCAAATACTTGTTCAAAAACTGTTTCCATATTGATGATTTTGATAAAGACGATTTCATCCAAAATTATATCTTAATTTTCTTAATCTTAACAATACTATTGCTTGCATCTTCCTCAATATATTTGATTGAGTTATGGTATACTAGCAGCTGCGTCCCTATCATCTAGGGGCTCTGTATTTAAAGGGATAAGAACGGGGTAGATAATAGCCTAAAACCACCAAAATGCCCTTATCTAGAAATGACAAGCCTAAAACTATCCCAGGACAAAGCTACCCTTTAAGGGAAAACTCAATCGGATCAGTAGTTATCGAAATCTTAAGCTACATAATAGCATTTAAAAAAGGTATAATGTTAATTTGCTAAAAAACTTTATTTTGATTTTGAGCTGTTTATGAAGTTACTTTGTTGGGTAGGATGAAGTTCCAAGTATGACTTGATACCAATTTATTTTCGACATTTTTTATATCTGTTTGTCTGTCTACATATGTATATTGTGTTAATATTAACATTATTATTTTAAATACTTAAACATAGACCATGAGGATACTCAAAATTAACCCTTCTGTAGAGGAGTTGAAGCGTTTGGACACTCAACTTAGTGAACCAACCAATAAACGTCCCCAAAGTTGTATAAAAACGCTAGTCATATAAAAGCTATGCTTCTTACATTATGCATAAAACAAAAGAAACCCATAAACAAATGTTATTAAATCAAATAAAAACATGCATTTTGAAATTCCAAGAAAACCTAATCTTTATATTTGAAAACCCATTCAAAATTCCAAAATTGGGGGATTTTTGTTGCCAGGAATACAGTAATAAGACAATCAAAGATAAATTGATCTTTCGACAAATAGGAAGATAATAATGGGAATGACAGGGAACTTAAGGGATAAGACAATGGACGACAAATTGATGTATATCCTCAAAAATATCATCCTCGCTTTAAAAGTTTTAAAATTGATAGTTCAAACAAACCAATCAATTTTTAATAGCAGTACCCAAAGTTTTTAAACCAACGAATGAGATAAATGTTAATGAAAATTTGGGTAAAGGTACAATTTATAGTTAAATGTCCAATGATTGAAACTTATTTTCTCGTATTCATTCAAATCCAGTTTTTTTAGCCCCGAGATGCCTTCTCTGTATCCGCGGAAAGCTGTTTATAATACGATGATAGAAATAACTATTCCTTTCTCTATCTTTATTTCCCTGGATTTTTGTGCCAAATCTTAAAATGCAAATATGAATTTTCTGTTACATGGCTTTTTGTGGCAAAATTACAAGCATTTTTTTAGCCTTGGGGGTAGGTTTACAATTTTTTGCTGCGATCCCAAAACTATTGAAAATAATATCTTTATTTAAAATTTGATTTTAATAAAGAGTTATTTTTCTGTTGATTTGTAGATTAACTCGCATAAAATCAAATCTTTTAAATAAAAAAATAGGACGAATTTGTTCTCTTGTAGCGAAGCATTTGTCTTAAAGAATCTTTTTGTGTGACATATAAAACGCCTAACGGACAAATTATCAGGAATTGTAGAGTGTCATCGCTGCTCGTAAGAAATAGCCATTCAGATTCCATGGAGAAATTTAGGCCTTCAATTTAAATTTGTTCAGCACAATTCAAAATCAGTGGTTAAAATTCAGGGATGCGGGATGCCCACCCTTCCCTCCCCCCCAAAAAAAAGTCTGATAAGGAGGGAGGGAACATTGAACTGTTAATTGTACTAGAATCCAACGTTTTCTCATTTGTTGGCTTGAAAACTTTGGGTACTTAAATTAAATCCAGATTGGATGGTACAAACTAGAAGTGTCCAAGCTTTAATGGATGTAGATCTATTTATCTTCTATTGTCATTTCCCTAAAGGTCCCTAGATAACTTTTTGATGGAAATTCAGGGGGGGTGTGAGTTGTTTCATCTCCATTTGTCCTCTCCCTCCCTGTACCCAGTGGTAAAAATCATAAACTTCATTTCTCTGTGCATTTTTATGGATGGTCAGATTTATCAGGGAGGGAGGGGACATTGGGCTGTTTATTACATTAGTCCTCAAAGTTTTATAACAACGCTTTCTTTTTTGATGGCTTAACAACTTTGGAGACTTATATTGAATTTTGTATCCAAATGTTTAAACCACTATTTGTAATCTACAGAAAGGATAATTTTGTTATATCATCATTGTGGATGTACATAAAGTCATACGTTCTAATCTAAACTATATAGTGGCAAGGCTATGCTGCAAATTGTTTGGTTGGTCTATCGGTAATGCGTTTGTCGATCATGGTGCTTATAAAGAGAAAGGGATTAAAGTTTTCTATAAGATGATACAATAAGCAAATTTACTTTTAGGAGTTTCATAATTTTAATTGTTCTTTAAAATGTTATTTTTTGTTTTCCATAAGAGTTAATCGTCTTGTAAAAGATTTCTTATTTCAAACAAACGAGCACCGTATTAAACAGCCTATAAAATTTTAGCATACTTATTGGCAAAAACCTTAAACCACTTTTAGTTTTACTGTCGCATTAAACAAATAACTACCTTACAGATTAGATTAGAATTTATTTTTAAACACTTTATGAGATAACCGAATACATAACATTTGATATGAAGCTGCATTTTAAAAGTATTAAGCTTTTATTAGCTCGCTACTTGTTTACGGCTGCCGAGCCTTCATTTTAAAGCTTTAATAAGAAATGTTATCTGATATTGAATATACGTGGGTATTATGACACGAGAAAAATTTAGGTTGCTATTTCCCCTGCACTGTCGTTCATTGTTCAGATAGTTTATTCAGTAGGAGGGGCGGGGATGGGGTAAAAGGGGGTGATTGTTTTAGCCCGCTTCAAGTTTCACCTTATTAGGGAACATGAAAATCTGGTGTAAGATCAGAGTAATAATAAATCAATTGAAATGTTTTATTTTTTATTGACCTACCCTTGTACGTATGTGCTTAGATAGCAGAGAACCCATTTGTTTTCGCCTTTTAATTGAGGACAAAAAAAACTCAGGGAACTAAAGGGATAAGACAATGGCCGTGAAATTAATGTACATCCCCAATGATAAAAAATGGCCTTTCTGTAAATTACAAGTTACAACTAGTGGATGAAACATTTTGACTGTAGAACCAACTTATCAAAATTCAATTGAAGGTTCTCAAAGTTATCAAGCAAGCGAATAAGAAAACGTTATTATAAAACTTTGGGGACTATTGTAATAAACAGCCCACTGTCCCCTCCCTTCCTGAAAAAAGCTAGTGAGATATAAATCTTTGATATGATAAAGGAGTTGGCTATTAATTCTTTAGTGCTCATTAAAATTTTATGTCAACTTTCTCTTATTAGCTGTTAATACCCAAGGATCTAAAGGGATAAGACAAATTGATGTACTTCACCAATAATGATACACAAAATTACCCTTATTGTAAATTACAATTAGTAAATGAAACGTATGGGCACTTAACTTAATAATATAACCAATCAAAATTCAACAAAAGTCACAAAAGCCAACAAATAAGAAATAAAAAACGCCCCAATGTCCCCGGCCTTCCTCCTTAGTTTATCATTTTTTATATATTTACAGCCCAACCTAAGTTTTTACCTAAAAATTATGAAATTTTGAATTAATTCAACCATAAAAATGAATGCATAGTAAACAAAAACTTATTTTAAATGCATTATTAAAAAGCTTTCATCTACACATCCGTTATTATGTTTCCAAAATAAATTAAAACTTTAAAAAAATGCATTTGCAAAAAATCTTCGAATTTAAATAAAAGAAAATCTACAAGCGAAAAAGAAATCTTTATGCTGGCATTGAAAAGTTAAAGATTGGTTTAGATGCTTGCTTGAGTTTTTCCATGCTTATAGTTGGTGCGTGTCTTGAATGCAAAAAAAATGTAGGATCCCATTTTTACTGTTGGAACCGCTAAGCCTAAAACTTTCATCTAATAAAAGAAAAAGCGTGTATAGTCCCTTTCGTGATAACGCCTCTCAAGGGGCGTTTCGTCGTATTTTACAATGGCTTTTGATAGGTTAGGTTAGATTATATTAGGTTAGATGATTGCCCCGCAGGGTTAGAGCTCCCCGCAAGGGCTTGAAATAGGAGAAAAGCTACTGTGAAAAAACGACGAAACGCTCCTTAATAGGCGTTGCCACGAAAGGGACTATACCCGAAAAAATTTTAGTTTTTTATGTATTTATACTTATTTTATTAGGTATAATTGTTCTTAATTTGTTTAAAAATCAATTAAGACTTTAAAACTTTTTTTGGTTGGGGGGGGGGGGGAGGGGAAGGGGGGTTAATTTGATTCATCTGCGGATTTTTTTTGCATAAACTTATTGTCTACAGTTTCACGTGAAGAATTGTATTCGAGTTTTTAGAAATTTACAATACTTGCAAATATCATTTTAATAATAGTGACCACGAATTTGGTTCTTTTGAATTTAATCAAATGGGACTCAAATTAATTATTAAAAATAGTGGAATTCTAGATTGTTTTAATTTACATTAAAAGTCGCAAAAGATGTTTAGCCAACAATTGAGAAAACGTTATTATAAAACTTTGGTGACTAGTGTAATCAACAAAAAATCCCAATATCCCCACCCTCCTTGCCATACTATATTCATAATTTAGACCATTTTTCTATATAAAAGCCTATTTTGAATCCTGTTTTAAAAACACAACAAAAACTATTCTGTGGTTAAAATTATGAGTATGTTCGAAACATAATGTGATATGCTAGCCTTGAGTTTTTCAAAATTTATGCACCCATTGTTTCAATTTTTGTAGATTTTTCTATATTTTTTAAAATTGTGGCTGTATCCTTAGCCTCTAGGATTTTTTCTCCCCTTAATAGATTTTCACTTAATTCTTTTGGTTTATGAGGTTTTAATGCTAAACTTCGAAAGTTCCAAAGTTCTACAGACCTTCTCTGACGACTAACCGACAAACAACTTGTAATATAGTATGTTAGGTGTGAATATTGATTTTAAAACAATAAAATATTTCCGTTCGACTTGGGAGATTTGCCACATATTACAAAAACAAACTTGCCATATTTGAATAAACAATCGTTATGTATGTTTTCATGTTATTACTAAAAACGCCAATAAAAAAAAGTTTTGGTCTTTTGGAAAGGGGAGGGGGGTAATTTTTTCAATAGGATATAAAAACACCCCAAACTCAAATAGACCGCGCTGAAATTTTACCCAGTTGTAATTTCCATTGCTTTATCAAACAAGAAATACTTTTTTCTTTATATTTTAATTTAACGGCTATGAATCATTCTTTTTCCAATAGATAAACACAACATTTCATCTTATTCGTTGGCTCTAAAACGTAGGGTGTATTCAAACTTTTTAACCAATGGTTTTAATCTAGAAGGGTCAATTTGTGGACGTAGATCAATTTATCATCCAATGTCTTATCCCTAATGATTATTAGATATTTTATAGTTGATTTTTTTTCAGGTTTCAAGTCTCGCGGCCGAAAATGCTACGGGCTGCGGTGCAGCGGCTGCGACAGAGAGTGGGCGGAGTGTGAAAACTCTGCTTGTTCAGACTATATGGACGTCACAGATTGGACACCTTGGATCAATACCACGGTTGTAGAGGTACGCATTTTCATGTGATTTATGCAATGTTTGGGTTTGCGCAAAATTGTGTCTTGACAAAGCACACTTTTAAAAGCAAAGCACTTCTATAATTAGTGTCGGTACGTTCCTTTTCGTTAATTTAAACAGGTTAGAATTGTCATATCAATTTCAAACTTGGCATGATGATTACTGTAGTAGTTAGGTACGATTTAGCAAGCTTAGCAACTCTATAATCATTAACAGAATGTCAGTACGTCCATTTTAAAACATATTGATTTTTTGCTTTCTTATATGATTATGTAATAATTCTATTCATTTAGTTTTTGGAAATCTGATTCCTAGGAAATATTTATGATCCCTATTGGGGTTAATAGTTACCATTCACCAAAAAATCGTTAATATTTAGTATTTACCATTCATCAAATATCTGTCTAAAAAGTTTATAAAGTTTCCATAAAAGTGCAGAGGTTTTCAATATATTTGAGAACAGACAAATATATAAAACATACTGATTTTTATGTTCCAATGCAAAAATAATCTTATCTCGTATTAACGCTTTTTTGCAAACATCAAGTAAGCATCAAAAAGGCTTATCTTTGAATTTTAAATATATATATTTTTTTTGTGTATTTTAATATTGAAAGGGTTAGTTACAATTAATTTCCCACGTATTTATATATTTTTTCAGTATGGCTTCGAAACTGATTAATATCCGCTGGATTAAAACCGGTTCTCAGCCTTGTTGAAAAATCATGTTTAGCATTGTATTACTGTCATGTTTCCACGAACATTAAACAAGAATTATAAAATAATACCAGTTTTGTAATCTCGGGCCTTCAGTCCCTCGGGAATAACAAAACTGGGTTAATCTTACAAATTTTTCTTTTAATATCCGCGGAAAGCTGTCTATAAAACGATGCGATAAATAACTATTACTAAACTTTTTTATGTGTACAAATAAAATTTTCACATGTCATTTTACATCATTTAACAAACATTAACAAAAAGGGATAGTTACACAAGATATACTTTACTATTTTAGCCACTTAGCATAGGTAACATCTAAATTGTTTACCATTTAAGTTTTAGAAAGGGATAGTTGCATAAAGTGCATTTAACAAGTTTGATTGCAAGCATAAGTTATAAGAATACCATCTAACATGTATAATTTGACGAGTCTTGATATTTTTCAAACTACCTGGTAGAAATTGGAATGCTTTCAAATATATTTCTTATAGATGTAGTTAATACTATTGAACAGAAAAAAATATGCAGTTCACTAAATTAAAGTTTAAATGTACTTCGTGCAACTATCCCGTTGCCTTTTTTTTAAATGTAATATAGAATCCTTAGGTTTGTTTTACAGAGGGGCATTACTATTTATCCCAGGATAAAAACATACCCTGGACTGATACTAAGCTTTCCTTAAAACAGCAGTAAAATAGGCACAGCCGTGTACGAGATCTTTAAACAAACAATAATTTTCTTTATATTTTATACAGCATCATCTATATAAAAAAAGAAAGTAAAATTATTGAAATAATTAAGCCCCTAGCTTCAAGGGAATTTACCTAACAATTTTTTTTTTTCTTTTTAAATATTAGTATAATATACACAAATGTAAGTTTTCAACACAAAGGTTCAATTTTCAATTTAAAAAGAAAAGTTGAAGTGAAATTTGAGAACACATTACATATATGCACTTAAACGCCTTTTATGTAAGGCATTGATGTATTTTTTCTTTAATTTTCTTTAATTCTTTGAGTTGAGAGTTCAAACTTTAAACCACTAATTATAATCTAAAGATGTGTGTCATCATTGGGGATGTACATCATAAAATCTTATGGTTCAGGCGACTTCTCTTTTTCTAACTTATTATATCGTTAAAATGGTCTCGGCCTTGTCTGGAGGTTAATTTAAATTGTTTGTAACAAGCTATTCATAACTATTCTTGTCAACATTGTACTTGTAACCAACAACAGAAACCTCTATCTACATCAGTAGCGCAGCAATAACAAGTTTAATTTGTTAATTTTTGTTTAATGCAACAAAATTTATGAACTTATAAACGATAATTAGGGAACAAAACTGATATTTTGACCAGGGATCAAAAGGGATTAGCCAATAGCCAATAAATTGATGTACATCCCAAATGATAATACACAAAATTTATCATCTAAAATTGGTGGTTAAAACGTTTGACCACTCAACTCATAAACCAACTAATCAAAATTCAGTGAAAGTCTCCGAAGTTGTTAAGCAAACGTTATTATAAAACATTGGGGACTAGTGGCCCAATGTCTCCTCCCTCTTGCATTTTGACAGACAAACTAACAGACTCAAGTTGAAGAGTAGCTTTGTTGCAAAAAGAAATGGAATTATGAACAAACCCATTTGGAATATTAAGTAGGGATACTTAAGCTTTTTGCCTTAGCCAAATAATAGACAAAAAAGTCTTAGTCAAGAAAAAAGACTATTAAAGATCATTTATTCATTAATAACAATGCCTTTTGAACAAAAAAAGTCAAATGCAGGAATATTTTTCGCAGAATAGTGTCTATAATACGATAAAAGTTTATTTTATGTATGGCTCAAAACCGACTTTAGCAGGGAGGGAGGGGACATTGGGCTGTTTATTACACTAGTTCCCAAAGTTTCTCAATCGTTGGCAACACGACTTAGGGAACTGTTAATGAAGTTTGATTGGTTGGTTCACGTTGAGTGTCCAAAATTTATAACCATTAATTGTAATCTACAGATAGGGTAATATTGTGTATCATCATTGGGGGTTATTGAATAGTAATCAGATCCATACTGGAAATAATATCATATTTATTGCTGTAATGCAGTCTACTGTTCTATTCCACCTTGTACTAATCTAAGTTAACTCTAATGGTGTAGTATAATAATTCGTTCCCCTCATATCTCATACAAACAATTCACCTTTTAAACGCAACTTTTGTTTGCTTTTTCTATGGCCCATTTCTCAAATATTAGGGATATTTTGTCTAAAGAAAAATTATTTTTCCACCAAAATTGAAAATATGGTTTTAGTACTTTAGATAATAGGGGTATATTCCTTTCGTGATAACGCCTCTTAAGGGGCTTTTCGTCGTATTTTCACATTAGCTTTTGTCTTTTGATAGGTTATTTTAGGTTCGGTTAGGTTAAGTTGGGTTAGGTGATTGCCTTGCAGGGTTAGGCAATTGGCCCAGCAGGGGCTAGAAATAGAGAAAAAGCTACTGTGAAAGTACGACAAAACGCCTCTTAAGAGGCGTTGTAACGAAAGGGACTATACCTGAAAATTCTTATCATACCAAATTATTTTTTTACATTTGCGTAGTAACAACCGTATAGACTGGCGGATTTTTTTCTTCTTCAAATGCTCATCTCTGGCATTGTTAACATTTGTCACAGGACGTTTACACGCATACACACACACACATGCACACTTACATTTTTGTGTGTATATGGTTAATTTATAGGCGAAACTTAATTTCGTTTGGCTTTAAATAGTCATAACTTGTTTAAAATAGCTCTATGACCTTCATTATTCATTGGATGAATATATTTTGACTGTTTTTTTCTTTAGTAGATTGAGGTCTCATGTAGTAATGATTAATATTTGATACTGTGCTATTAATATCGGTCAAAACTATTTTTAATTGCATTGAAAAAGCATATCATAAAGATACTTCAATATAGAGTTTTCCTTTTCTAGACGTTGTCATCCTTGTTTAATTCCAAAGCTATTACGTATAACTGCACAAAACCTGAAAAACAGGGAGGGGACATGGGTCTGTTTATTACACTAGTCCCCAAAGTTTTATAATAACGTTTTGTTATTCTTTGGCTTAACCTTTGGCGACTTTAATTTAATTTGATGGTGCATTACGATAAGTGTCCAAACGTTTCAATTGTAATCTATAGTAGGGGTTGATCATCATTGGGGATGTTCAATTTATTGGCAGTTGTCTTATCCCTTTAGATCCTTGCCTGAGACCCGTAACTTTCGCTTTTTATATATAGTTTGCATATTATTCATGCAATTTGGCAGGTTGCGCTGCATTTTGGCAGCCGCATTTACCTAGACCGTACTACTAACCCCAATTATATAGTTGTTCATGCATTTATGCAAAAACAAGGATGACAACATCCATAAAAGCGAAGCTCTAAAACGCTCATACATACAAACATTAAGTCTTGTTGAGTAACAGAACTGAACATGCAAAATATAAATATTTATATACGTTTTGAAAAGATTTGTTGCAAAACTTCTTAAATACAGAATTCTGTTTAAGGACATACTGACTTTTTTAGGACTTGATTATAGAGATGCTTTGCTTATAATATTGTACCTTATTGTAATAGGACCGACCCTAATTATAGCAAAGCTTCTCTTTTAAAAAGTACAACCATACTATATTGACGGTTTCCCTAAAAAAATCCAAGTCTATCAGAGACACAATATCTTCCCTCTGCCTTATTTTGAAATAAATAAAAAAAAATTTTTGGGAGGGGGATTTTTACTTAAAGAGAGTTCAGCATAGTAGAAAAATTAAATTACTTTTATTGATTACTTAAACATAATAAGAAATCTAAAATCATTAATGACGTACCTACCTAATAAAATATAAAGAAATTAATTGTAAATTAGTAATATATTGACATTTAATTATTATCCTTATGTAAAATATAAAGTAATTAAAAGATAAACAAATTAATTATGACCTAATTAATTTAGCGTTTTATTCATATTTTAAAAACAAGGATGACAACATCAATAAAAGCGAAGCTCTAAAACGGAAGGACAAACGAAGATTAACAATTGTAATGTAACATAGAATACAATCAGCTGTGCGCGAAGCTTACCAATCTAAGATTGGCCAAAGGATTCTCACTTCCAGTCTCCGTGTGCATCTGAGTCCTAACTTCAGATAATCATGGCTACAACAACAACAACAACAAGATTAACACTTCATTAGAGTGTCAGAAAAGAAATTTATAAGCCGAAACAAAATTTTTGTACATGTTGCAAAACTGCTTAAATAGTGATACTGTTTAAGGACATACTTATATTTTTAGGACTTGGTTATAGAGATGCTTCGCTTATTACATTGTACTTTGTTGTAATAGGAATCCGTATTCCAAAAAAACAGTTGAATCAAATTATTAGATCACTTAAATAATTGTTGTCAAAAAGGTTTAAAAACCTGTTTTAAATGGATGTAATATTGGAAGTTTTAAAAGGCTAAATAGTTAAAATTAGAAAAAATTCCAAGTTCTTAGGGCTTTTAGTAAAGTCGTTTAATTTATATTTATATTTTAGGAATCTGGAGGATGGTATGAGAAGAGATTTACTTTCACCTACAGAACTCCTGTGGCTATTAGTAAGGTAAGATTTATGATATTTTATTTTTAATAAACAAGGATGATTAAGTTCTCATTAATGGCTGGACCGACACGGTTCTCCTTTACGCTAAAGCCTCTCAAAGGTCCTGGGTAGGTTTATAGCTATTTTGAGGAAGGTGCCACTACCCTCCGAAAAGAAATCAACCCTTGAAAATATTATGAAATCTATGTAATTTTTTATCATTACCTAAAACAACCAAGCTCTATCTTCGATGGATCTTGAATTCGCTTTAAAGTTTTTCCTTTTAAAACTAAAGTTGCTAATAAGGGGGGAGGGTCTACCTTTGAGATAGTTTTAGGCTATTTTCGTTCAAATTAAACAGTAAAAAATATTTCTAGTTAATACATATATTTTTATGAAAATATATTTTATTCTAATAAGACTGAGTACAGTTTTAGCATTGATTTTTGTCATCTAATTTTAGTTTGACTATGCCTTTTTTTTGCTTATAATGTTCTAAATAAAAACTGATAGGCATAAAATTATTTCAAATCATTCCTTCATTCAGTAAGTTTCACACACTCGGGATAGGGTTGGGGTGGGGGGATAGATCAATAGGGGAAAATAACGTTCTTTACCCCTTTTCAGATCTTCATTAAATTTTAGCTTCAAGGTACATGTTTTTTCTTGCAAAACATTGCTTTTATCCCTTTTACTTAGCTGTACATGTTCATGGAACTAAAAAGCATAAGACTTCATAATTTATTTGCTACTAAACCCCAAAGTTCGTTACAATGTTTTGTTATTTGTTGGCTTAACAATTTTTTTTGGGTGTTATTGAATTTTGGTAGGTAGGTTCATTTAGTGTAGTCTCTAAGCGTAGTTTTGTGTATCATCAATGTGGATGTACATCAAATTTATCGGCCATTGTCTTATCCTTTTAGATCTCTGAATATTATAGCATCTATGGCAAAAAAATGGCTCTAATATAACTCTATTTAAAGTGTTATATTCATTATTGTCAATTCTATGATATTGCAATCTTTTTCTATCTTCATACAGAAAGACATTCATCCAAAACAGCAGAAATTATTTTTGCACATTTTTGCATCTTTAGAAAAAATAGTCTTAAATCATCCTATTATTTAAAGTAGCAAGTTTTTTATCGAGTAATCCATATTAGGGAAGCTTTATGAAGGTCCCGGAATGTTTTAAGCTACTTTATTTTAAGTTTTAGTCTTGGGATGGTTTTTGGCTATTTTAGCAGCAAAAGAAAGAACACCTTTGAACAATGTGGCAGCATACAGTACAACTTTACGTGACACATTTTTAAAGCCGAACAAATCAAGGTTGCACGACATTCACGGGAGCGTAGCCACTCTATAGCTTGGCGTTTCCCAAAAAACTTGTTGTCCTTTCAACATAACACTTTAAAATTATTGTTTGATTTTGAAAGTCTTTCAACCAAGAAAATCATTGAAAAAGGATAATTTTGTCGTTAAATGTGTGGTAAAAACAAAACTGATATTTATTGAATTATTCGGGGAAAATTGTTTGTAATACGATGCTGTACATGATTTTTAGTATGGCTTGAAAATGGTTTGTTATGAATAATGTTATCCTTGTTATATTTTTATATAAAAAACTGGAGGCCAATGATCAGAAGTGATTGTTGTGGTCCAATAAAGGCCAAAAGGACAATTGCACATGGCATATGGAAAATAAAAATAACTGTTCTGCCACTTTAAATTAATTATGCTTAGTCTTTGTGTGGTTTTTAAGAATTAGAAATATTAATCTATTTCAGGAAGGAAGGGGACGTTGTGCTATTTACTCTAGTCCCCAAGTTTTAAAATAAAGTTTCATATTCGGTGGCTTAATAACTTTGGGGACTTTTATTGAATTTTTATTGGTTGGTTCATAAGGTTGAGTTTCCAAACGTTTTATCTACTAATTGTAATCTACGGAAGGGGAAATTTTTTGTAACATTATTGGGGATGTACGTGAATTTATTGTTTTTTGTCTTATCCTTTTAGATCCCTGTTTATATGTGTTTCTGTACAGACTGACGGACAGACCAACCGCAACTGCTTAATTATAGAGTTGCATTGCTAAACTAAAAGTAATCAAATATACCGTTTAGATTTTTAAATGAAAAGCATTCTTATGAAGCTGATTACTTTAACATTTAACTTTTTAATTTATTAACTTCTTTTATTGCATTTATTAAGCTTTGAACATTATAAATTTGGATTAATTTAAGCCAACTAATGAATAATTCTTAAGTTGCTAATTAGTTGAAATTTTTTTATTGCACAATCCTAATTTTTGCTTTTATTCAGCGCATCTACTCTATAAAAAAGGTCATTACCCTTCTTATAATGAACACTCTATAAGCCTCTAAGTTCACTTACATTATTTAAATCATTCTTAACTTAACTTTTGATAACTTTGAATAATGGCATCCTTGTATATTGTTTATCTTTAAAATGTCTCATTGCTACCTATGCAAGAAACTTACCTGTATTACGTTGAAACATTTAAATAAACAAAAACGAATGTTTTATTAAAAGCAAAGCTTTTAAACATGTTAACTTTCTAATAACTTATGTGATTTTCGCTCTTTGAAGTGTAACTAGCGGCAACGCCCCTGTACTCATAACATGATTGTAATAATAGCATAAATCCACCCCTAGATCATTATAGAGCTTCTTTAAACTCGTTTGATTAAGTGGTTTACGAGGTCTTAACGGACAAACAAACAATAACCTTACCTTGACCACACCGACTAACTTAAATATAAAGAAGCTGCGCTATTTAAAAAAAACAAGGATGACAAGTTGACAACATCCAAAAGCAAAGCTCTGAAACGTTGGGACAAAAAAACTGAATAAATACAACATAATGTTTAAGGACATACTTACATTTTTAGGACTTGTTTACAGAGATGCTTCGCTTATAACAATACACTTTGTGGTCCTAGGAATCAGTATTCCAAAAATCAGATCAATCGGACAATTATATCATGTAAAAACTTTTTGTAAAAAGTTAAAAATTGTCATGTTTAAAATGAACTTACGGACATTCTGGTAAAGATTTTAGAGTTGCTACGCTTTCTAAATCGTACCTAACTACTACAGGAATCACCATGCAAAGTTTGAAATCGATAGGACAATTCTAACTTGCATAAATTAACAAAAAAAAAGCTATCCGGACGGACCGACCCTAATTACATTTAGAAAAGCTGCGCTATTTTTAAAAAATTAAGCCTACTGCCCAAATAAATAAGAATGTAAGAAATGTTAGGAAGTTAATTTGTTACTTTTATATTCTCTCATAGATAAAGAGATAGGGCAATGAAAGAGAAATCAATCGTAACCCTGATTTAAAAGGCATCACTGGGCTAAAAAACTTGTTTTAATCATATAATTGTACATTTTATATCCGCGGAAAGCTGTTTATAATACGATGCGAGAAATAACTATTCTTATTGTTTGGCTTAACAACCTAGGGACTTTAATTGAATTTTGATTGGTTAGTCTCTTAAGTTGAGTGTCCAATCATTTCAACCACTAATTCTAATCTACAGAAGGCATTCATTGGCCATTGTCTTATCCCTTTAGAGCCCTGATTTAACCCCCATTAACTTTTCCCTGAATCCTTAAATTTCTCCAAAGTCTTGAAATTGTTAAATAAACAAATGTAAAAGTTATCTGAAATGTATACAATTCTGTTTAAAGCTTCAGTTTTTAAATTTTTTTTATTTTTATACCATGTTTACTTATGACATTAAGATAGCTTAATACTTTTCTCTAATGCCTACCTATTCTGTTAAATATTTTTCCTATTAGGGGAAGGGGTAGGGAAGGGTAGAAATAAAGCCTAAAACAATCCAAAGTTAATAAAAGCTTAGCGCTTCAGACAAAAAAGCCTTACTACTTTATATAACTGGTTTAATGTATACCTATAGGAATGCTAGATTAAGCTATAAAAGTTTCAATTGAATAATCTAAAGTCTCCTACAAAAAGAAACAAAATTATTTGATTAAAAACTGAATATTTAGTTTATGTATACATTTCCAATGTTTATTTAATCCTATGGAGAAAGATAGGTGCTAACAAATATAGAACCTCATCCAGGGCGTCTACAGGGGGTGGGTGGGGGGGGGTGTTACCCCTCCCCATTACCCTCACTATCAGCTTAGAAAAGTTACATTGGGCCAATTTACTAAAAATCATTTAGCATGAAAATTAGAGTAAAACACTAGAGGGGTAAGGGGTTAAATAACTGTATGTCCTAATCCCAAGGACCATGTGTCAACTCTAATTTGGGTCTTTGAAAATCAACCAATATTGTCGGGAATATTAGCACAGTTAAGTAGCAGAAAACAATTTGCTAGGCGACGAAAATGGTCCTTGGAAAAGGGGATCAGGTAGTTATTTGTATATACAACTATACTATAGATCTATTGTTGAGAAATAAGTCCCCCTCCAAATAGGCAAAGATATGATTGGGTTTAAAATATTGCCACGGTTGTAGCGATCATGCGTCTTGCGTCATATTGGCAGGGTCACGCAAATTTCAGATCTCGTTTTTCGCTGATTTTTCGTCATAAGATAAAAGCGATGCTTGCAAGATTATTTAATTCGCTATAATATAAAGATAATTTTTATTCAAATCGCGAAATCTGGGATCTGAAATTTGCGTCACCCTTCTAAACTGAAAGTGGGGAAGAGAATAAGGGAGGGGGTTGAACCGGTTAAAATAATGTTTTGTTTTCTTGACTTCAGATTAAACTTCACCAAAGATATAGCCCCAGTCCCCCCCCCCTCAAAAAATAACAGTGCACGCTCCTGTATTCATCCCAAGACTTATGGGATTAAGAGAAAGTCCTCTGTTTAACTTTTCAAAAGTTCTGCCGATTTCACAACTGGCATTTTGAAAATTCGTGGATTTTTGGCAACTTGAACATTTTTTAAATATTTAATACAAAACTTTAAAATTAAGCTTACGAAATGTTCATTTTATGTATTTTTTGATTAAGATAACAAATAATAACACAAAATAACATTTAAAAGTGACACACATTCTGTTACTCTTACATAAAGATTAAAATCATATTTTGACAATGGCTAAATTTCCAAGTTCTTGTTTAAGCAAATTTATTTAAGATTTAAGCTGCTAAATGTATTTATTTAAGGTTTTAGGAGACAAAAGTATTATTTCGAAAGGGTCAAAGTAAAAATAAATTTATCCAAAAAAAGCATTCAAACTAGTAATGGTAATTAATTAATTGACGTCATTTAAATTTTCAAGAAAACTCTTAGCTTTAAAAGTTACTGAGAAAATTACATCCTATTATATAAAGTTTTTTTTGTCTGAATCTTAAGAACTCAACAAATACTTAACTGATCAAGTTCTCCTTTTTAGGAAAGCTTCACATAGGTCCTGGGTGGGTTTTATGCTATTAAAGCCCATAAACTATTAAAACTATTAAAATACGGAAAAGGCCTTAATTATGTAGTAGCTTTGGTACCTTAAAGGAAAGCAACTTAAAATATGCCATAGGAAATGTGTTTGTTGTGTCAAATGTCATGACTTAAAACTGTAATTCTTGGTATGAAATTGGTATGAGAGTATGATATATAATTTACTATTAAAAAGAAATTTTAACCTGATTTCTTCTACCCACTATCTCCCCCTCCCAAACTTCTAAATAACGTTCTTACAGGGTTAAAGGAACATTAATCTAACTATATTAGGTAATACAGTTTTATGTATGTTCCTAACTTTTGAACCGATTAAGTCCTCCATTTTAGAGTTGCTCTCTTAATAAAAACTTTTCGAAAAACTAAACACGATTTGAATTCAGTTTTAATTTAGGTAAGGTTAAGTTAGGACATAAGTTATCCCGAATGGATAGTCTTACACAAAAAAATCCGCATGGCTAGCCACATAGGTATAGAGCCCTTAAATGTGTAAAGAAGATAATAGTTATTTATCGTATTGTATTATTGACAGTTTTTCTCGGTAATTAAAACCAGTCTTGTTTGTCCCAAGGGGCCAGAGGCCTTGGATAACAAAACTGTAAATAGTTTTATGATTTCTAATTTAATATTTGTGGAAAATTGTCTGTTATACGCTGATATTTAGTTTGCCTGATAACTGGTTCTAATCCAGCGGATATTAATCGGTTTTGAAGCCATACTGGAAATCTATTTATTTATTCCTTTATCTCGTATCTCTCAGTATCTTTGTAACTAAAAATAAGACGCTAAATTATCAAATTTGGAATGATTTTTGAAGACAGCAAAATTTTATCCTTATAATTTTATCATTAAAACCATCTTTTTTAGTAGTGAAGACACTCTATAATTCACTTTGTCTGTCAGTCCGTAACGCAATTGAGAAATGTGATTTTTTCAGTTGCTATCAAATGTAGACACCTGACATTTTTATGAGGATTCCCTGTACCAATGAGCATCCAGTATGTGATTTATTTGTCCGTCTGTCCGTCAATCATGCTACAAAATATAAAAATATATGAGAAAGGTTTAGTGATTTTTTTCTCCGATATATTTTTATTATCAATTTTAACAAATCATCAATACTTAAACTTTCTTGTCTATATTCCCATCCTTGAGTTTTGTGTGTTTCTTATGTATGTTGACATTCTTGTTTTCAAATATACCCATTTTTATTTTCTTCACTTCTTTTTCAACATTTTTGATAAAATTAGAGATTGTGTCCCATTTATTTAATATGTTTTTAACTATTTTAGATTTTCTAGATAAAAGTAAGATTTATATAAGTAAAATTTAATATTAAGGATTGCTTATTTGTAGGCTTAACAACTTTGGATTCTTTTATTGAATTTTGATTGGTTGGTTAAGCAAGTTGAGTGTCCAAACGTTTCAACCACTAATAATATGCAGAATGGGTATTTTTCTGCATCATCATTGGGACTGTACATAAATTTGTACAACCTTGGATTCTTTTATTGAATTTTGATTGGTTAGTTCATTAAGTTGAGTGTCAAAGGGTTTCGACCAATAATTGTACTATACAGATGGGGTAATTTTGTGTATCATCATTGGTGATATACATCAATTAATTAGAACTATTAAACTTTTAGTCTTTCTCATAACCATCTTTTAGTCATAATACATTACATAATCTAAAACTTCTAGCATCTAATATTCAAATGGGGGGGGGGGGGGAGGGTTCAGTACAAACTAAAGACGTCTTACAATTTTATATTATTTAATAGAAATATCCTCTTTTCTGACACTTATCCTTTTTTACAATTTAAAATAAAATTACAATTATTAAGTAGTTTTGCTAATAAAAATCCCATTACTAACTAGAGATGTAATAAAATAATTTATTTTAACAAATGGATAAAAATTGACCATTAAACTGTGGATAGCTTCCACTAATGGCGTTAAAAATGGTTCAACAATTTTCCTTAAAAGTTATCTGGTTACTTAAATATCCCCTTTTAAATATTCGAGCAACGCTAATAAAGGCTTAATCCTATACTTTTTACTTGATAAGACAATAGACGATATATTGATGTAAATCACAAATTATGACCCCAAAAAATTACCCCATCTGTAGATTAAGATTATGTTTACAATCCTCAATCAAAGTTTTTGAGTCAACGAATAAGAGAAAGTGTTTGAGTACCAGTATAATTTACAGTCAAATGATATATCTCTTTGATAAAACTACGAACAACTAAAAAAATGTAAAGGGGTCTTTTTAAGGTTAAAACAAATAAGAAAGGAAACTGTTAATATGTCTAGTAGACGGACAATTTTTCTTCTACTATTAACAAATTACCCCTCCTTGAAAAAAAAATCCTCCCCCTAGAAATATTTGTAAATCTGTATCTATTAATCTAGATTGGGGTGAACTGAAATTTAATTTCCGAATGTGTACACAGTTTCCTTGGTGTTTCCTCATCCCATCTCAATATATACTACTAGCTAAAATCTGCAACAAAAAAAAACATTCAAAATTTAAATTTTTTCAAATTTTGACGTTTTTTTTTAAGTTTGAAGCTTTTTTAGCTTGTAGTAAATATTGAGATAGGACGAGGAAACACCGAGGAAACTGTGTACACATTCGGAAATTAAATTTCAGTTAATCTAGATTGGTCAGTTTTATATAGGTTAATATTTTGTAATTCTCAGGGAGGGAGGGGAAGGGAAATTACCCCTCCTTCAAAAAAAAACTCCTCCCCCTAAAAATATTTGTAAATGTGTATCTATTAATCTAGATTGGTCAGTCTTATATAGGTTAATATTTTGTAGTTCCCAGGGACAGTGTTGCGGATCCGCATTGATTTATGCGGATCCGGATCCTTGACAATAAAAATAAAATCATCACATTTTTCAAAAAATATTTATTCTTTAATCTCGAAGTGAAAAATACTTTTAATTTTAAGTCTGAACCTAAACCTTAAAGATTGGCTCTCATCACGAGAATGTCTGATTTTCAAAATTTGTAAGTGACTATTTTATAAAAATTTAGGTAGATTTTTCCATAAATTTATACCCCCGGATCCGGATCCTTGGACTCCCCGGATGCGGATCCTTGCGGATCCAGATCCACAACACTGCCCAGGGAGGGAGGGGACATCGGATTGAAAATTATTCTAGCTCCCGAAGATTTTTAAAATCTTTTAAGTTTTTCATTAAATTTTGATTCGTTGGTTAACACTTGCAGTGTCCAAGCTTTTCATTCTATTATTTGATTGTATTAAGAGGTAATTTTGTCAATAATCATCGGGGATCTACATAAATTTATCTCTATAGTCTTATCCCTGTAGATCTCTTGATGTAATAACATACTCCTCAGGCTAAATTGGCGCTAAATTACCATTAATAATTTATTTTTAGATAAATCATGTTTTAACAATCTTTTCTTAAGTTAGCATTTTATCTCTTCAAAGTTTCCTTTTAGATTTTCATTGGTCGTTTGGTTCAGTGGTTAGTGAGATTTTAAAGGCCTTATTATTGAGGTTTTAAGTAACCAATTGTACAAAATATTGTTTATCCTAGCCGGCACTTTAATCTGTGAAAACTTTAATCCAAAGATAAGAGTAAAAAACAAGATTTTTCCATTTGTAAAATGAAACTAGCTTTCTGAAATAAAGGGAACGTTAATATTGGTATTTTAATTAAAATAAAGTCCTTGCAATTTTGCGGATTTTAAAAGTTTGATAACCTTAGTTATTTTAAGAAATTGTCATATTTTGTGTTTTTTGAGGAAGGACATTCGACTTTAAATCATACCCAAAGTTTTTTCGCCCCGAGGGTCTAGCAAAACTGGTATTAATTTTATTTCAATATTCGTGGTAATTCGTCTGTAATACGGTGCTATATGTGGTTTTTCAGTACGACTGAGAACCGGTTCTAATCCAGCGGATGTTAAGCCATACTGAGAAATAATTATGTTATTTTTTAAAAAAATCTCCTTGTGCTTTTACCCATGAAAATTTGAAATTAGAAACCTGTGACAGTTGTATTTAGTATTGTATAATTTAGTTTTTTCCATAACAAAAAAATAAAAAAAAACTTACAAACGGACAAATAATATACGTACGTATTATCCTAACTGTAGAAATCTTTGCCTTTTAGGACTTGAAAAATATAGATACCCTAAAAGTTTAGAAAGCGTAGCAACTATATAATCGTTACCCGAAAGTCAGTACGTCCATTTAAACTTGTGTTTCTCGGCAGCTATTGACGATAGACAGCTAAAATATTTAGTGAAGATACCTATTATATATGTGCATCTACTCTATTTTTTGTCCGTCATTCTGTCGGTCATGCTTAAAAAGACAAAAACCTTAAGTTCAAAAAGTCCTCAGTTCTCATGAAAACTCAGGAGTAAGGTATAACCAACAAGCGAAAAAAATCTAAAATAATATTTGGGGGGCAAATGGAGAGGTCGTTAATTTTACGATGTGTTACCCCCCAGCGACAGCTAAAAAAACACATATAGGTTTTGTGAATTTTCAGAATTAATTTCGTTATTGGTATAAGCTAATGAAAACTATTCTTGTTAAATATTTGATTTCATCAAAATGAAATTGAAATAATTTTTAATCAAATATTCAGAAGTAGTAAATGTCAGTTTATTTATTTAGAAGATTTTTAACAAACCTTTGAATTGTAAAGATTTAATCAAGTTAATTTAAATATAAAGTGCACCTACTCTTTGAATAGAATAGTTGGTACGTTAATCTTTTATTATGATATTTTGTTTTTCTTGCTTATCTTATTGAATTCTCATCATTTAGCAACCCTTTTGTATGATATTCAAGGATCTAAAGGGATAAGACCATGGCCATTAAATTGATGTAAATCCCCAGTGATAATACGTAATATTACCCCTAATGTTATTACAATTAGTGGTTGAAAACTTAATGAACCAACCAATCAAAATTCAATAAAAGTCCCCAAAGTAGTTATGCCAAAGAATAGGAAAATTATATAATAAAACTTATTGGACTAGTGTAATAAACAGCAAAATGTCCATGATATGAAAATGATATGAAAAACAAATTTTGTGTAGATTTAATTGACCAAGATTATTAAAACTGTTGGCAACACAAACAAGTAATCAAAATCTCAATTAATTCAACAATTTCTCCTCTTACCCAAATAAAAGGGTTTGTGAATTTGTTAATGCATATAAAACAAGAATGACCTCATGCATAAATCGCACGATTTCTGTTGCGGATTTAAACATTTGCAATAAATGAGAGGGATGTAAATTATACTGGTACCTATGTTTTTTGAAATTGCCTTCTCATTCGTTGGCTGAAAAACTTTTATTAAATCATAATTGGTTGTTTAGTTCATTGTCTTCAGATCCCTGCTAAGGAT